>NC_050076.1:17976920-18286920 GCF_009764565.3 Dermochelys coriacea
CATCTGAAACAATATACCATTTTAAGATTCTTAAATTAAAAAGCAGCATCCTTCCTTCCCTCAGCCATGTGGCCTTTAGCAAAGATACTGTGGGGAGGAAACCACCACAGACTGAAGCTGGCACAGCAGCTTCAGGAACAGCTTAAGCAGGGATACAGTCCTGCGGTTTCGACAAACAGATGTTTTCTGGCCAAAAATCATGTTGTTGAAAAACTGCTGACCAACTCCGGCCATCAGATTGCTTTCTGCAGTTTCACTCTGAACATTCTCTCCCTTCTGCAGACTGGATGTTGCTCCACACTCTCCCTCTTGATTTCCAGTCTCTTCCTTCTCCTTCCCTTCTTTAATGCATCTCCCGTGGCTCTTTGCAGCACATGATATTAAAACACTGTGTGATTTAATTATTAACCAATCTAATTTATTAAACAATCAGGATGCTTTTACTATGTTACTACCCAATTGGTCAGTCCTTTTGCTGTGAGACTAATAAATAGTAAATGAAACAATGAATTCATACTGGGCATCATGACCCCAGGGAGGCTCTTTTGGGTAACAATGATCGCTAATTTGGCTCCTGAACCACTGACGTCTAAGGAAAGGAGTACTAGTGGCACCTTAACAAATTTATTTGAGCATAAGCTTTCGTGAGGATCCAATGAAGTGAGCTGTAGCTCATGAAAGCTTATACTCAGATAAATTTGTTAGTCTTTAAGGTGCCACTAGTACTCCTTTTCTTTTTGCGAATACAGACTAACACGGCTGCTACACTGAAACCTGACGTCTAAGTGTTATTGTACTACCTAATAGGCACTACCATAATAAACATGATTATAAATAAATAAAGACATTATTCTAGTGACCAAAACTTGCTATCTGGTACTGTTTGGTGGTGTAAGTCAGTGGTTTTCAATCTGTCTCGACTACTGTATCCCTTTCAGGAGTCTGAAGCCCGAGCCCTGCTGCCTGAGGCTGAAGCATATAACTTAGTTTTGTGGAAGACCCCTATGGCATGAGGCCCTGGGCAATTGCCACCACATAATGCTGGCCCTGCACTTCTGATCCCCCCCTTAAACCCATCCTGAGACTCCCCTAGGGTCATGATCCCCAGGTTGATAAACACTAATCTAGATGAGTTGACATACCCCCGGAAGATCTCTGCATACCCTCAGGGGTACACGTGTCCCTGGTTGAGAACCACTGATGAATAGAGTTTGGTAGTGTCACGACAGTTCCCAGTGGGCAGGATTCATAAAAACTGTCATCACAACTGGAACCCTACCACAGTCTGAGCAGAGAGGCAAAGGCCTGAAATGAGCTTTGGAGATTCACCCATCCCCTTACCCAAGATATGACCCCTCCAGGTCAGAGTTGAGTAATGCAGTGTGTGGAAGATAGCACTGCTACTGCCCACACTCTGCCAGTAATAACTGTAATAATCAGGGCACCATTAAGACAACTTGCACAATCACTAAATTCACATATAAACTTTTGTAGTAGTAGAAAAAACCTATAATCTGGGGTTTTTAGGAATAGATTAAACAAAAAGCAATGTGCTTTGTCTGTAGCCTTTTCTATTTTAAAACTCTGGCTCTTGTACCCAGTAGTACAACATTGATTTTGTTGACTGAGCAAAGCAAAGTCTTACACACTTGAGTTGCGTGTTATATCTTCATCACCAGCAGGACTGCAGCAGATCAAGGAGTTGGTCTAGGAGTGAAATGTAGCTGTTCAAGGACAGTTTTAGACACTCCTGTGGGAATTCTGCACCAATGCTCTATGAAGAATTTGTGCAGAATTAATGTTCTGCACAGAATTTCATCTTTCCCTGAAGAATTGGTGCTGCAGAGCTGCTGTCCAACTCTAGGGGCTGCTGGACCCAGCAGACCACATCTCTCTAGCTCTCAAATACAGGGGGGACAGGGAAAGTGAAAGCTGTGGCTCCCAGCATGTCCTGAAGGAAGGAGGAAGCATGCAGGAAACTCTGTACAAACCGAGTCCCAGCATCAGGCTGTTTCTCTCTCTGGATCCCTGGGGGGTAGGGGTGTCTGGGAATGCGGGGGGTGTGTCCCATGGCTGGGGTCTGGGAGGAAGGTGGTGCGATATCTGGGATGGGGGTACCCCGCAGCTGGGCTTTGCGGAGTAGGACGTGTGGGTGTCAGAAACCACAGGGGAAGAGCTTTCCCCAAGATGTGCCCTGCTGGCACACCCAGACTGAGGCACCCACCAAACATAATAGAGAACAGGAACTGGGTCATCGTAGGGTTTTCTTTAACTTTCTCCAGGGAGAATTTTTGTTGTTATTTGTATTGTTACAGACATATTTTCTGACTGTATTTTGAAATAAATTACCAAAATAATTGAAACTGGTGCGATTATATTGTGTTATTTTGACAAATAAAATATACAGAATTTTGTAGAATTTTAAAATACTGTGCATAGAATTTTAAAATTTTTGGTGCAGAATTCCCTCGAGTATTTAGAGAGTGAGGCGGCTACACTCTGAGTGAGGAACAGATTGAGGAGTTTGATTGAGGGAGATGTGGCTACAGTGGGAATAAAGAACTATCCAGACTGGATCAAAGGTATACAGCACTATCAACCAACTGAACGACATCATGGAATACACTTAGCTCCAGAAGCACAGACCTCTACTCTGCAAGTTAAAGGTTCAGCACAAAATAAATACTGCAGCATGTGGCCATGATTAAGAGTTCTGTGTGCATCATGCATTTATCCCAATATGTTCTGTGGATAAGATTTAAAACAAAACCCAAACAAACATACAGAACCTGGTACCTTGAGAAATATTTAAATGCTGACCTATTTTTAACATAAAAATTCATAACAAAGGAGAAGTTAAAGAAGAGGGAGTGGGTGCAGGGGGAAGGCTGGTGATTTATGCACTCACCATAAGTCAAAACTGACCTTTGAGGCAGTATCTAAATAATTCTTACCCCGTGGAAAGGATCCGCCACCTTACTCAAAAAAACAACCTTCAACACCAGCTGTTTCTCCAGCTACCACCCTCTCTCCCTTCAAACTCATCTAGTAGGCAGTTTACAACTGTTGCCTTGAGTTCCTCTCCTCCAAGTCAAGCCTTGATCTCCTCCAACTCCTCTGCCCACTCTACTTCATTAGACCTGCTTTCACCAGTCATTAATGACCTCTTGTCCATATCTTAGAACTTCTACTTCCACATCATCCTCCTGACCTCTTTGTGGCTTTCAACATGGCTAATAACACCCAGTTGCTTGACATGCTCTACTTCTTTCCCTCGGCTTTCATGACACAATTTGTGAAATCTCACAGGGTCAGAGCCTGAGGTGGTATCTCTGCTTATCGTGCAGTTATTACTTACAGCAAAATATCCATCACTGGTTAGGTTGGAGAACAGAACTAAATGTTGGAAAAGTCTGTAATTGTTTGTATTTTTTTCCCCCAATTACAATTTTTACTATAGAAAATAACACAACCTATTTTCCTACACTTGTAGCTCTCTTTTCCCTGAAATAAGCCTCAAGCTAGGTGTAATATTTACTTACCTAGGCAGGTGCGTCCATCAGCATGGAGTCTGTATCCCATATCACATATGCAATAGAAGGAGTCCGGAGTGTTAACACAGCTCTGCTGGCAGCCTCCATTTACTACTGCACATTCATTAACATCTAGAGAAGGAAGACAGATGGTGGAGATTACAATGTCATTTTAATGCCAGCCTCAGAGAAGATACATTATTTCTCTTGGACAGTAGATAGCATGTAAGTAGTGCAGCTCTTATATTGATGCTGCAGCTGATCTTTACATTGATCTAATTTGCTTCTGATGCATAAACAAAACATTGAAGATGGAAACTTTGAGCTCTTCATAGTTCCAGAGAACTGGCATTGCCTGGCTTCTCTCTGCTTCATAAGTACTTGATAATTGAACAGATCTGTGACACGCATGCTTCCTTGGGAGCAGGAAAAAGATATAGGGAAAGAAATACAATAACCTAACACATATAAGCTTGCAGTCACCATGGGATAAATATCTGGCATTTGAAGATGCTATATGAAGATTTCCTTTTGTGTAAAGCCCTTAATTCTACTAGTTGGGGTCCTTTTGGGCAATGAGGCAGAGTACTGAAGAAGAAGGGGGAAAAAAAGACATGTAAGAACACAGGTAATGTTTTAATTTGTTAATAAACTATTTCTTTCACTAATTTTATCTATTTTGGGCCTGCATTTGCTTCTACTGAAGCCAATGGGAGCCTTAGAATTGACTTCAGTGGAAGCAGGAGCAATATCTTGCGTCACACAACTTCTGTGACCTCTATTTCCTTGAACTCTAGCTGATGTTCTTGATGGTTACTTTAATATTTTTTCCTTTCTCAAATGGCCTGAGAATCTTGAAAGAGCTGTTATCCATTCATCTCCACCTCTGAGCACAAAGCAAGCAATTTTCTACGTCTCTCACTTCATAAAAGCGCTTTGTGCTATACTCTGGGCTATAACTCAAATTTCTTTCAGAAAAAGAGGGAAAATGCCATTGAATCAGCTTGAGAACATTTCTTAAATCTTCTGCCTGACAGTAAGGGTAAGTTGGGAGGACAAACTTTAGTACATTTGCAGCCATAACAGGTTTTAAGTAGATCTGCAAAACCGAACATTTTACAAGATTCTGAAGGGTTCTGGATAAGCAGCTTCCATATCTTTTTAGCAACACTAGCAGAGTTTAAATCGCGTCATATTGGAGTATTGATGCCACTGAATCAAAAATCACCACAGAAGTTTCTAGGGGGGCCTGATCCAAAATTTATGGAGACTCCTGTTGGCTTCAACAGGCTTTGGATCAGGTGCTAGGAGTGCCTGAAAATGCTTACCTATCCAGCCACACATAAATGGAATGTGGGTGAGGAGCCTGAGTTTCAAGTCAATACAGGCCTTGCCTACACTGGTGGCGGTGTCTAGGGTATGTGTAACTACACGCCACAATGAAAAGAAGGTTGCATCCACACTGTGGTGTGTGGTTACACATGGCAGCGAAAGGCTCTGGAAAAGCTGCCAGAGCCTTTTATTGTGGAGAGAAAAGGCTCTGTCAGTGCCAGAGCAGTGCCTCACCGTCTACACTGCTATGTACACCTGTGCTGGGAGGGCGTGAAGTATGTACTCTACTTCCTGCCATAAGTGTAGGCATAGCCTAAGAGGGAGCCCATAAAGAGAGTTAAGTCTGAAACTGTTACTGGGGGGAAATGTATTTTGAATGAGAAACACTGAGTAGAGAGAATCAGGAAAATGAGGCTGGAGAGGGAGATTTTTTTTCATTATATGTTTGAAGAAAAGTGTCTTGTTTTTATATTCACATTGTTATATTTCTGCTTTGCATTTAACTTTGTATGGTTTATGTTTTTAATGCTTTTAGGTTTATTTCATTTAAAAAAATCTAATAAAAATTAAATGAAAAAGGAAAAGTTTTAAAGATGACTCAGAAAGACAAGACTTCCTAAGCTTCTCCTGGCCATAAGGAAATGTTTTTATAACGTTCAAAGTTAATATTTCACATGTGAAATTCACTCATCTAACATAAAGCCCTGGTGTTGACTAGTGTTTAAATTCAGACCATTTACCTACATAAATCAATTACCACCCCCTCTCTCAAATATGCTATTTTATTAGGCTACATACTGTATACTTCCCTCCGGCTAGAGACATCTGGAATCTTTTTCTTATTAAGAGAAGTTGTTTGAAATGTAAACAGTAAACATAGCATGCTATTCATCTTCATGTATATTACACAATGTCATGTTAAGAATTCATTTATGAACTTTTTTCTCATTGATAATAATACATCAGAAAAGTCACATAATCCACTTCTTTAAAAATGCTGAGAAACTGTATAAAAATAATTGTCAAGATAATTAAAAGCTACTGTTACAAGAATCCTTTTATCTGCCCAATAAATGGCATTTTCACCTTAAATCATATGTCCAGTTATTGCTAAAAAGTATCAAGAGAAAATAAAAACCCAGAAACTAGTTGCCAAAATGCTTTTACCAACTATGGTAAAGAATTTAAAAACAAAAACAAAAAACAAACAAAAATTGAACAACAAGGTTAAAGAAAAAAAACTAGGAAGCAGCAGAACTATGAGACATAATATTAGGCGTTTTTCTCAAGAATCTTCATTCCAGTAAACTCTCAAGTATACAAGAAAAGACAAATTATCCAACATGCAAAATATGGCTGTAAAATGGGATGCCTGCTCTTCTTAATAAATGGAAAGGACACGCAAAGGTCAAGATATTATTAACAAAAGCAGTGGCCTAAAGTTCGAGGCCTAAATCCAGTTTTAAATATTTAAATAAGTGACTTGATTTTCAAGAAGGGCTGTGCACCCAACAGCTCCAACAGACTTCTGTGATTCTTCAAACGTTGCCTACTTTTCTCTATAGTCAACATTTTACTTGAGTTGAAGACATAACTCATCAACCTCACTTTGATGTACTTGTTCCTCATTAACTTCTCTGATGTTTCAATATTTCTAGAGCTACAAGTCCAACTTCCAAGCTGCTGGGTGCTTTGCATTTTTGAAAAATCAGGCTATTTATTTCAGTACTTAAGTAAGGACTTAGGCCCCTAACTTTAAGCCCCCATTTTTTTTAAATCTTGGCCAAAATCCTTTGCAGGCAACGAATACGTTAATAAAGATCCCATTTTGGTTTACTTCAAAGAACACTTCTTTGCTGTCAATGGGTTTTGAAGAGTAATACATTAAAAGACAAATGATTAAGTTTCCCTGCAGCAGGGGGAAAAAGGGCGCAAGATCAATGAGTGAGGGACACAATAATTCCATTGCTGTCTTCTTCGGATGCTATGTGAATGACAAAGCTGACAGTGGGCAATCCCTTTAGTTTAAGGCTTTCTCTGCAGGATCAATATTTTATTAAATAAATGTTCAGAGATTCCTTCATGGACTACAGATAACAAAAAACACACAAGACACAGCTGCCTCTCATTAACTCCTGCATCTCAGGATCAGGAAACTGCTTTGCCCCCAGTTACAGAAAAAAATGCCGTAATTATTTAGTCTATTAAGCATTCTGAGGGCCAGATGCTAACTCTAGGACACAGTCTACACTTGAGTATTAACAGTGTAACTATTTCGGATAGGAATGTGAATCTTTTTACCAGCTAGCTATACTGGTATGACCTCTGGTGCAGTCTGAGCCTTTGTCTACACTAGCACTTTTGTCAGTAAAAAATTTGTCACAGGGGTGTGGAAAAAAAACCCAAACACCCTGACCCCCTTATGAAGTACCTTAGCTCGAACAAAAAGGTCTCATTGCCTTCTCCATCATGTTTCCTAAACCTCTATTCCTGACCCTCATGAGTTCTCAGGGGAAAGGAGCGGCAGATGTTGCATTTGGCGGAGATGAGGGCCTCACCCAGGCACTAGAGGCAGAGTTGATGTTCAGCACTCACAGAAAAGGAGCAAGGGCAAGAAACAGAGTTTTTGAACCCTGGAACTCTGAGCATAATCCCAGCCTTCACAGTGGGGACAACCCTGGGGGTGGTGGTGAATGTGGGAAATAACTATCTAACAACACTATCTTAGAAAAATAGTGAAACAATTTACAATATATTTACAGAAATAACACAGGAGAAAGGAGCTGAGGACATCAAAGATTCCTACTCACACCATGTGGTGGTAAGAAGGAACTGGAAAGGCATTGTCCCATACCACTCTTTTAGGCCTTTGGTTCAGAGCATGAGGTAAACTATGTGTGGGCCAATGGACACTGCTTGCAAAAAAATTCCAGACTCAGGCGCAAGGGGCATGCATGTGTACCCACAAATGGAATATACATGGGGATCATCACTCAAAGAAGAATTCAAGCTAACCATGCACAGCTAAGGTGACTCTTCATTGGTTTGTACTGAAGGACAAACTGTATCTCTTTTAGAAAAGTTGCACATGAAAACTACCTTACCACCTGAGGTTTAGAATGACAAGAAAGATGTATGGCAGTGCTGATTTTTTTTTCCTTCTTTCTTATAATATGCCATGAGCATCAGTTTGGTTTATCCATTCCAAAGAATGTTTAAATTGAATGAGTGGTAGTTTTATGATGTGAAAATAACGTATTGTAACAAAGCTCTGTCCTTGCCTCTGTGGGTCCCGTGTTTCCTGGTGGATTTCGCTAGTTTCAGAGGCTCACTATGACCCTTCACGTAACCCTTCTTTCTCTAGGGACAATGGTCACAGTCTACTGAGTCATTTTCATCATAAGCCAGCGAGGGAGGTGAGGAGAAGTTATCCTTCCTTGAACAGTCTCTGTTGTCTCCCAGTCTCAGTGATTAAACAGGGGGCAAAGGTGGGAAGCCCGGGCCCACCCTCTATTCCAGGCTCCAGCCCAGGGACCCTAATAGTATCAGCTATGGTAGATGACCTTTTAAAAACATGACATGTACAATTCCCTGGGCTACTTCCCCCACAGCAGCCCTCACTTCCTCAAGCTCCACTTCACCCTTACCTCAGGGCCTCCTTCCTGGTGCCTGATATGGTGTGTACTACTCAGCCCTTCCAACAGCGCAACTTCTTCCTACAGCTCCTGACATGCACACCCATCTGACTGACTGAGAAGCTTTCAACTAGTTTCAGCCAGCCCCTGATTGGCTTCAGGTGTCCCAATCAACCTAGCATTCTCCCTGCCTTCTGGAAAGTTCTTAATTAGCCCCAGGTGTCTTAATTGACCTGGAGCAGCTACCATTTCACTTATCCTGGTACCAGGGATTTTTTTAGCCTGCAGCGAATCTCTCTAGCTCCCATTGCTCTCCCATAGCCTTCTAGCTTGGAGGGCGGTGGGAAGCTGCTACTCCTGCTGCTGCTGTGCCCTAAGCTCTCCCTGCTGCTCCAGCTGCTCCCCTGGCTGGACCAGACACCCCTCATTCTCTGCTACTTGGCTGCTGGACCCCCCACTCTTGGGTGCTACTACTGTAACAACTGCAGCCCAGGGGGGGGTCTGCTAGCCCACTCCCCAGAGAGGATGAGTGAGGGACTCCAGCCACTACTGTTGTGGACACCACCACCACCTGAGAGGGGTCCTTTCTGCCTGCCTTGACCACCACCTGGAGTTCCTGGAGCTGCTGCTGCTGTGGAGTCTGCTGCCTGGAGCTGCTGAAGCCCGAGGAGGAGAAGAAGAGGACCATCTACCAGTGGGGGAGCACCTAGAGACTTTGCAGACCACCATGGAGGGGGCCCTAAGATTGAGTAACTTTCAAACTGTGCTCTTGTGGTGGGGGTCATGACTGTGTTTGTAGGGGCACAGGGGGTGCAGCATGGAGCTGCCCCCCGATCCATCTGTGTGTCCCCCCCAACCCCCACCACTACTACCACCACTGCTGCCCCCTCCACCACCCCCACTGGCTTATACCATCTGCCTCAGCTCCTGCCTCTGGACTCAGTTGCTTGCTTGCTTGGCTTGCCATGCCCTATTTCCACTCTTTGGGCCAGAAGCAGCAGCCAGCCTAAAAAGACTTGTGCAAGCGCACAACGGTGCACGTGCCCCCCCCCCAGGACTGCCTACCCCCCAGCTTTGCCCTTTACTACCTGCCCCATTTGCCACTTGTAGCTTTGCCCCCCCTTTTACCCCAGCCCCTCTTACTAGCTTCAGTTTGTTTGCCTGCCCCGCCCATTTCCTTCTGCAGCCTTTGTTTGTTTGCCCCACCCCAGCCTCTGAAGCTAGCCCCTTGGTTTTCCTGTTCTACCTCCAGACCATTTAGCCCCTTGCTCCGTGTGCCCATGCCCCCTCCCATGTGCTTGTGCAACTCCCCATTTTAGTTTCAACCCTTTTCACTGCACCCTGAATGTTGTTGTATCCCCCCTCCCCTAGTGCACCAAGAGGAGCCGGAATTCCACCTTGTGTCGGTGACTGACCCCTAACCCCTGATTGCCCCCCGTCCAGCACAGCCCTTTTGGCGCCCTCCTCCCCTGCCTGCAGCCTAGCGGGGAGGAGTGGTCGACCTGCTTCCCCTTTCCCCTTCTTCTTATGGTATCTCCCCTTTCCTCCCTGCTCATGATGGCGGGGGATGAGATGGGTGGGGCCCCTCCAGCTGCCCGAGCTGCCCCTCCCCCGCCTGCCCCTCCATCACCCCCCAAGCCTCTCACTCCCCCCAAATCTCTACCTCTGCTGCCAAACCATCTGCCACCGCCCCCGCTGGGGCACCAGCAGCGACGGGCACCAGGGTGACCTCCACTGCTGCCATGTCTCTCCCCCGCTCAGATTCGGGGGGAGCCCCCCCAGCTGGCGGGAAGGGCCAGGGGAAGAAGGAGGAGAAGGGCCCCGCTAAAAAGACCAGGCCCTCCATGGCAGGGGCTGCCCCCAATGCCCCGGCCCCACCGCCGGCTGGGGCTTCCCTCCCTGCTGTTCCCTCCACCAGCTCTGCTGGTGTCCCTCCCTTGGCCCCCAGGGCATACGCCCAGGTGGCGGCAGCCCCCCCGCCTGCCGCTTCGTCATCTCTCCCACCCACCGCCTCCACTACCATCTATAGTGGCCGGGGCCCCTTCCCACCATGACCAGGAAGCACGGAGTCCGTTGCCTCCTGGTGCCCCCCTTGCCCCATGTGGAGACCTATGTGTGGGCATTGGCAAGGGTGTTGGGGCCCACGGCCATCGTGGCGGCCTCCAAAATGTATGGCAAGGTCATCTTCTTCTTAACATCGAAGGCCACCGTCCAGGAGGCGGTGGAGAAGGGCCTGGCAGTAGGGGGCGTCTTTGTCCCCTTAGAACCGCTAGAGGACCTGGGCATCCGCCTGGTCCTGACCTCCGTCCCTCCCTTTCTCCCCAATGCTGCCCTGTTACCCACCCTCTCTAACTTGGGGAAGCCCATCTCTGTCATCAGCTCTCTCCCGTTGGGCTGCAAAGACCCCGCCCTCCGTCACATCCTCTCATTCCGCTGGCAAGTGCAGCTTCAACTGCCGCTGCCGACGCGTGATGGAGAGGCGCTGGAGGGGTCTTTCGTAGTCCCCTACTAGGGGGCCCATTACCGGGTGCATTATTCCACAGGGGAGGCCCGGTGCTACCTCTGCCGGGCGATGGGGCACGTCCGGAGGGACTGCCCCTTGGCCTGGCAAGGAGGGGTATCCGAGACCCTTGAGCCCCGGCAGGGCACTGGCCCCGTCATTGCCGGCGCCCTTGGCTGCCCGGCGCCCAAAACCACCCCTCCTCCTTCCCAGTCCACCATTGCTCCCGTTCGGACCCAAGGGGCACCTCCCCAACTATGCCCAGATGAGCGGGAAAGCCCAACCCCCGCTGCTTGCAATCTGGGGGGGGCCATGGAGGAGGGTGCAGCAGGGACACCGCCGGGCATGGGAGAGGGCCCGCCCCAAGGGGAATCTTCCCTCCCTTGTACTGCCCCACCATTACCCCCTCGAGTCCCTGAGTCATCGCCTCTGCCCCCTGACACAACCCCTGCTAGCCAGGCCCCGGATGATGCCATGGGGGGCTGGGCCTTAGTCCAGGGGAAGCGGGGCAAGCGGAAGGCTCGAGCTCCGCTCCTCCCATCTGACGCAGAGGCCCCCCGGAAGACCAGGAAGGGGGGCACCGATGCCGAGCCTTCCGCTCTACCCACGGGTGTGTTCCATCCACCGGAGCCGGCTGGGGATGACGTGGCAGCACTGGAAGGCTGTATCTCCCCTCCACGGGAGTCCCTCCCCTCCAAGACCCCCGAGGCACCATCTGAAACCCCAGTGTGCCCCGAAGCAACCGTCGCATCAGGTACCGGCGGGGAGAATCCCGGGGTGGCGGAAAATGATTTCCCATCTATATATGAGGAGATCGAGGCCCTGGGTCTGACCCCGGTCACGCAGGGGGAGGATGACTCTATGACAGCGGGCCTTGATCTGGGCGACTTCACTCCAGCCCCCCTTTCCCCATGTTCCCTCCCCATAACCGTTGCTTCCGCTCCCACCTCCGAGGAGCCCCTGGACTCCTCCATCAACCCAGCTGCAGAGGGCACCCCGCTGAGAGCCGCTGAGCCTGTTGAGGCGACGGCCAGTGCCACGCGGCTGGAACCTGAGCCACCAGGGGCACCCCTCGTTGGTGAGGAGCATTCGACCTCCTTCCCGGGAGAGGGCCCTATAGAAGAGAGTCCACCTCCTGATGCCATGGCTGCCAAATCAATCAGAGCTTGCGCCCGGCCTCACTGAGAGCCCTCTCCCTGCCCAGACACTCACCCCAACCCTGCCCCTGCCCCTATCCTATCCACCTCCCAAGATGTTATTGCCACCCCTGGGGCTGTCTCCTTCCCTTTTCCAACAGATGAAGCCCAGGGAGCAGCCTTTGTATTTACCCGTCCCGACCCACCAGAGGCTGCTATCCTCCCTCCACTGCCCCCTATCGCCCCAGCATTCAAGCCAAACCATCAGGAGCTCCGTCGGGGGTCTGCACCCTGTCTGCCCATCTCGGTAGGCCACGGGGCTGTACCAAGGGCCCCATTGGGGAGTAACCAGACCGTAACCCCAGTCCCCCCATGCGCTGCGAGAGGAGTTGTGGGAGTTTTTAGAAGACGTCCGTGGCTCCCGCAACAAAGTCCAGCTTGCCCTCCAGCGATGAGGGGACTTTAATCAAATCCTCTGGGCCGCAAAGGCCCTCATGGGGGAGGGTAAAAGGACCGGGAGGCAGGGCGCCGCAGCCTAT
The DNA here is from genome assembly GCF_009764565.3 of Dermochelys coriacea. Lineage (NCBI taxonomy): Eukaryota > Metazoa > Chordata > Testudines > Dermochelyidae > Dermochelys > Dermochelys coriacea. The sequence goes on from NC_050076.1 coordinate 17,989,596, forward strand.
CAGCGGGTCCGCCTCTTCCGTGACTCCTTACTCACCTACAGGGTAGGTCACAGACTGCTGCGCGGCCCGTTGGGAACCGCGAGCGTCCCTGTCGGCGAGGATCCCCCGCAGCCCTCCTCATGGCACCTCTTACTATCACAACATTGAACACCCGCGGCTGTAGGATGGGTCTCCGCAGGCCCCAGATGCTCTCCTTCCTTTGGGAGGGGGGGGTACTCTGTGGTTTTCCTGCAGGAGACCCATACGGATCTGACCGCTGAAGACAGCTGGCGGCTGGATTGGGGGGACAGGGTCTACTTTAGCCATCTCACAGTTCGTACGGCTGGAGTGGTGACCTTGTTTTCCCCCGACCTAAGGCCCACGGTGCTGGGGGGCGCCGAGGCTGTGCCTGGCCGCCTGCTGCACCTCCAGGTCCACATGGAGGGGCTCGTAGTCAACCTCGTCAACATCTAAGCCCCGGCAGCGAATCCGGAGCGGTTGCAAATCTATCAGCAGGCGTCCGCCTTCCTCATTTATTTATTTATCATGCTTTCATCTTTCACAAGCCCACTCCTCCAGCATCCAGCCAGCCCCATTTTCTGAGCATCATTTAGCCACCATGACAGCCTCCCTCTGCGCGGAGAGGCCGGGGCCAGCCTATTGGCATTTTAACAACAGCTTGCTGGAGGATGCGGGCTTCGTGGCATCCTTCCGGGAGTTCTGGCTGGCCTGGCGAGGGCAGCGGCGTGCCTTTCCCTCGGCGTGGAGGTTGTGGGACCTAGGGAAGGTGCGCGCATGGCTCTTCTGCCGTGACTACACCCGGGGCGCCAGCCGACGGAGGGATGCGGCGATAGAGCAGTTGGAACGGGAGGTCTTGGAGATGGAGAGGTGTTTGGATGCCAGCCCCGAGGATCCACCCCTCTGCGGAGCGTGCCGGGAGAAGCGGGAGGAGCTCCGGACCCTCGAGGACCAGCAGGCCCGGGGTGCCTTTGTTCGATCCCACATCCATCTCCCTTTCTATGGAGGCGATCCATCTCCCCTCACCTTCTTATCTATGGACTCCCTATCCGTGGCCCCACAAAGTCACGGGATCTCTTGGTCAACCTCCTCCTGGCCCTAGCTAAAACGGCCATCTATAAAACCAGAGTGAGGAAGTTGGCTGATGGAGTCTCCTGTGACTGTGGGGCCTATTTCCGATCCTCGGTCCGTTCACGTATCCGGGCAGAGTTCCTCTGGGTGGTGTCCTCTGACTCCCTTGATGCCTTTGAGGAGCAGTGGGCACTGTCCGGGGTTCTCTTCTCGGTGTCCCCGTCCGGTTTCCTTCGTTTGACCCTTTGACCACACTCCTGTCCCTGTTATTTCATTAGTTGTCCCCCGGAAGTTTTTGGGTATCCAGGTCCTGTGGATCCCCCTTTTAGGCTGGGGGTGATCCTTTAGCAGTGGATGGGCTTTGCCCGTTCACTTCCCAGATCCCAATAAGACTACTCTTCCATAGCCATCTGGCCTTGCCCCGTCACAGTATGTTCAACCATTTTCTATTCATTTAGACAGCTTTTCTTTGCACAATGTGTGTTCAAAACAGTCATTAAATAACACAGATGCACAAAAAGAACCAGGATAGCTTCCTAGTCACTTGAAGATCAGTCCCAAAAGAAATCTTATTAGCCTAAAATTGACAAAATAAGCTTTTCTAGAGTGCCATTAAGGGACAAATGTATACGTGGTATAAGGGCTTGTCTATATATGAAGTTAACTGTTTCTGATTAACTCAATGAGTTGACACCCTTATTGTAGAATAAGAGTGCCTTGTTCCTGTTTTGCTTAACCCACTGGATTTATATACCCTCTAAGAGTGGGTATAAATAAGTCTAAGAGTAGAGTAGTAATGAGGAATAAGAGTGTCAACAAGCTATTATGTTGGAATTACAGTCACTTATACCAAGCTGAATTTGAAAATGTCCATGCTGTATTGACAATTTACACCTATCCACTCATAAATCTATGTATTAACATCAATATTTTAAAGTTCTGAATACATATATTTCAACTGATATATTCTACAGTACAGTGGATTACTATAGTTGGGGTTTTTTTTTTTGACTGTATCATTTTGAGATTTGATTGCATGCTTTTTGAAATACGGAACATTTGCTTTATTGGTTTGTTTATGAGGGAAATACCAATTTGTCTAACCCTCAGAGGAAAACATAACAGTTGTGATGGGCAAAGTTTAAGACTGCATAAAAAAATGGTAACAAAAGTTCCCCTGAGAGAAAAGCAGAAATACTGATTATAGAGAACAACCTCTGTCTGCTTCCCACATACCCATACTGATGGAAGGGAGAGTACGGGCAAAAGCTATCAAATTTTAAACTGCAAATCTGAGCCATAACATTTGTATTTCTTACATTTTTTACATATTATGAGAAAGGAAAACAATACAAGATATATACCTGTACTAAATAATATAAGAAGAATAGCAATTGCCTCAGTAAGACAAAAGTAACCATTGAAACTAGAGGACAAGAAGTGGCTTCTTCCACACCTAGGTTTTAGTTTAGTCTTAACCTACACTAATTCAATATGTGTCATGTTGTCCCCTGGCATGGCTGGTCTACTAGAGGACAACAGCCTGCAATTGCAACTGTCTGATAGAGTTTACTCCCTTACATCAAGTGGCAGAGGTCTGTGCTGCAGTCCTGACTGTCCAAGTTCTGACCCTGCTGCTGACCTAGGTAGGGAACCATTATAAAAAGTGGTGCCTAGACAAGCTTCTCCTCACAAGGATAATAAAGGAAATAGTTGGAACAAATTGTGCTGAAGAGGAAGATGGGTACATCTCAATATCCGACACATGGATAAAGTCAAAAATAATATCAAGATTCTTAACCTGACTAACCCCCTGTGAAGGAATCCCCTCAGTAAATGGGGAACAGAATGGAAAAGAGTCCCTTGTCATAGCAATGAATCTAGTCAGCACCACGGCTTTTGTGTACCCACAGTAAAGGACGAGGTACTTCTGACCAATATCTACTTAGGCTTTGTCTACACTGTGCTGCAGTGCTGTCAAAGGGATGTGAACTGTAGTGTGCACCAAAATGTTGTGCTCCAACGGCCCCATGTGGATGCTACTGGTGTGAACTAAAAGGTTCCCAGTTCACATTAACACAGTCCTCTTTCTAACAGGACTACAGGAATGCCAACTTGGTACCTTTTAGTTCTCACACCCAGTGTCTACGATGGGCAATAAGAGTGCACATTTTTGGTGCACTCTGCAATTCACACCTCCGTAGTCCACACTGCAGTAGACAAGCCTGTGGTGTGTTTCAGCGTGTCACCTTCTAGTAGCTCTCCCAGTGACTGTAACAACCTGGCACCAAATTACAGAGGAAGGAGTTACTCTTTACATCAAACGAGAGGGCCTGTGTTTTAGATGTTGCGCTGTGTTGCCTGCCTACCATGATTCATTAACCTATATAGAATTCTCTCATTTTTTGTTCCTTTTCTCCATACTTCTGTCTACTGTCCTTAGACTGTAAGCACCTCAGGGCAGGGACTGTCCCTTCTCAGTGTCTGGAGAGTGCTTAGTACAGGAAAGAAGGGTCCAGCCTCTGCCCCTCTGAGTTCTAAATTCTTAACCCTCTAGGGTGACTGTGTTAAGAAGGAACTATTTGTATTTGACTATGAAGTGAAGATTTATTTCCTGATCACTTCTTTTCCAGGAGTGGAGCGGAATGAAGAGCCTCTGAGTGGCTGCTTCTTTAACAGGAGGGGAGGTGGTACTAAGAAAGCAGGCAGCTGGCACCAGGTAGTCTTCACAAGTGTGGGAGGGCAAGGGCAGCAAGAAACCACCACAGCAGGTGGTGCAAGAGGACCTGGAATCCTACAAAAGGGAGCATTTGGAAGAGGAGCAGCAGCAGCAGTCTCACAAAAAATAAAAGGCAGCAGCAATTAATTTTAGGGGAGCAGTACCCCAATTAATTGAAAATAATGATGGCCTAGTGATTAGGGCTTGGGAGATCCAGGTTCAGTTCCTTGTTGTGCCACAGTTTTCCCATCTGACTTTGGGTAAATGACTTAGTCTATGTGCCTCAGTTCCCTGTCTGTAAAATGGGGATAATGCAGTCCCTACCTCACAGGGGAGTTGTGCAGATAAATACATTAATGACTGTAAAGCATTCAGATACTATGGTTATGGAGACCATGTAAGTGATGGATGGATGGATGATTGATTTTAGGTGAGTCTCACTAATTGATTAATTGATTTTGGGAAAGGAGCACTTGAGGGAAAATAGCCTCCCGCCCCCCCAGCCTGAGAAGTCTGAATACCACTCCCTTGCCACACTGAAGGTGCTGCCACAAACAATCATACCTGAAGGTCTGGGCTTGGCCCCCACTAAGGACTGGTTTCGGTATGTAGGCTGTCATATTCATTCTGCAGGCATTCCCCAAGGACGTCAATGTTGTTAACACTGTTACCTTTTTATTTACTCATTTACTTTTATACATAAATAGTAACACAAATGGTTAAGTAAAGAGATCGCAGAAGAGAAATTAATTGGTGTCTAAATTTTTGTTTTTAGCTGACATTCAGTTTCTGACATGCCAGTCTCCTCTTAGATAATTGAACAGTGGGTCAGCACAACAAATGGTACTGAGCCCTTCACCCTCTATTCCTATATGCAAACCATATGTTGTAGCTGGGAACTCTGCAGACTGTAATGAAAACTGTCCATTTAATTTAAACAAGGTCAAGAAAGAAAGCTATTTTAAATTCAATAAAGAGGCCATTTGAAAGTGTAGACTCCATGGAAGACAAACTTAACTCACTTGACAGCTAAAACTATTTCTAATCCTCTTTTTGATATGGAATGGTATGAAGCCTCAGGAGTCAAGACACATCACTGCTTGGCCCTCATAATATGCAGAGAAAATGAAAGTGTCAGTTGAATGAGAAAAAGGGAAAGCATCTGTTTGATAGCTATGTAAGCCTGTGATATGTAAACTGCTTTAGATTCAAGCAGCCCTAATTAGAGTTTCAAGGCATTCTTCATCAATAATATGTATATACACACATGAGAATTAAGCAAGTTTTGGGACTGAATACTTTGCAGGAAAGTCAGGGTAAGAGATTAAAATAAGAAATTGGATAATTCTCAAGGACAGACCTCAGAGAAGCACGGTGACATTTTCACAAAGCAGTGAGGAAACACCTCTTTTTCACATTTCAGATGAGTGCAATTTTGTTCCTTCTTCATCAACAACACTAGAATTCTCTTGTTCAGAATCTTGGAACTGTATGTAAAATTTGAGAGAGGCAGGTCAAAACACCATTAGTGTCATTGCTACCATTAAGCACAATGATATTTTGGCACCACTGTTTGCCTCCAGCACAACCCATATCTCCCTATGAAATCCATACACATAGGAAGAGATTATGAGTGAAGAATGTTGCCAGAAGAGGTAAACTATATAAGGGATGTAACCACAAGAATCACTGACCAGAAAAACAAAACACCAGTAGCTTTATCTACACAAAACAAGGAATGATATATACAGTAAATTGTGTTTATTGTGCAGAAAGGTTGTATAGGAAGGTGTGATGGGGTGTTCACAGGGGTTAAAGGAGGCTGAGAAAAGGCCAATTAACTGGATAGACCACAGCTAAGGGGAATTGACTGGCCTATGTAACCCCTGAATAACGACAGAACCCAGCTTGGAAGGAATAGGTGGGTCTAGGATAAAGCCAGGAAGCTAGCAGTAGAATGGGGCTTCAGTGAGGGAGCCTGTAGCCACTCTCTGGACAGTAGGGACACAGAAGGAAAACAAGGTGGAGAGGGTGTAGGAAAAGGTAGTAAGGTTTCAGAAGGTGCAGACCTTCTGGAGGGGGAAAAAACACAGTGACCTGACAGGAGGGCCAAGTCAGAAAGACAGAACACCCTGAGTTGCAGAGGGTGTGAGAAAGAGGCAGCAGGTGTACAGCGAATAGCAGAAGTGGGTGTTGTACCTGGAAAGAGCTAATTCCAAAGTGGCCAGAAGGAGGCACCCTAGCGGGGAGAGGACCCCCACGACAGAAGGCTTGTCTACGCACCATGAGAAGTTGAAACACGGCAACTAAACACTCACGGAAGTTCCACATGCAGGAAAACTCTTCTTAAATTCAAGTGGGTCAAAGTTATCACTATCACAGCAGATTTGATTCAATCTTATTTTCAACTTTTTCTAATGTGAAGTGTGCTTGTAGAAGCAGCTACAGGACCCTGTCATGCCATCAATTTTTAAACAAAAACTTCTCAAATCAGAATCCGCTCCCAACTGGCAGGAAGTCAACAGAGAGAGTGCTGCTTAAAAACAGATAGTGTGATATGGCCAGTTGAACACCATACAATTCAAAATCTGCAGCCAGGGAGGGTAAAAGGTGTCAAGAAGGGTGTCCATCAGTACCTTCTCTCAGCAGGACATGACACGTTTGAAAAGAAATAATTATGGAATACAAATAGAGAAAAATAGGCATCTTATGAAAACATCTCCTTTTTTGTTAACAGCCCTCTTGCTGAGTTCAATAAGTGGCTTCAGGATAGCATTGTGGGTAGAGAGGTTCCTCTTATCACACAAGTAAGTAGGATATACAACAGCACTATGATCACACAAAGGCCTTCATAATGTGATTTGTCCTCAGCTTCAGTATATACTCGCTGTGTCTGAAAGGCGAACGCTGTTTGTCACAAACTTGTCCTACTTCAGTTGCTAAAAAGCCTTACGTCATTTTGTGGATGGATTTGTGCTGTAAACCAATTGGAGCATAAGCCATCATGGTACAAACAGATTTGGTACAACTGCTGTCAATCAAAATTATTTTATTAAGTGTGAGTCGCTCACATAATGCAGCAGTTACACTTCAAAGATCTCTAAACTGATTTTGCTCTTACTTACAGCAGGAGTGGGAGGGGGGAGAGGGATGGGGTGGCAGGATCTGACTCTTCTTCCCATTGATGTAACAGGGAAATCAACCCCCAAACTTCACAGATCTCTGAGAATCTGCTGGAGCCATAGGGCACAGTTCATCTTCTCCAGTTCCCCCTTAGAATTGCTCCGCTGGGATTTCCTTTCAGGCACTAGTTCCTGGGGCCTCTCATCAATAAAGTTCCACAATGCAGATGGCTCTTCTCAGGAGCCAACATAACCCCAGGCTAAGCATTAACTCCTGAGTAGATTCTCAGTGAGTGGGAAACAACATATGTCACCTTGGCCCACTTTCATAGATTATAAAGCCAGAAGGACCATTGTGATCATCTAGTTGGACCTAATCTTGCTCACAACTTCTCCTGACACACATACCCAAGACCCTGCAGAGAGCCATCTCTGGGATCCAGGGAAGAGAAGGGGAGACATTATACCATTACAGCATTAACAGAACCTAACCCTACAGTCCATTCATACAGAGAACTTCCGGAAACTGGTTCTAACACAGGATAATGGCAAAAGCAGAATGCTGTCTCTTGTTCCCTAACACTATAGCTGTCAGATTAACTCTTTGGATGTCCCTTTTTTATTAGCTGACTCTGCACACTCCTATTTGCATGAAATCCCCTCTGAAAGGGTAACCATTAGTACAGCATTGCTGAGGGCTTTCTCAAAGAACAGATAAGCATGTGTGCAATGTGTTCAAAGGTGGTGTCCTAATCACTCACAATTAAAACCCCCAAAGTAGCCATGTCACTGGATTTTAAATAATCAAGCCCTACATTGGTCAAACCACTGATCTGTTCAGGAAACGTAGGGAAGGATGAAGCTTATTATGATCTTGTTGACAGTTCCATCTGGATCATTTCCTTTGGGCTGCTGTTCTTAATGAAAGTGTTGACAGATTTGTGTTTCTTTTAGATTTTATCATGCATCATTTTAAAACTTTATTAAGGGTATATCACACTCAACCCAGGGATGTTTCACTAAAGAATGAGACGCTTATCAGTAGTCCCAGTGAAAAATAGCATTAGTTTCTCTCCAGTAACAAGAGACATAAAGGACTCTCCAGAGTTCTACTTCCGTATAGCTCTGTATCTGTCATTAGTCATTGTTTACATAGCACAACAGGCAAAACCACAGAAAAAGAAATATTTTTCCTACACTATACTCTCTACTGAAAGGCAAATATGCACATATACTGGGGAACAGTGTAAAAAATGTTTTATCACTTTCTGTTTACAATATTCATTGGAAGATTCTAAACCTTTCTTACCAGGTTAGAGTTATTAAGTTTCAATCTACATTTGAGACATGTTCAAGATGAAGATTATTCATCTGCTGTTTATAAGATGCTTTTATTTGCTGGTAAATACCTTTCTAAAAGCAAGCTGTTATTTAATTATTCACAATGTTTGATTCAGCACAAAATTGCTATTCATTAATTTCGGAGACCTTGACTGGAGCTTCAATTTCAAGCTTACAAAACTCTTCCAACACAATTATTAAAAAAAAAAAGGTACGAATACATTTTCTTCCTTGATAACCACAATCGTGTCTTCATAATTGCAGAAAAGATTACCCAACTTTTAATTCACACTAGTCAGCCGCAACAATACAGCATTTCTTTTCCTTGGTTTAAAATATACTAATAATTGTCAATCAGCACAGTGGAATGTTAACATTCTCCATAACCTGTCTTTCAAAACTATTCATTAATGTTACAAACCAGCTAATCATAAAATTATCATTAATGTCCTAGAAACATCTACAAACATCTTTTCTAGAGTCTGATTTTTTTCATAGAATTTTAAAATAAATACTGTATTCTGTCTAGAACAGTGGTTCCCAAACTTGTTCCGCCCCCTGTGCGGGGAAAGCCCCTGGCGGGCCAAGGGATGTACTGGCCGCCGCTTCCAGCAGCTCTCATTGGCCTGGAGCAGCGAACCGCGGCCACTGGGAGCCGCGATCGGACAAACCTGCGGACATGGCGGGTAAACAAACTGGCTCGGCCCAGCCCGCCAGGGGCTTCCACTGCACAAGCGGTGGAACAAGTTTGGGAACCACTGGCCTAGAACATAATAGCACTGGTATGCTGTTATAAAGCACTTTTCACTTAAAAACTCAAATCACTTTCATACATTAGTTAATTAAGCTACATTACATTCCTAATAATTAAATGTCAAAGCTGATGTGTAAAACAGCATAAACTTTTCATACAAGCATGTTTCATACAAACTTTTTGTGCAAGTTCACACATGCATAAATTGGACACAGAAAAAAATATGTAGTGAATGATCGCCATTCTCTCCAACTCTAAGAAACCAGTCCCTTCCAGACAAAAGAAAGTCTATGGTTCCAGCTCAATATTTCCTCCTGACTGGTATAGTCCACACTCAGTGGCGGGCAACCTGTGGCCCATCAGGGTAATCCGCTGGCAGGCCGCGAGACAGTATTTACATTGACCGTCCACAGGCACGGCTGCCTGCAGCTCCCAGTAGCCACGGTTCAGCATTCCCGGCCAATGGGAGCTGTGGGAAGCAGCGCGGGCCACAGGGACGAGCTGGCCACTGCTTCCTGTCGATCCCATCAGCCGGGAATGGTGAACCGCAGCCACTGTGAGCTGCGGGTGGCCATGCCCGTGGACAGTCAATGTAAACACTGTCTTGAGGCCCGCCAGGGGATTACCCTGATGGGCTGTGTGTGGCCCACGGGTTGCCCGTCACTAGTCCACATGATGCTTCTCACATCCTCCTGGATAGTTACAGAATGTAGAAGCTTAGTGGAACCAGTCCATGAGATGCCTCTGTACTCAGCATTGACTAGCTCTCCAACACAATGTAGGCTTGAGCAGCTGAGAGTGTGGAGACGGGAACCAAGACTTGCTTTTGTTGGGGAGGCCGATGATCTCTGGAAATTTTTTTCCCTTTTTCTTCTGTCAAACAGGTCATCAATAATTCATCTAATAAGTTAAGTGTGACACAGGATGTCAGTTGTCTAAGGACTATGGATAAGTGTCCTTTACATAGCATATCCTGCTCTTAACATACCAGAAGATACACTGTATGAAGATGTGTCACATACCAATATTACATACCAAACCAAATTCTTTCTGCCATAATTTGACAACTAGATGTAGTGTGAAGCTTGTTGATGAAGTGTCCTGTGAATTTTCAGTCTAGATTTTTGTTTGGGATCATATAAACTGCCTCTACAATGAAAGAGCAGGGCCTTAAAGGGACAAACACTTTTCTCTGCTTGAGGTATAGATGGTTTCAAATCTGATGTTCTGGAGGCATAAGGGGAATTCTGGGCTACAACATGCAAGTCAGACCCATTGGACAAAGACAGTGGGGAAATAGTAGCATAGGTTGACATCTTCCTTCATGGGGCAGAATACTGGTTGTTCTTAATGATGCTATTATTACAAAGCCTCTGGTAAGAAACTTGCTCTCGACACTGACCATCTTGCTAACCATTGGCCTGTGTAAAATCTCCCATTTTTTGAAAAACTGGTTGAAAACTTTAACAGGTACCTGAAATCCTCAGATTTCCTCAATTCTAGTCAATCAAGGATTTATCCAGGGTGGATGGATTCGCTCTTTAAAGACTCTGTTCATTTTTTCAGGGAGATATCTGAAAGAGCAGCTCCTCTACCCTGAAGGATCTCTTATGTGGGGTATTATGGGGTCCATCTTGTTATCCTTCTTGTTCAACATGTACAAGGAGGCTGGTAGGGACTTAGAAAGATGCTGCAGATGGTGGCATCTTCAGCAGGCTGATGATATTAAATCTCTGCTCTCTCCCAAGCTGTTGGTGCAATGGAAATGACCACTGTCTCTAAGAACTTTGGGTATTGGTGAGGGTTTGTTGGCTGTGGCCCAATCCAGACAGGATGGAGGCTGGCTGGGAAAGTGACTAGAAAAATTGGTGAAGAAAGCACAGCTACCATTTGTAACATAGATTTGCAATTTAAGAGTCTTGTTAGTTCCTAGGCTTGTATTCTATGTTGAGTAGAGGTACATTTTTTAATATGTGCCTAGTGAGACAAGAGAAAATGTCTCTTATGCTTTGTACTTTGCTACAGTTACTGCACCCATGCCTTTCTCACCTTGAGACTAGACCTTTGTGATGTACTCTAAATAGGGCTCAGTCTTCCATCTGCCTACGTATTTATATTGTGTTTATGTGGTTATCAGCGATACGATCCCTTTGCAATGCTGTTGCGTTTACAAGCAATGGAGCAGATATGTTAGACCTCCTCTGCTATAACAGGATGGCTGCTAGCAGAGTGTTTACCATGACCAGTCCTCTCGACTCTGGCACTCATCAGCTTTCAGATATATACCAGCTAACTCTCTGTATCTAACTAAAGCATTTCAAGCAACTTCTAACAACAGTCACAAACAACTCAAGGGAAATGTAAATTAGTATAATTAAAAACAATTCAAAATGAAACAGTTAGAATAACCCTAATGGTTTAATAATGTCAGGCAGTTTTCCTAAGCAGGGTTGCACCCTTGTTACAAAAAAGGACGAAATTCCGGCTTTCTTCCTTGTCTGCCCAACACAGGTTAAGTGAAGTAAAAGCTTACTGTTCTCTCTACTGATCTTGGGTATCAGCAAAAATAGAATTGTGATTGCATATTTGTGCTCTGAAATGACTGAGTTTATCGTTTGGTACATGATAAATTTTAGCAAGATTCAGGCCTAGTCTAAACTTAAAATTTAGGTTGAAATAGCTGCGGTGCCAGGGAGTGTGAAAAATTCATACCCCGGAATACTGTGGCTATCCCGACCTACTTCCCAGTGTAGACACAGCTAAGCTAATGGAAGAATGCTTGCATTATCCTAGCTACTGTCACTGAGCGAGTGATATTCCTACAGAGCCAGAAAAAAACCTTCCATCACTGTAGGCTATGTCTACAATATGGGATGATGCTGGCATGGCTATGGTGCTGTACCTATGCCACTATACTTCGTGTAGTGTAGATGTGGGTTAAGAAAGGTTCATGGGGTTCCTGAGCATGCAACTGAGTGGATGAGGTTGGAATACTGCAACAAATTAGAAGGGATTGACCAAACCAAACTGCAGCTTTCTTTAAAATACTGACAGTATCTCAAGTGTTCATCTAGCAGTGCAACATTCAGCTCAGGTTTCTGCCTGCCTTAAGCTATTAATTAATCAGGATCCAATCAATTCATCTCACCCCATTAAAAGAATGTCCAATGACCTACAATTGATTTTCCTTTGTTATTTATCAGCTGATGTTTTAACTTGTTATTTTTCAAGATTCTTTTTCTGTACCATAGTCATTAGGAGCCAGATGAAGATCCATGGCACTGTACCTATTTCTTACAATGGTGTATTAAAGTTGAGGGGATAAAAGGTCAGTTTTCCCCATTCTACGTGGGAGTCCTTTAGCATAGTCACTAAGGAAGTTTTGAGTGATGTTGGTAACCGGCACTTGCCGCACATGTATTCAGAAGAGGCCAGTTTTTCATCCTATATTGTATCTTTTATATTTGCTGTATTTTTTCTATCCAGGTGCTCTTGAGTTGAGCTAAGCATAAACCTAAGTCATGGTTTGTCACAGAATAGTGTAAAAATGGTGGGAATTTAACAAGACTAGATATTGTAAAAGCATCTTGAATCCCACCAATAGGTTCATGTCTCATCCTATATTGAACAGAGACCCTGCAACAGAGAACAAACTGGCCCAATGGCTTTTCTTCATAAAATATTTTCTTCCTAAAATAGTAGGATCTTACATTTTTTTGAGGAACACTGCTTGGAATGGTGACTGGAAGGTCAGGAGATCAATCCAAAATGCAGAATCAGCACTTTGAACCTCAACAGCAAAATGTAGGATTTCTTCTGGCCAAAGAATAAGTTATGACTAAAACACAAAATTTAACAGCATAAATTAATGTTTGCGGCCATTTTAACACATATTTTCTTTCTCTTACACAAATCCTTTATTTTTTTTTAAAATTAAGCTATTAGCTATTATTTGGAATCTCTATTTAAAGAGTTTTCTTCAGACATACAATCAAGATAAATCACTTGACATCCATGACTATTATATTACTAGGATAAACAATGGTGGTCTTAGAGTTAGACAATAACTATCCTATAATTCAATAGTCTCAGAGGTCATATCTTACAAAGGTCAGGAAATCTGCCAACGCTCAGAAGTTTAACAAAAACTCCCAGGGATGTCCACCGATCAAGTTACAAGGATAGGAATATTACTCTAATTGGTAAGACAAAAGCTCCCTTTTGTCAATAACTAATCATATGACTTCACTAGTCTCTAGCTACAGTGGTCTTGATGGATGAGAACATGATGATATAAATAAGAAATGACAGCCTACCAAAGAGGGTTAACATAGGGTCATGACCTCTTTATCTGACTTCTGTATCTTATTCACATGTAAACACATGCTTTATCTCATCATACTTTACAAGTCAGAATTTAGATTATATTGATATTGTGGAATTTTGAAACTTTGTATTTTGGAAAAGACTATTTTTTCTTACTGTTATATATAATTAGCACTCTTGTGGTATACAGAAATATAATACTTAGTTCTTCTTGTGGTTTTCAGCAGGTAATCTCAAGGCACTTTACAAAAGGAGGCCAATACCATTAATCCCATTTTAAAAATGGGGAAACTGAGGCAAAGAGCCAGGGAATGACTTGCCCAAGGTTTACCCAGCAGACTAGCGGCAGAACTGGGACCAAAAACCCAGGTCTCCCAAGTCTTACTTTAGTTTACTTTCACTAGGCCATATTGCCTCCTCTGAGTTAATGGTTCTCCGCCACAATCAAGTACAGACAGTGATACAATATGTAAACAACCTGAAAGTTTGCACCACCCTTAGTCATTATGAGTACAATCTTACTCTTCAAATTAATCTACTGAAGTTAACTATACTACTTGCAGAGTAAGGTACTACTTAATGTAAGGGCAACAGAATTTGCCCCAGAATTATTGGACCACATTCATCTGCACAGTACTTCCACAGACTTTAAAATTATGCCAGAGAGGAATTCATCTCATTAGTCTCCCAGTGATTTAGAGCCAAATCCTTTCCCCATTAAAGTCAAAAGAGTGTTGCTATTAATTTTAATGGGACCCAGATTTGACCTGAAGAGTGCAGGTTAAGGTTGACTTTTATGTCCAAACCGGTTATGTGCACAAATCTAAGCCAAAAAGTTCCTTGCTTGTCAGACGTGAAATCCTTAATTCTCCAGTGTCAGTCTGTCTGGGGATGTGGGAGATAAAACTGTCATAACACAACAGATGCAGAATTAGTTCTGAAAGGCTAATCAACCCACTCCTCTAGCATTTTTATTCAGCTGTGCATTACTTCACCATACTGCAATTTACTGCCAGATGTAAGCATTGTTCAGTAAGGTAATGCAAAGTATTGTATTGTATATACTTATGGATTATATATCCTGTCATCACAATCTCACATCTGGCTAAAAAATGGTCCTTACATGATTGGTAAGGACCATAGAATCTTCGGCACTGAAAGTTCCATGCAGTGCCATTCAATCTCATTCTCCATGCAGCACTGTTAATGAACAACAGAACCCTGAGAAAAAGTTATAAAGGCTTAGTTAATGCTGAGCACAGTAACTTGTTCTAGGATTATTTCACCTTTCTTCAACTGTATTCATGTATGCCTGAATCCTGCAAGGCACTGTCCATCTTTACTACCATTGAAGCTAATAGGGGTTGAGGATGCTGCTCAGCACCTTATAAGATCAGGCCAATGGTTTGCTAAAACTGCTCAGATTTTTATCTTGTTAAAACAATTTCATGGACAATGGTAAATTTTGTTGTGCTGTTGGATTAGTAAATTAGTTACAACCCACTTCTCTCCTTTCCCTTCAGCCCCACTACTATGGATGGATAACACAAAATCAGAAATTGGGACCTACTTCTTGATGATATATCTACTGTTTATTGGCAGGTGATGTAATTTTCTGAAGATATTAAGACCAAAACTGTAATTATCCTCTAAATTAGAAATAACAATGTCCACATTATTTATGCTATGCCTTTACAATATTTAAATTTCACGTTTGTGCTGCAGCTTTCATCCTAACACATCTCAAAGTGTTTTAAAAATGTGTTGTGATCAATCACTTCTCTCATTAGGGAAGTAAAAGCACTTTGGGGATGGAGCATGGAAGCCGTTCAATATACAGGAATGCTATGCTGTAAATTAGGACTAAAATTGAATACGATACGCAACTGAGATGGCAGAGGAAATTCACAAAAAGAAAAGGAGTACTTGTGGCACCTTAGAGACTAACAAATTTATTAGAGCATAAGCTTTCGTGAGCTACAGCTCACTTCATCGAATGCATTTAACAGAATATAAGTAATCAAACTGACTAACAGCCCTGCTCTTCGAAAATGCCCTGGTAATTTTAATGACAACAAAGTGATCAGTTTTAGACCACATCTGCAAAATGGCACCTCCGTCTACACAGTACAACGTAGCATCATGAATGGGCAGTGGCTCAGGACCAACTTAAAGGGGTAGTGTACCACCTCCTGAATTATCAGCATCACTTCCCAAAGCACCCTTAGTTTTACTTTGAGGTCTTCCATCCAAAAAGGACCAAGTAGAAACTTACTTATCTTGTTAAATCTGATGAAGTCATAGCTGAAGGTATTGTGGCTACAGGAACATATGGATGCACACTGGCTGTCATTAAAATCTTTACAATAGCTGTTTGCAAGTAATGATCATCCCTGCTATACTTGTGGTATTCCATTGGCTTGACAGCAGTTTTCAAGCTGTGGAATGCAGACCACTGGGGGTCCACAGGCTAAGTGTAAGATTTCCAAAGGGGCCCACAACTCCATTTGGAAATTTTTTAGGGGGGCACAAATGAAAAAGGTTGAAAACCACTGGCTTATTACAATAAATAACTAATGTTTTAATGATCATTAAACAAAAGAAAAAACTGTAAAGACTTCAATGGTGAGCACTGTAATTGTACACTTATGCTATTTCTATTGTTTTAAATAAGCTTCATAAAGGCTACCACCACATTCCTCTGTAATTGCTCATAAGGAAATGCCTGACAGGAGAGTCAAACATCCTTAGCTTCACCTTTTAAAGAATGTAATGCCACATTTGAGGAGGAGACATACATAACTAGCTCATTACTGCTCTCACCAAAATTGTGTTGTTCTATTTAAACAATTTAGGAGTAAGATGGGTAATCTTTGCTTTCAGTACAAGAAGGATTACCTGGAAGCTCAATTAATTACTTTAAAGCAAATTTGAAAACTGTAAGTATTCAACAATATAAACATATACAAACTTGTTCACAGAAACATTTCCGAGGAATCACTAAAGATAATAACAGGAGACTGAAGAAAAGTAATAAAACTCTTTGAATTAATGTACACTTTTTCTGAGTTTGTGTATTTGGAATATAAAAATCCATCAAAGGGAAGCACATAGGATCTCAGTTAAAAAACAAACAAACAAAAAAAAAACCCAACCACAAAAAACACTTCAATCAAAAGAAAATGCCCATCTAGTTCTTATTTATATTGTCAAGCTGGATACCAACTGATAGCTTGCTGTGGAAGCTAATCCTACAACCTTCCAGTCTGGGAAACAGTGTTCCTGAATAAGCTATAGAGATACAGTAAGGAATATAACAACATCTGGGACATACACGGCAATGTATCTAACTAAAAATCAGGAGGCAAAGAACAAAAGTAAAATGAAATCCTGGCAGAGAGGAATTTGCACAATTGTGTACAATGGGGAAAACAATCTTATCAGAAATGTCTTCATTCTGTGAAAGATGATAATATGTTTTGTAAGAATCTACATACATAAAACACATTTCATCCTGAAGGAACTAAAAGAACTTCAACTATTTATTTACTGCAGCAAGGAAATACAGCCACACAAGATAGAGGGCAACAGCTTGGCAAATAACCAGTCCCAGCACGTGTGCATGCGTGAGTGAGAGTTTTAGCTGGTGGTTTCTAAGTTCACATCTGAAAGATCACATGGGACCTCAGAAATAAACTAAACCTTTTTGGAGGGCATCACCTGCTATAGCCTACTGCTCTGTGGGCCAAATTTACCAGTACACTACCTACTTTGCATCAGTTTGCTGACGTAAAATAGCTTTGAACCTGGCTTAATGGGCCAGTTAGACCAGGTTTACAGCTGTTTTATGTTAACAGAGTGCTGCAGAACAGCCATGATAAAATTCAGCCATGTGCAGAGGGCTGAAATAAGACCTATGTAGCACTTAAGTCTCATGCAAACCCTATTTTGAAGCTGGCCCTTTGCACAGGGATGAAATTCACCCCAGATCTTACCAAGGAATCTGGCTTCATGTTTCCCTAAGAAAGAAGGCAAATGGGTTTATGTAGCATGTGATTTCAAATCTTATTTTAGTCGCTTAATCTGTAGCTGTGGAACTGCAACTGAAGTGCAGAAATGTATGTGTACTTTCTGATAAGCACATTTTGTTTTAGAAATGGATGAAATACTTTCAAATGTGTACACTTTCTTCAGGTTTATAAACTGATGATAGAAATGCCATAATCAGAACATGGCACAAACCAATCCAGGGCAAAATAATACATTTTTCATAAGAACCCTTTGAAGCGTTCTTAGAGTTACATCTTCATAATCCAGACAGGAGAAGATCTGCACTCTTGACAACTCTGAATTTATGCACTTCAGTTGGCTCTAGATAAAAGGTAACTCTCTCAGTTTTCATTCCAAGGATGTTCTTGGATTTTTTATCAGTAAAGAGAGACAGTGCAGAATGTTACCTTCACATGATTTTCCATCTTCGCCCAATTTCTGGCCAGCTGGACATCTGCAGAAGTAGCTGCCAATAGTATTGCAGCACTGGTCCTGACAGCCACCATTCTCAATGGTACATTCATTTACATCTGTAGTGGGAAATAGCATATATAAATTAGACACTGAATACAAAGTATGCATTGACTAAATTGTATCTTCCTTCAATAACACTGTGCACCTTTCTGATTTTACAGGTGAAGAAGCAACTAAGAGCTGCTCCTTAGAGCCTCCTGAAATAGAATGTGCTCTTTTGTTGCTTATGTCTTGCACTAGATATTCAGCAATTCAGAGCAGATTCTATGTCTTCCTGTGTGTTTGTGTACAGTGCCTAACAAAGTGAGCCCGACGTTGCCTGAAACCCTTACCACAATATTAATGTGTCAGATATATAACTTTCTGCAATACCTTTGGGAGATCTGACTGTATTAAAATTATATCAATGTGGGCCAGGGACTATATGTAATTCCATGGGAAAACGTGACCACAGTTTTAGGATTCCTCCTGAGACCTCTTTCCACTTGGCTTTCAAAAAACTCAATTCGACTGCAGCCTTCGTCACTCAGGTATCTTTATTTGGCAGACAGCAGTGCTACACCCAATTGATCAGACTCAGACACAGTGGGGCGGGGTTCAGGGTATATCACAGCTCCAAAGTTACACAGAAACCCTCTCACTTTATATACATTATAATCTTATTGCATTTACTATACATTGCATCACATTTTTGGATTGGCTTGGTTATTTTGCAGGAATCAATCCCTGTGAAACATGTGCTGTCCACCCCGCTGCCCATGGTTCAATTTCCTCTCTATTTTATCTCTGCATTCCTTACCTATTTTGCCCCTTATTATCTAGTTCATAGTAAACAGTTCCCTGAGCTTTTTCCCCTCTTATCTTAGTTGGCTCAGACATTCTGCCTTTTTTAACCTACTGAACTATTTACTTATCTTATTTAGCACAAACATTCTGTTTTTAACCTAATGATTCATTTACCTCCCTATTTGTATCTTCCAAGAATGGAGGCCTCCTTGTGTTAATTACTCATGTCAGGCCAGGCCTCAGCTACATACAGCTCCTCCAGGAACCAAGGACGGTGGAGTGATTAGGCAAATTCATTCAGATTGTAATGCCACCAGGGACGTACCACAACCTGCAGAGGTTCACATATAGTGGTTCAAACTGGATTTTCCAGAGACCAACAGACCAAGAAAGGACTTTTGGATGAACAGTCTGAGTTTAAACTGGATTCTTTCAGATCCAGCAAACAGACAGGACCTTTTGTACAAGGAGAGTCCCTGGGAAGGGATGGAAGGACTTTGGCCTACTGAGGCCCCATAAAACTGATGGGTGACCTCTGATAGGTTTTTGGAAAGAGTATAGGAACTTCTATTGTTTTTATGTTTTCTCTGTAATACTTTCACCTTAAGGACAAGTGTGCTTGTTTAAAAAGAGTTACAACTTGTGACTGCTGACAATTACTGCTGTTCATAGCATTCTAAGAGAAAGCAAAGTGCAGACACTGGCCTGTTTAGGCAGGTTGGCTTGCTGGGGATATCACAGTGTAGGGAGGGAACTGTGTAGCCCAGAAAAACACATGGTCAGGAGGGAGAGAGAGAGATGTGGGTCTCTGCCAAAGAGAGGTGACTGCTGAGGAACCAGGAGCCTAGATTGGGTGCTCTTGAGGGACCATGGAGAGGGATAGAAGTGCAGTTGCCCTGAGCTGTGAAAATTAATCATTATTGGTACTGACTACCCATTCAATATTTAAGAAGGCTTTTTTCAACCCATTTATTCATATATTCAGAATTAGAATTTCTGGGGCAGGGAATGGTAATAGCAGGCTACTCATAGCCTGTTGAAAGGGCTCATGGACAAAAAAAGTCCTAAGGAAATATTTTCCAAATGGGAAAGTTGTAAAATATACTGGTGGGATAGCAAATTAAATGAAAAGCAGCACATGTGGATTTGGATCATTGCCACGTCTCACATATTTCACAAAAGATTTTTGGGTGATGTTTTTATCTTATTACTGCTGGATCTGAAATGTTAATATTATCTTGAATACTATGTCAGGAATTCTATGCCAGGAAAAATCTGCACGAAGAAGTTGTTTTTTTTTTAATTTGGGGATGAGAGTCCTGAACAGGTTTGTTGGCACAGAAGAGCTACTCAGCACGTTATTAAGTAGAAACCCAGGGTTAAGGAACACAGTGGATTTTCAATACCTGGGAGTGTGACAGTTCTGCAAGCAATGGTGGTTTTGGCACATTATTTTCAGGTTAAAGAGCAAGAGCTGAGGGAACGCAAGAGGAGTGGGGACAAGATTGTGCAAAAACAGAGAGGCGTAGTCCTAGCTGCAAAAGCAGGAAATGGCTTTAATATTAGAAACTTCAGTGTTTCTCAGGGAAAAAAACCTCCCTTTTAAAACTTTATTTATTAGATTTTATTCAACAGAAATACACAGTACTTCAAAGGAGATAAAAAAGAAGGGGATTTTACATATACACATAAAAGAGCTGTTGGAACCTGTCACAAACCTGAACCTTGGGCTAGGATCATTTTAAGTTTTACCAAAGTCTGCTAATCCTTTGATGGATTTAAGATGAATTTTCTGATTTACAGCTTTTGGTAGAAACCACCCACCCACACTAAACCTGGCTACAGTTGGCAATTTTGAATACGTTTTGCTTTTATTTTTGTAGTTTTCTGAAATCAGAAACACAAAATGAAACTAAGGGTGTGCAAACTCACCACAACTAATTTCTCGATAGCTCTATGCATTGTCTAATGGGTCACAAAAGAAGTCTCACTTTATCTTCAACAATATTGGAAAACAATGCTAAGTTAAAAAGACACAGCAAGCCAAATTTTAGTCCTTCTGAAGTCAATGAGAGTTTTGTCCTTGATTTAACTGGGCCTAATATTTGGCCTGGTGAAGTTTGGCAGTGAAATCTATACCTTTTTCCTTAGGTCTTGCATGATAACATTAAGGCATGTTCCAGGAAATTTCCTTCCATTAACCACCAGACATCTGGATAAGGCCTGATGTTAACAAACAATAACTAGGGTGGTCAGGTACCTGGTTTCGACTGGAAAGTCCGGTTGAAAAAGGGATCTGACAGTGTCTCGTGAGATCTACTCACCCAGACACTCAAAGTCCAGTTTCTGCGGGTGGAGGAGGCAGGGAGGAGCTAGGTCACTAACCCGCATCAGCCCCTACTCAGCCGAGGTTGCCTCCTACCTGCATTGGGCAGCTGCAGCTCCCAGCCCCAGCTCCGCAGGCGAGCCCCTCCTGACCCAGGCAGTGGGGGTGGGAGGGGAAAAGCAGCAAGTGACTGGGAGGGAGGAGGAAGAGGAGGAGTGGAGGGGGGCGGGGGCCTCGGGGGAAGAGTCAGGGCAAGCGAGGTTACTGCACTTCTGCTGGAGCGTCTGGTTTTTAAATATTACCAAGTTGGCAATCCTAATAATGACCCACACGCTAACCTTCTTTTACAGTCTCCAATTCTATTTATTAGGAGTACTGAGGACTGGTCAGTGGTCACCATTAAAATGTGATCATTTACCAAAAATTATTTGAGGAATAGGCAATATTATACTACCTCCTAGAGGTTTAAATATTGACAGACTGATGGACATCACCCTATATCATCTAATTTTTTCTGTGTTTTGAAACAAAAACTTTTTTAAACTTTCTGAGAAATTCATGTTTACTTTTTTGATATTATCCAAGAGTAGTTCCAAAAATATGCTTTGAATGTGGAAGTCCTTAAGCATGCATTGTCTTTCCTTTTGATTTCCAAGTATTTGTATTACGAACATAAATACATTTATTTCTTGTTCATCATGAAAAAGCTGTGGTTTACAGTATGGTTTACACCTTTTAAAGAGTATTTGTAATGTGTCATTACAAACCTCTTCCTCCTCCTCCTCTCCTTCTTGCTCCATATGCTGCACCCACAATTTCCTTCATCTCTGTCCTAACACTTGCCTAAGTGCCATGCCTTCTTCCCAGTTCTCTCTTACAACAGGAAATCCCCTCCTCCTGCTGTGCCAAGAAACCTACTCTCCTCATTCACATTTCTCCTTAAAACATACTGTTCCTCTGAGCTTATCAACATTAATCCGGCACACGAAGTAGAGTGGTTTTAAAAAAGAAAACACAATGAATCTTGCACTGCTTTGAACTATAGCCATCTCCCTCTCAGCTGGTGCTTAACGCATCTAGGGCCAGATCCTTAATTGGTGTAAATTGCCAGAGCTCCAAGCTATGTCAAGTTACATTTGCCAAGGTTCTGCCCCCTGACCTGTAACCACTCTCTCATTTAGAAAGCCTCCTCCTGCTTTTTGTGCCTTGCTAATCTGTCCTCTGAGCTCAATAAAGGAATTAGGTTACCTAATGCTAAAAAAATGATCAGAGACTAGATAAAACATGCCTACCACAAATTTAAGCCTCAGGGGCTGTTCTGTATTCTTAGAACACACACAGTGTTCAGGATTTTAACCGGCAGATTCATATACTATGCATAAAAAAACAAACTTACCCCCCCCCATGCCCCATCAAAAACCCTGCCACATGATACATTTCAGTCTGCTTTCCACATTCAATGTTATTCAAGGTTGCAAACACTTTTGTCTCATGCATTGCAAGATAAATGACAAAAATTCTCTGACGTATTACAAGTCTACCAGGTTAGGTCTGACAAAAATTCAATGTTATCAAGACTACTGATCCATCTATAACAACAAGATGTGGGCACTTCAAGAAATAATTGTGATGTTTGCAAGTTCAATAGTGAAAATTTATGTAGAGCCAATATTGCCACACACAAACCAATCCATAGCAGACGCTTTATAAGATCTTTTAATCCTGCCACCTTAATTTTTATTCTTGAAACAAAGGAGTAAAACCCACTTCCACATGTATCATATAGTTTCTATATGACCCTTACATATTCTATATTGTCGTATACATGTATAAGAGTCTAACACGATGGGTTTTAAATGTATTATTGTAAACACATGGATTCTCGATACATGCATATGTATTTCATATATTTCATACACACATGATCACATAATACTGTAAAAAGAAAAGGAGTAGTAGTGGCACCTTAGAGACGTTAGTCTAATGTCATAGTAACCTGAAACCTGTCATAGTACTGTAGATCACTGCATAATCCCCTTGTTGATTTTAAAGTCTCCAAAATCTCTTTTATTACCTTCAGCTATTTATTATTTCAGATTAGGAGAAGGCGGCTTTCTCCCTTGAAATGGATCTCCTTTTCTAAACTAAGGTTTCAGAGTAGCAGCCATGTTAGTCTGTATTCAGAAAAAGAAAAGGAGTACTTGTGGCACCTTAAAGACTAACAAATTTATTTGAGCATAAGCTTTCGTGAGCTACAGCTCACTTCATCGGATGCATTCTCCCCACTGTATTTTCCACCGAATGCATTCCGATGAAGTGAGCTGTAGCTCACGAAAGCTTATGCTCAAATAAATTTGTTAGTCTCTAAGATGCCACAAGTACTCCATTTTTCTTTTCTAAACTAAACATGTGAAAGAAGAAACCATCTGAAGAAGCCTCTTTTTCTCAGAAATGTAGTTAATGCCACTCACACCAGTTCTGTGAATATCATGTAGTGGAGCTGATTTGAAAATGTTCCCCCTGGGAGTGAGGGGAGGGGGGCCGGAACAACTTCTAATCAAAGCTTTCAGGGGGAAATTTCAACTTTTCATCAGTCCCTCCCACCCTGAAAATATTTTGATTTTCAGTTGAAAATTTGGTTTAAAAATAAAAGAAAAAAAGAAAAATTTTAGATAAAAACAGAGACTATCCACAAAAAATTCTGTTTTGTCATCATAAAAGAAACACTCAGGGGAAAAAGATGGCACTTACATCAAGATATAAAGGCTCTTCAGAAGAAAAAAATATATATTCACTTAAGAAATAAACCCCCTCAATGAGAGACTGAAGTCCTCCAGAAAGAAAATGATATGCTGAGTTCTCATACATATTTACGATTTAAATATAAAAAAACAGTACTTGGATTTATGGAACACATTAATTATCCATTTTCTAGAATTAAAAGGTATATTAATAAGTTTTTGCAACAATTTTTAATAGACGATAAAGAGAATCTCATATCTATGACCTAATTTTTAAAACAAATCCCAGGGTTATAATGTTTATCTTCAGTATGTAACCAACTTCTTCTTTTTAAACAGCCATATATACTAGGGCCTTTGTTTCACTGACCACCCCTGTAGTGGTCTAATGGTCAGGGCTAATGTGTGCCCTGAACCATAATAAGCTGACTTTAGTGCATGTCATAGCTCAGTGGACTTGTAATAGATCACTGAAGTGGAATAAAAATCTGTAAAATCATTCCCATTCTTGGTGGAATACCACATGAGTAAAGCCCATCATCATTCCAAGGGAAAACTCTTTTGATTAGCTTAGAAGTGTTATACTAGCACAGGGATGGGCAAACTTTTTAGCCTGAGGGCCACATCAGGGAATAGAAATTGTATGGTGGGCCATGAATACTCGCAAAATTGGGGTTGGGGATGAGGAGTTTGGGGTGTAGGAGGGTGCTCTGGCCTGGGACCGAGGGTTTCAGAGGGCAGGTGGGGGATCAGGGCTGGGGCAAGTGTGTGGGAAGGGGTGCAGGCTCTGGGGTGGGGCTGCGGATGAGAAGTTTGGGGTGCAGGAGCGTGCTCTGGGTTGGGATTGAAGGGTTTGGAGAATGGGAGGGGATCAGGGCTAGGGCAGGGGGAGTTGGCGTGTGGGGAGAGGCTCAGGGGTGCAGGCTCCAAGCAGTGCTTACTTCAAGTGGCTCCCGGAAGCAGTGGCATGTCCCTTCTTTGGCTCCTAAGCAGAGACGTGGCCAGGCAGCTCCACACGCTGCCCCATCTGCCGGCACCGTCCCTGCAGGTCCCATTGGAGCGCCAGAGGGGGCCACTGGAGCGCATAGGAGCTGGAGTGGGACCATGCTGTGGCTTCCGGGAGCCGCATGGTGCGGCCCCCGGCCACAGCAGGGCCAAGCTGCGTGGTGCGGCCCCTGACCCACAAGCCCTAGACCCCACTCCCCAGCGGGAGCTCATAGACCAGCTTAAAATGGCTTGCAGGCTGGATATGGCTCACGGGCCATAGTTTGCCCACCCCTGTACTAGCATGTGGCAACTTTAGTTCAAGGCCAGAACAAACAGAAAATATTTATCTTGAAGATGAATCCAACAACTAATCCAATTTTTTCCCAGTTATGGTCTCCCAGAGATCATGGTTAAAATGTCAAAACTCTGAGAACCAAAAAGGCTAGACCAGTGCTTGAGTCATGCCGGTGCACTTCTAAACAGTGTTCCAGCACTTGGTTGGGGAGCTGGAATGGTGTTCTGGTACCTCTCACCTGGCACCCCACACCCAGGTTAGCTAGCTGCCATCTCTTCTTCTGGAGCAGGCCCGGAAGCAAAACATGTGGAGGAGCCAAAGGAACCATCTCCTCACACTGTCTCCTCTACCTCTTCAACTTCCCAGCCTGCCCAGGTTAGCTAGCTGCCATCTCTTCTTCAGGAGCGGGAAGGTAGGTCTGGGATGGGTCACCCTAGGTCTACCCAAGTTACCTACCCACCAATCCTCCTTCTGGACCAAGGAGAGGAGTCCTGGGGGTTCCTCTGGGGTTCACCCAAGTTACCAAGCCACTATCCCTCCTTCAAGAGTGGGGAGAGGGTCCCCCCTGGCTTCCGCCCAGGTTAGCGACACCATCTGTCCTTCTATAGCAGGAGCCATGTTTGAGGAGTTCTTTTACTTCTTTGTTTTGGACTCGAGCATGCAGTTAGACACCAAAATCAATATGGGCATCCAAATAAGTAGCCTGATTTTCAGATGTGTTGAGCACCTACCGCTTCCACTGACTTCAGGGGCAATGTAGAAGTCTAAGGTCCCAATCATGCAAATATGACTCATGCACATTAATTTAAGCGTGGGCATAAGTATCCACATAATCAGACCCTAAATGTAAATTTTAGTGTCTAACTTTAGACACATGGGTTTAAAAAAATTGCATACACAAATATATTTATATGTTATACATTATTTTGTATTGTACATACAGATGTATATGTGGAGGTCATAGCTATGTAATAAACCAGTTCATTGGAAGGATCTGCAGTTCACCTTCACTCTGCCAATTAATCAATCTTTCTCTATGAGTTATTCCAACATTCCAAATCCATGAGCAGTTTTATGCATCCACAATTTTTAGAAAATTACCTAGCTGGGAAATATTTCTTCCCTTTTCCACCTAAATGTGGAATTACACCCTCTCCAGGGCTACAGACAGGCACTTAATATCAATGGAAAGGGGAGATTTCAAGCTTACCAATGGGATGTAATGCACTCCTTTCTAGGGCTGGAAAGATCTGTGATAATGAATTTCAAAGTAAGGATATTTTTGGTTAACAAAAATCTTTGAGAGAAGTTTTAGAGAATATTAATTTGTTTTAATTTCTCTCTCTTGCTGAGCCTCGCAACTCTGGTAACTTAGGTATTTTGCTTTGCATGGATATGAAAAATAGTTTCAGTAATGTTTTTAAAACTCTGAAATGTTTCCAAAATACTGGTAAAATATGTGGCATATACAGAATACATGATGGTGAGTGATAAAGATTTTAAATAGGCACAGTCTGGGATGCCTTTAGTACAACTCCATTACCAATAACCCATACCTTGGCTTAGTCACTGATGAGTAATGTAATACCAAATATATCTGGATAAATATGTTCTAACTGGGCATCTAGAGTTAGGCACCTAAATCCATATTTAGGCACCTAAATCACTGTGCTTGATTTTCGAAGTGCTGAGCATCCAGGCACTTAGCGGGAGATAATGGAAGCTCAGAACTTTTAAAAATCATGACACTTAGATGCCTAAATATAGGTTTTGGAAACAAATTTTTGACACCCAATTTTGAAAATCATGGCCCAGAGGGTCTAAAACCAAAATTTCAGATCTGTGTAACTCCTAAACTTTGGGGAAGTTCAGATCTCAACCTTTGCAGTTTGGACCATTCTCTGATATTACACATTATACATTATTCTAATCAATACACACATGTAATATTATAAAGAAATATCTAAAGAGAGACAAGGAGATAGACAGAGATGCCCATTCCCCATACAACTTGGTTTCTATACAAAAGAACAAAAGGAGGAAAAATCAGGAATATTTTTTCTTTATTGGTAATTGTCTCTAAATCTTAAATTATGTCTGTAAATTAACAGCGTTAACTGTAAATTATCCACCTCAATAGAAATCAAAGCTCTTGCTCTGATAGTGAAGTGCAACCCTAGTGTATTTATTAAGCACTCAATGCTTTATTAGCATTTCTTGTTCCATAAAGTCAATAAGCAGAATGAATATTTCTTCTTGTGCTGGATTATGAAGTACTATAAATCTGAAATGCTACTAACATGCATCCGATAAGTGAAGCAAACATATTTGACAGCTTGGCACAGATTCATTGAGTGAACTCACAGTTATATACCTGTCATAGCCATTGTGTCTACTGCCAGCTGCAGCGCCTGAACTTTCTCAAATTGTCACCTCATTTTTGAATGTTAATCTGCTGCACAGCCTCCTCCAAACCACCATGTCACCTTTACATAAGTGGAGCTCATTGGTTATCTAATTCCATGTATCCCATCTACAACTCTCCTTCCTGTTTGAATGACAGCCTCTTAAATGGCTATATTTCCTTTTATTGTTGGAGCAGATTAAAGATACTGTTTCATGCTTTTCTGCTGGAGATTTTTTTCTGGAATACAAAAATGTCAACTCTATAGGAGACACATTCATTTCTCCTTTATAAAATCATAGGCTGAAGACAAGGAGCCTGATATTCCCCTCTTAGTTTCACTGACATATCCAAAGTAACTCCGTTAAGGTCAGCGAAAAACCCAGTGAGAGAGAAGCAGGAGGCTCAAGGTTTAGATAACAAATTAAATGATCTTGAAAATCCCACCAACTCTTGAAAACCAAGGAAGCTGGTAGGAACATAGGAATAGCCATACTGGCTGAGACCCGAGGTTCACCAAGTCCAGTATACTGCCTCCCACAATGACCAGTACCAGATGCTTCAGAAAAAGGTATAGGAACCCTGCGGTAAACACATGCAGGATAGCCTGTCCCTACATTAGTTCTCATCGTGATCTCTTCTGGGTTTGTCTACACTTACAGCAGCATGTACAGTGCAAACACTGCATGCCCCATAGCAAGGATATAATAGCAGGGGAAGCACTGAAGCCCTGCTTAGGCAAAGAGAGACCTGGCAGAACGTTAGGGTATATACCCTATATGGCTCTCTGTGTGCCCAAGCAGTGCCTCCCATGTCTATACTGTTATTTTTAACAGTGCTGTGTCCTGCTGCCTCCCCACAGCCAGTCTTTCCCTACGGCCTTTTACTGCCACAGGTAGTTTCACAGTGTGGATGCAGCTTCCTTTCACTGTAGTGTGTAGGTACACATACCCTACATGATACCACCAATGTAGCAGGCCATAGTTAGAGATTGGCTTAAGCCCTGGAGCATGAAGTTCAATATACATCTCAAAATATTTGTTATAACAAAGTCTGACAACCCTAAATATTCTTGATATCCATATACATGTCCAATCCCATTCTGAATATTGCTAAGTTCTTGGACTCAATGACTTGCTGTGGCAATGAGTTCACAGTGTAATTACATGTTGTGTGAAAACAATATTTCTGTCAGTTTTGAACGTATCCTCTTTTACCACCTAAAAAGCAGGCTTAATTTTTGAACAACAGAGTTAAACCATAAGCAGGTTTTCTTTTCTGCATTGACAGTAATCGAGTAAATCAGAAAAAAAATCATTGTGGAATAAAACCTTGCAGTTGTATCTATTTTCCAAATGTATTTTCACAGACTAGAAATTAATAATGCAGCTGAATGCCCCCAGTGTCTGGACTCAGGACCACAGACTAACAAACTAATTAGCCATGATTGGAGATGATTATGCAGTATGGCTATAACTGTGATTGCAAAGAAAGCATATGAATCCCCTACCTCAGGTACAGTCCTTGCAATTAAAGACAAGTGTTCTCATTTTCCTAGTGTGGTGGCTTTGCAGGTAGCCTCCATATTGAGCACAATGAACAAAATATAAAATACAGTGTTCTATATTATACTGCATGTGTCTTCATAATAGTTCTGTGCACAGACAAATCTGCTCCCTCCCTACCCCATCTCTCTTTACAAAAGCCTTTTTTTTAAAACTAAAATAATAGAGCGCTCAGTACTGTTCTTCTCAAAGCCCTTTGCTTTCATCTAAAAAGTAGTTATTTCATTATACATGAGGAGGTCTAGACTCTTTGATGCCTATCTTACTCCCATTACCCTTGAAAGGGAGATACACATAAATGATGTGGAGAATAACCTCTCTTCCCCTGCCCCCCCTTTGTCTGGATGGTTGATTCTAAGATATGGGTTCTCATTTGTATCCCAGATAGGTGATGCTCTTGAAGGATCATTCCCAAAGGCATAGTGGCTATGAGAAAACAAGCTTGGGTTTCTTGCAGGCGCTGAGGTGTTGAAATGAATTCCAAACACAGCTGTTTGGCTGCAGTGTCTCAGGAAGAGTGTATCTTGAACAAGAGGCAAGCTTGTTGTGGTTTGCCATTTTTGGATATCCAGATTAAGTGACAGAGGAAAGAAGAAGCCATCTGTTTGGTCAGTGCCAAATAGTAAGCCTGGCACTTTGCCAGCACTTTCCTTTACTCCCAGCAAGCTGCCTTAACTCCCTTTCCTGCCCCCATCATTCATAAAGACTTTCTATTAAGCAAATATTTTTTGCTGATGTTCTCTTATAAATCAGGTTGCCACACTGGAACTGGGAAACATGGATTAAATAGTATGCAAAGCTAAGTCATTTGCAAGAAACGGGCATTTGCAGTTATAATGGTTAAACAGTATAAACCAACATAAACATCATTTACTTTCACTATAGATAATGCTGCGATTTAGTCAAGGAGGTCACAGAATCTGTGACTTCCAAAGACCTCCGTGACTTTAGCCAGCACTGGCTGGAGCTACAGGGTCCCCTGCCGCCTGCGGAGACAGGGAGCTGCGGGGTACTCCTGCAACTCACAGCCACCGCAGGTGGCAGGTGGGAGCTCCGCAGCTCCCTGCTGCTACTCCTGGCCACCACGGGTGGCAGGGGGGATCCACCACTCCTGGCAGGCAAGGGGGATCCCCACTTCTCCCCACCGCCATGGGCAGCAGGAGGGACCCGGCAGCAGGGGGAATCCCTGCTGCTCCTGGCCACCATGGGAGGCAAGGGGAACCCCTGCCCTGCATCTTACAGCCACCAGCAGAGGGGGATCCTGGAGCTCCCAGCCTCCCCGCCCCACTCCCCCTCGCAGCTGCCCAGCCTACCTATTTCATCATGGGTATTTTTAGTAAAAGTTATGGACAGGTCACGGCTTCTGTGAATTTTTCATTATTGCCCATGACCTGTTTGTGACTTTTACTAAAAATATCCCTTACAAAAACTGATCCTTGACTATTGCACGTTCATTTCTAGTAAAAACAAACTCCATTATAGAGTGTGGAGTCTAGAAGGATTAAATGTAAATAAAAGTATTTTCAAGACTTCTAATTGTTTACTTTTCTTGTAACCTAAAACCAACTAAGTACAGGTGAAATGAGCTCAAGCTCTCAATCCGGTTTGAAGGTGGCATGACAACAGAAGAAGATGGTCCCAGAGTGTCCAGGGCTTTCTATGTTAATACTAACATCTTCAAGGCCACCCACAAACTAAGAGACATGTAGCACTGGCAACATGTGGTCACAGTGTGATACTCTTCTCAAGAAGCAAGCTACTGCATTCTGCATCAGCTACAGCTTCCAAAGGGATTTAAAATGTAATCCCATGTGGCATTTGCTATAGCAGTTCACTTCAGAGATGACAAAGGCAGGGATTTGAGTGGAACCATATATTCTTAAATGGTTTCAAGTCTTACACAGATCAAAAGTGAGCAAAGTATTCCAATAAGAGATTAATATACCCCAGGTGAAAATTTGTAACAATGAGCTAAATTCTACCATATACAATTGCAATTCATTGTTTGCACGTCTGGTATCAGTGTACAGATATTTCTCTATACGATCGCTATAAAAACAATTGCATGAGCCCACTTGTGGAGTAAGGTACAATTCAGCCTAAGGGTGTCAGAATCTGACCCAAAGAAAGTAACTGATTCATCCAAGTTCACACTGGAAGTAACTGAACCACGATCTGAACCAAATCCATTCCCTCAATCACAAGATCATCCTCATCTATCTGAGCTCTTTGTAGAGGCCATTTTCCAAAGCAAATGAACGAATTCAATCTATTTTGGAAAAGCCCTTTATAAAATGGAGAAATATTTTTATGTACAAAAGTATTATGTGCTGAGGTAGGAGGGAGGCAGACTTTGGCTGGCATTCTAGACAAAGCATTTGGTGGTCATCATTTTCACTACTGAATATGAAAGAGGAAGTGTTTACTGCAGACTGCACCCCCATTGCAAGACCACAGTGATGATTTCAGAAATTGCTACATAATGTGCAAACAGGCTGATTATCACAACTGTACAGTCTAAGGCGGCTAACAAATTCAGGAGCTTTAATTTCAGGGGAACTCTACTGTAATAAGTCAGGACTTATTAATCACAGAACTAAGGATCTGAGCAGATGAGTTCATTTTTCACATGAATAATGGTTTGAAAAA
This sequence comes from Dermochelys coriacea, assembly GCF_009764565.3. Taxonomy (NCBI): domain Eukaryota; kingdom Metazoa; phylum Chordata; order Testudines; family Dermochelyidae; genus Dermochelys; species Dermochelys coriacea. The sequence goes on from NC_050076.1 coordinate 18,021,203, forward strand.
AGTTTTCATTAGGTACTGAAATTAAATGTAAAAGATTTCTTAGCAGGAAAATGACATCATGTGGCTTCTGTCTTAAAATGGGAATTACTGGGCTCTGAATGGTCATTCCTGTTTTATTTTCTCTAATTTTTCTTGCAAGTTGTCCTGGCTAATCAACACTGATCACTTTTACAGCTACCAGAACAGATTATTTATCATTAGGGACGTGGATGATATGAAATTAAAGTGAATGGCAGAACTGCAGTGAGGTCTGTACCTAAAAGAAAGGTGCCAAAGTCAGCTGTTGGCTATTATGTGTAGAATTTTTTCCTTCTTTCTTTTCCAATACGCCATCTATTTGTTTTGGTTTTGGAGGTGGTGACTTGTTGGTGATAGAGTATATTTTTTCATGTTACATTGGAGGTTTTATTGTACTTCTTGTTAAATAGTGTGCTGAGTGGGAATGGTTAGGGTAGCTCTAGTTATAATATTTCATTCTTATTCTGACTAAAACCAAATAACGTTTCTGTAATCACACTCTGGATGGGAAAATCAGAATCATACTCTCTTAAACTGATTCATATATGTAGTGAGTTTGTGTTTGTTTCCTTATAAACAGCTAACACAGACATAATTTTAATCACCATTTGGATGCCCCCTGTCACAAGTCTTTTCTAACAACAGATCTGCTGTGTCAAGGGCAAAGGAATCCACAGACAGAGATGATTAAATCTACATCAGTTTAATCTGCAGAGACTCCCACAGGGAAGTCATTATTCCCTGAGATTTCATTGTTTAATAAGTCTTGTGAGTTCTTCTAATTTAACTGATGCTAAAGGGTGCCTGTTAACTGCTATTATGACCAAAGGGCCAGATTTCCAAAAGAGGTCAGTATCCAATAAGGCATCTAAACAAAGAAACCAATTTTCAAGTGTGCACAATATCCAGCTGTTCCTATTGAGAACCACAGGAGCTGCTGGGTGCTGAGCCCTTTTGAAAATCTGGCCCTTAATTTCTAGATGTTATATTCTCCCCCCAAATAGAAGGGAAAAATCCCTAGTATATTTTTGAGGGATGGCTAAGGTAGTATCTGTAAGATATATCCAGATAAAAAAGAGAAATATATATACATTCATAGATACTAAGGTCAGAAGGGACCATTCTGATCATCTAGTCCGACCTCCTGCACAGCGCAGGCCACAGAATCTCACCCACCCACTCCTATGAAAAACCTCACCTATGTCTGAGCTATTGAAGTCCTTAAATCATGGTTTAAAGACTTCAAGGAGCAGAGAAGCCTCCCTCAAATCAACCATGCCCCATGCTAGAGAGGAAGGCGAAAAACCTCCAGGGCCTCTCCAATCTGCCCTGGAGGAAAATTCCTTCCTGACCCCAAATATGGCGATCAGCTAAACCCTGAGCATATGCGCAAGATTCACCAGCCAGATATTACAGAAAATTCTTTCCTGGGTAACTCAGATCCCATCCATCTAATATCCCATCTCAAGGGATTAGTCCTATTTACCCTGAATATTTAAAGATCAATTACTTACCAAAATCACATTATCCCATCATACCATCTCCTCCAAAAACTTATCAAGTAGAATCTTAAAACAAGATAGATCTTTTGTCCTCACTGCTTCCCTTGGAAGGCTATTCCAAAACTTCACTCATCAGACAAAGGTTTTTAACCATCAGAGTTCAAGTCTAAACTTCCTGGTGGCCAGTTTATACCCATTTGTTCTTGTGTCCACATTGGTGCTGAGCTTAAATAATTCCTCTCCCTCTCCTGTATTTATCCCTCTGATATATTCATAGAGAGCAATCATATCTCCCCTCAACCTTCTTTTAGTTAGGCTAAACAAGCCAAGCTCATTAAGTCTCCTTTCATAAGACAAGTTTTCCATTCCTCGGATCATCCTAGTAGCCCTTCTCTGTACCTGCTCCAGTTTGAATTCATCCTTTTTAAACATGGGAGACCAGAACTGCACACAGTATTCTAGGTGAGGTCTCACCAGTGCCTTGCATAATGGTACTAAAACCTCCTTATCCCTACTGGAAATGCCTCTCCTGATGCATCCCAAAACCGCATTAGCTTTTTTCACAGCCATATCACATTGGCAGCTCATGGTCATCCTATGATCAACCAATACTCCAAGGTCCTTCTCCTCTTCCGTTACTTCTAATTGATGCGTCCCCAACTTATAACTAAAATTCTTGTTATTAATCCCTAAATGCATAACCTTACACTTCTCACTATTGAATTTCATCCAATTACTATAACTCCAGTTTACAAGGTCATCCAGATCCTCCTGTATAATATCCTGATGCTTCTCCGAATTGGCAATACCTCCCAGCTTTGTATCATTTGCAAACTTTATTAGCACACTCCCACTTTTTGTGCCAAGGTCAGTAATAAAAAGATTAAATAAGATTGGTCCCAAAACCGATCCCTGAGGAACTCCACTGGTAACCTCCCTCCAACCTGACAGTTCGCCTTTCAGTAGGACCCGTTGCAGTCTCCCCTTTAACCAATTCCTTATCCACCTTTTGATGTTCATATTGATCCCCATCTTCTCCAATTTAACTAATAATTCCCCATGTGGCACCGTATCAAATGCCTTACTGAAATCTAGGTAAATTAGATCCACTGCATTTCCTTTATCTAAAAAAATCTGTTACTTTTTCAAAAAAGATTAGGTTGGTTTGGCACGATCTACCTTTTGTAAAACTATGTTGTATTTTGTCCCATTTACCATTGACTTCAATGTCCTTAACTAATTTCTCCTTCAAAATTTTTTCCAGGACCTTGCATACTACAGATGTCAAACTAACTGGCCTGTAGTTACCTGGATCACTTTTTTTTCCTTTCTTAAAAATAGGAACTATATTAGCAATTCTCCAATCATTCAGTACTACTCCTGAGTTTACAGATTCATTAAAAATTCTTGCTAATGGGCTTGCAATTTCAGGTGCCAATTCCTTTAATATTCTTGGATGAAGATTATCTGGGCCCCCCGATTTAGTCCCATTAAGCTGTTTCAGTTTCGCTTCTACCTCAGATATGGTAATATCTACCTCCATATCCTCATTCCCATTTGTCATGCTACCATTATCCCTAAGATCCTCTTTAGCCTTATTAAAGACTGAGGCAAAGTATTTCATTTCATTCAAAGTATTGGGCCATGCCTAGATTATCTTTAACCTCCACTCCATCCTCAGTGTTTAGCGGCCCCACTTCTTCTTTCTTAGTTTTCTTCTTATTTATATGGCTATAAAACCTTTTACTATTGGGTTTAATTCCCTTTGCAAGGTCCAACTCTACTCGACTTTTAGCCTGTCTCACTTTATCCCTACATGTTCTGACCTCAATTAGGTAGCTTTCCTTACTGATCCCTCCCATCTTCCACTCCCTGTATGCTTTCTGCTTCTTCTTAATCACCTCTCTAAGATGCTTGCTCATCCAGCTTGGTCTACAACTCCTTCCTATGAATTTTTTCCCCTTTCTTGGGATACAGGCTTCTGATAGCTTCTGCAGCTTTGATTTAAAGTAATCCCAGGCCTCCTCTACCTTTAGATCCATAAATTCTTCAGTCCAATCCACTTCCCTAACTAATTTCCTTAATTTTTGAAAGTCAGCCCTTTTGAAATCAAAAACCCTAGTTGCAGATTTATTTGTTAATCCTTCCATTTAGTTTGAACTGAATTAGCTCATGATCACTTGAGCCAAGATTGTCCCCTACAACCATTTCTTCTATGAGGTCCTCGCTACTCACCAAAATTAAATCTAAAATGGCATCCCCTCTAGTCGGTTCAGCAACTACTTGATGAAGGAATCCATCAGCTATCGCATCTAGGAAAATCTGAGCCCTATTATTATTACTAGCACTGGTCCTCCAGTCTATATCTGGGAAGTTAAAGTCTCCCATGATCACGCAGTTTCCATTAGTATTTACTTTATTAAAGACATTAAAAAGGGCTCTATCCATATCCAAATTAGATCCCGGAGGTCTATAGCACACCCCAAGCACTATCATAGGAGAGGCTTTACTATTTTTCTTCCCCAATGTAATTTTTGCCCAGATGGACTCTGTCTTATCCATTGCATCGCTTCTTATTTCTTTACATTCGAGCTGTAGCTCACGAAAGCTTATGCTCTAATAAATTTGTTAGTCTCTAAGGTGCCACAAGTACTCCTTTTCTTTTTGCGAATACAGACTAACACGGCTGCTACTCTGATACCTCATCATTGATATACAATGCTACTCCACCACCTTTACCTTTGTTTCTGTCTTTCCTAACAGCACATACCCTTCAATACCTGTAGTCCAGTCATGACTATTATTCCACCATGTTTCTGTTATCCCTATAATATCTGGTTTCACTTCCTGCACCAGTAGCTCTAATTCCTCCATTTTGTTACCTAGGCTCCTCGCATTGGTGTATAAACATCTTAATTTTTGCTGTTTGGCCTCGCTCACATTTTGTACCCTATTAGGCACAGTCATTCTACAGCCAGTATAACCTATTAGACTAGTATCCACACCGCCCTCGCTCCTTATATACATTCTCCTACCCACGGCTGTATCCTTTCTTACTTCGTCTTCTTCCCTCTCAATGCTAAAATCTGGCGTGGAGATTTCCTGGACATCTCCTAACCATCTCCCTCTAATTCCTAGTTTAAAGCTCTCTATCAGTTATGCCAGCCTCGATCCTAGAAGTCTATTTCCTTCCCTACTCAGATGAAGTCCATCCCAAGAGAACTGTCCTCTGTCTGTGAATGCCTCCCAGTGACCATACATTCCAAAGCCCTCCTTATAGCACCACTGCCTAAGCCATCTGTTGACAGTCATAATCTTGTCACACCTTTGTTGCCCTTCTTTAGGAACAGGAAGGATCCCGTTAAAGATCACCTGAGCCTCAATTTCCTTAAGCGTCTTCCCCAGCCTAGCATAGTCTCCCTTAATACTTTCCAGCGAGAATCTAGCCGTATCATTTGTTCCCACATGAAGGATAATTAGGGGATTCTTTCCCGCTCCCTTTAGGATCCTTTTCAACCTCAGGTCTACATCCTGTATCTTAGCACCCGGAAGACAGCACACCCTTCTATTCTCTGGATCGGCTCTAGTTACAGGCCTGACTATTCTTCTCAATAAAGAGTCCCCGATCACATAGACCTGCCTTTTCCTGCTGACGGTGCTATTCTCCAGTCTCTCCCCTATTCCCTCTGGCTGCAAGTTCTTTCCATTCCTATTTTCCCTTATAATCCTCTTCAACCCATCCTGTATCCTCCTGGGGCTCATATTTGGTTTAGTCTCCCTTGACTCTTCCGCTTTTCCTATAGGACTAGCCTCTCTTCTCTTCTTCCTTACCCTTCCACCTTCAACAAGTACCTGCTGAGCCCCTTCTTCATTTTCCAACTCTGCAAACCTATTCCTAAGCTCTATTTCTCCTTCACTAGCCCATCTTTTCCTCTGCCTGGTTCTTTTAGTCACATGCTTCCACTGACCACTTTCCTCACCCAGTCTCCCCTCAAAATTCCACAGCCCTGCTTCCATCCGTGAGTCTGAGCTTTTCCCTTCAGATACCTCATATCTTTGCTCCATCATCTGCTCAAACCCCTTCCTAAACTCAACCAGACTTTCCACCTGCATCTCCAAACCTCGGATCTTTTCCTCCATCAGCTCTATCAGACGGCATTTCATGCAGAAAAAACTCTTACTGGTTCTCCCCTCCAGGATCATGTACATACCACAGCTTCCACATCCAGTCATCCTCAATGTGTCTTCCACTACAGAAGTCACTCCCACAGCTGCCTCTGTATCTGTCATCGCCTTCCCACCTAAATCCTGTTAATCTGGGAAACACAAGTCACACCAAAAGACTCCCCCCAGCAAAAGCAAACCCCAAACAAGCACCACAACACAAACACCCCTTGCAAACTCTCACTCAAACTCCCCTGTTTAGAGCTCTGTTTGCTAGCTCCTGTGCTGCTGCAGCTGTCTGCATTAATAGACATAAACTTGTATCTAAAGTTATCATTTTGCCTTTGTCAGTGAAAAACTGAAACCAAAGGATTCAAGAAATCTGAGTTATTCTTCATTAACCACATATTAATTGACAAAGAAAGCACTAATATTATACTACAGTACAATTTCCTAAGCGTAGTGTATTTCCTTATGACTATAAATCACACTTAATGCAGTGTTTGTTTTGCAAACAATATGTGCACACCATGCTCAGTCTGGTTAACAGCAAGGGAAGCAGTTTGAGTTTAACAGCCTGGTAGTTCTCGTTATCGTCATATGTCATCTGAAGTGTTGAGACTGTCAGAAGTCAAAAGTGATCAGAAGTCAGAGGACTATAATTTCTAAATCATACATTACTGAAAAATGATTTCTATCGGGGCCAAACGGAGCCAGTTGTAGTACAAACTTCACACTCTGGTTTCTAATAAGCACTGCATTTGTCTTTAAAATCTAACTAGATGTCATGCATCTGGTTTTGACGGATAGCCATATCCAATTCATTTACACCCATTGAAAGACATTTTATATCTTTCAGTTTGTATTTTTCACTCAAGAATCAGTGAGGTAGCATAAATCATGTAAAAGTTTGGAATTATCCTCTTGGCCTTTTCAGATGTGATTAGTTTATACTTTAAAACATGCTCAGAAAAGATAGCTAGATTCCATACTTTTCTGAATTATTAATAAATGACATTCCCAATATTTGTTGCGAAATGTTAAATAAAGCATACTTCTGTACAGTGATCTGTTTTAGGGTAATCAATGGCATTGTCTGAATGATGGTAGGGACAGCAGTATTAAATAATGCCAATTCATTGCAGGGATCTTATTTCAAGCAGTTTTAAAAGACAATTATACTAGGAATAAGAAAAGGAGTACTTGTGGCACCTTAGAGACTAACAAATTTATTAGAGCATAAGCTTTCGTGAGCTACAGCTCACTTCATCGGATGCATTTGGTGGAAAAAACAGAGGAGAGATTTATATACACACACACAGAGAACATGAAAGAATGGGTTTATCATACACACTGTAAGGAGAGTGATCACTTAAGATAAGCCATCACCCACAGCAGGGGGGGGAAAGGAGGAAACCTTCCATGGTGACAAGCAGGTAGGCTAATTCCAGCAGTTAACAAGAATATCAGAGGAACAGTGGGGGGTGGGGTGGGAGGGAGAAATACCATGGGGAAATAGTTTTACTTTGTGTAATGACTCATCCATTCCCAGTCTCTATTCAAGCCTAAATTAATTGTATCCAGTTTGCAAATTAATTCCAATATATGCCACAAGGGGCCACAACAATGGTTCCCGTAACCCACCCAGCAATATTGTTAATCTATCCAACTATACTCTTAGCCCAGCGGAAGAATCTGTCCTATCTCGGGGCCTCTCCTTTTGCCCCTCCACCCCCACGAACATGATACAGTTCTGTGGTGACCTAGAATCCTATTTTCGACGTCTCAGACTCAAGGAATATTTCCAACACACCTCTGACCAACATATTAACCCACGGAGACCTTCCTGCCAACACTACAAAAAGAAGGATTCTGGGTGGACTCCTCCTGAAGGTCGAAACAGCAGCCTGGATTTCTACATAGACTGCTTCCGCCGACGTGCACGAGCTGAAATTGTGGAAAAGCAGCATCGCTTACCCCATAACCTCAGCCATGCAGAACACAGTGCCATCCACAGCCTCAGAAACAACTCTGACATCATAATCAAAAAGGCTGACAAAGGAGGTGCTGTCGTCATCATGAATAGGTCAGAGTATGAACAAGAGGCTACTAGGCAGCTCTCCAACACCACTTTCTACAAGCCATTACCCTCTGATCCCACTGAGAGTTACCAAAAGAAACTACAGCATTTGCTCAAGAAACTCCCTGAAAAAGCACAAGAACAAATCCGCACAGACACACCCCTGGAGCCCCGACCTGGGGTATTCTATCTGCTACCCAAGATCCATAAACCTGGAAATCCTGGACGCCCCATCATCTTAGGCATTGGCACCCTGACAGCAGGATTGTCTGGCTATGTAGACTCCCTCCTCAGGCCCTTCGTTACCAGCACTCCCAGCTATCTTCGAGACACCACCGATTTCCTGAGGAAACTACAGTCCATTGGTGATCTTCCTAAAAACACCATCCTAGCCACTATGGATGTAGAAGCCCTCTACACCAACATTCCACACAAAGATGGACTACAAGCCATCAGGAACAGTATCCCCGATACTGTCACGGCTAACCTGGTGGCAGAACTTTGTGACTTTGTCCTGACCCATAACTATTTCACATTTGGTGACAATGTATACCTTCAAATCAGCGGCACTGCGATGGGTACCCGCATGGCCCCACAGTATGCCAACATTTTTATGGCTGACTTAGAACAACGCTTCCTCAGCTCTCGTCCCCTAATGCCCCTACTCTACTTGCGCTACATTGATGACATCTTCATCATCTGGACCCATGGAAAAGAAGCTCTTGAGGAATTCCACCATGATTTCAACAATTTCCATCCCACCATCAACCTCAGCCTGGACCAGTCCACACAAGAGATCCACTTCCTGGACACTACGGTGCTTATAAGCGATGGTCACATAAACACCACCCTATATCGGAAACCTACTGACTGCTATTCCTACCTACATGCCTCTAGCTTTCATCCAGATCATACCACTCGATCCATTGTCTACAGCCAAGCGCTACGATATAACCGCATTTGCTCCAACCCCTCAGACAGAGACAAACACCTACAAGATCTCTATCATGCATTCCTACAACTACAATACCCACCTGCTGAAGTGAAGAAACAGATTGACAGAGCCAGAAGAGTACCCAGAAGTCACCTACTACAGGACAGGCCCAACAAAGAAAACAACAGAACGCCACTAGCCATCACCTTCAGCCCCCAACTAAAACCTCTCCAACGCATCATCAAGGATCTACAACCTATCCTGAAGGACGAGCCATCGCTCTCTCAGATCTTGGGAGATAGACCAGTCCTTGCTTACAGACAGCCCCCCAATCTGAAGCAAATACTCACCAGCAACCACACACCACACAACAGAACCACTAACCCAGGAACCTATCCTTGCAACAAAGCCCGTTGCCAACTCTGTCCACATATCTATTCAGGGGATACCATCATAGGGCCTAATCACATCAGCCACACTATCAGAGGCTCGTTCACCTGCGCATCTACCAATGTGATATATGCCATCATGTGCCAGCAATGCCCCTCTGCCATGTACATTGGCCAAACTGGACAGTCTCTACGTAAAAGAATGAATGGACATAAATCAGACGTCAAGAATTATAACATTCAAAAACCAGTTGGAGAACACTTCAATCTCTCTGGTCACTCGATCACAGACCTAAGAGTGGCTATCCTTCAGCAAAAAAGCTTCAAAAACAGACTCCAACGAGAGACTGCTGAATTGGAATTAATTTGCAAACTGGATACAATTAACTTAGGCTTGAATAGAGACTGGGAATGGATGAGTCATTACACAAAGTAAAACTATTTCCCCATGGTATTTCTCCCTCCCACCCCACCCCCCACTGTTCCTCTGATATTCTTGTTAACTGCTGGAATTAGCCTACCTGCTTGTCACCATGGAAGGTTTTCCTCCTTTCCCCCCCCTGCTGCTGGTGATGGCTTATCTTAAGTGATCACTCTCCTTACAGTGTGTATGATAAACCCATTGTTTCATGTTCTCTGTGTGTGTGTATATAAATCTCTCCTTTGTTTTTTCCACCAAATGCATCCGATGAAGTGAGCTGTAGCTCACGAAAGCTTATGCTCTAATAAATTTGTTAGTCTCTAAGGTGCCACAAGTACTCCTTTTCTTTTTGCGAATACAGACTAACACGGCTGCTACTCTGAAACCTATACTAGGAATGTTTAACACAAATTGAAAACATAGATTGAAAGCCATACAATTCAGTCCTTTATATTAAGAGACAAACACAGGCATCTAAGTTGTACCTACAAAGTTTGCAGACATAACCTGTGCTAGAAAATATCACATCTGCATGCACGGGTAATTCCAGATAAAGACTAGTATGGTATCCTATTTTCTGTGCACGTTTCTTCATCCACACAAATGCACATTTGCAGTGGTGGCATTTTCTCCACTGGGACAATGTGGGCTGTCCCCTTCAGAAAAGGAAACCAGCTCAAATAAATACATTTACTCTGATCTTTAACTCGCTCTCATACACCAGCTTCTACTTCAACCAGCTCTGTGGAGCATGGGTGCATCTGTTTCTATCTCAGGTGGCTCCAAAGTAGGCACAGTTTGATCTAAAGCAGAGGTGAGCAAACTATGGCCTGCAGGGCACATCCGGCACACAGGACCGTCCTACCCGGCCCCTGAACTCCCAGCCAGGGAGGCTAGCCCCAGCCCCTCCCCCACTGTCCCCCCCTACTCTGCAGCTATGCCACCGCGCAGGCGGCCCGGCTTGCGCCCGCCCACTCCCCAGGCTTTCATAAGCCTGTCCTGCCGCTCTGAGCGGCATGGTAAGGGGGTGGGGAGGGGGGGTTGGATATGGGTGCAGGAGGTCCTGGGGGGCAGTCAGGGGACAGGGGGCAGTTTGATGGGGCTGAAGTTCAGGGGGGGCAGTCAGGAGACAGGGAGCGGGGGGGTTGGATAGGGAGTGGGGTCCTGGGAGGGCAGTTAGGGATGGGGGTCCCGGGAGGGGGCAGTCAGGGGACAAGGAGTAGGGGGTGGGTTGGATGGGTCGGGAGTCCCGGGGGGCCTGTCTGGGGGTGGGGGTGTGGATAGGGGTTGGGGCAGTCAGGTGACAGGGAGTGGAGGGGGTTGATAGCGGGTGGGGTCCTGGGGGGGCAGTCAGGGGACAAGGAGCAGGGGCGGTTGGATGGGTCGGGGGTTCTGAGGGGGGCAGTCAGGGGGTGGGAAGTGGGAAGGGGCAGGGGCCAGGCTGTTTGGAGAGGCACAGCCTTCCCTTCCCGGCCCTTCATACCGTTTTGTAACCCCAATGTGGCCCTCGAGCCAAAAAGTTTGCCCACCCCGATCTAGAGCAACCCTTTGGCTCACAGTCAGTTTTGAACCTGGGACCTTCTGCACTAAGTGTATGAGCCCTCCTAATGGGAGCAGTAACCGACTCTGAATCCTCTTCTGTGGACCAACTACTACAGCGGGGAAAATACCCACGCTCTATAGCATGGATTACACATTCACAACTTGGGTTTCCTCATTTGGAACTCTGGCCTTAAGTTTCTATCAAAAAATAAATTCTTTCCACTCAAATCAGGTTACTTTTCTGCATGGAGGAGACAGTCAAATATATTCTGACTCACAAAAGGAAGGTGTGAAATATGAACAAAGCACATGTACAAAAACAACAAGGAGTCCGGTGGCACCTTAAAGACTAACAGATTTATTTGGGCGTAAGCTTTCGTGGATAAAAAATGAAATGGGCTTTTTACTCACGCAAGATTTACCCAAATAAATCTGTTAGTCTTTAAGGTGCCACCAGACTCCTCGTTGTTTTTGTGAATATAGACAAACACTACCCCTCTGATGTAAACCACATCAAATAGGCTTGGCAGGATTTGATTTAAATCATTAGTTGTCTGTATATGTCACTTTTACCTGACACACAGAAACTGACAAAAAATACTATGCGTTAATAGCAGTCGTCAAGTGCAACCTTTTCCACACCTAGTGCCCATGGGGATCTGGTATCCCAGGCTCTCAGCCGTGCAGGGAGTTCTCTGCCTGCTGTAATAGTTCCAAAGCGCTGCTCACTTACTCATTGGCTGGGTGTGCAATGACCAACCCTGGGCAGGAGCTGTTCAGCAGCAGGGTGGCCTCCCCCACAGCCAGGGGCTCATCCTCCTCCTTGCAGTCCCAGCTCTGCTCCACCCAGCAAGCACAGCATCCCCCACGCTTAGCGCAGCCTCCCTCACACCTAGTGCCCATAGAAGTCTGGTATCCCAGGACCCACAGACACGCAAGTAGCCCTCTGCGGCTGCACAGTGAAAATTTAAGTCAATAAAAATCAAAAACAAAAGTTAAAAATGAACATTGTTATTATCCACCAAAATTTCAAAAAACAAAAACCAAAACTCAAATTCTGCCAAGCCTAAATATAAAATTATGGATAGTTCTGAAATCTAGGAGGCAACATATGCTGGTTGCTGTTAAAAATCTTAGCCATTTCCAACAGTGTTATCTGATATATTGTACTTATTTCTTGGTCTAAGTAAAAGGAAGATTTACTGGATCTCAGATACCACATTGTGGTTGCTGTGAATGTCTAATGGCAAACACCGAAGTCACACAGTGAAAGCTCCAATTAGATTTTCATGATAAACTCTATGTAAGCTTAGTCTTCCTCAAAATTACTTTAAAACAGTGGTTTCCAACTTGTGATCCACAGACCCTTGGGGATCCAGACACTATAAGATTTCTAAAGGGATCCATACCTCAATTCAAAATTTTTTAGGGGTCTGCAAATGAAAAAAGGTTGAAAACCACTGCTTTAAAACAAATTAGCCTGATAATTTTGACAATTTTGGAGCAAGAGTATTTTTGGAAAGTCTGAAGGGAATCAGCCAGGCAGGTTTTTTCTGAATTATAATATAATGAAAGACAGCAATTTTTTTTGTTTGCCATGTTATTGTTAGTACCAGGATACTAGAGAGACAAGGTGGGTGCAGTAGTATCTTTTATTGGACTAACTTGTGTTGGTGAAAGAGACAAGCTTTTGAGCTACACAGAACTTTCCTGGTGACCTGAGAGCTCTGTGTAAGCTTGAAAGCTCGTCTCTTTCACCAACAGAAATTGGTCTAACAAAAGATATTACTTCACCCCATTCTGTTTCAATTCTTTCTTACTTGCTTGCAGTGTGTAATTTATTTGGCCCATTCATAACTATGAAGAGCTTCATTTTATTAAATAGATATAATTCCCTGGGGTAATGCACATGGAACCTGATGAGAATGAATAATGGAAAACAGAAAATGAGGTGTATTTGCCCAATATAGAAAAGGTATTAATAGTAACCCAGATAAGAACACCAATGTAAAGTCAGTACTGCTAGTACACTTCTAAAGCTAAATTCAGAGGCTGAGAGATGGAGAAAGGGGTAATAAGTAATTTAATACCATCACCCTTGTCTGTGATCTCATAAACTAAGCAAAGATAGGCCTGGTCAGTACCTGGAGGGGAGAGCTGCAAAGAAAACACCTATGGACTGGTGTTGATAACGAAGCAGGTGGTGCTCTGCTTTTGGAGTCAGTACTGAATCGCGCCCTAGCATAGTGCTTAGATGTGGAGGGCACGTCACTGCTGGACATTATGTCTTTTTTGATGAGAGTTAAAATATCCGATGGCATTTCTCATAAGAGCATTAGCTCTGGTGCCTCAGGGAGCCAGAACACCAGCTGAGAAGAGCCAGAGAGCAGCAGCATTCCAGCCCTGCACCCCCACTTCCACTTCTCTGATAGATCCCCCTGGTCATTGTTTATATGGGCACGAGTTGGTGCAGTGTTCAACTATGCTGTCTCTGTGCCAGCTAGGTACTCTCACACATCAGCAGAATGCTCCGCTAGGGCAATCTACTGGCTTTACAGACCGTTAATGCTGCCAGTGCAAACAAGCTAGATCAAAGAAGATACTCTGGCCCATGATTTATCAATTCCTTTCCTAAAAACTGGTGCATAGACTTGCTGCTGCAGAATGACTCTCCCTCCAGAAGTCATTTTAGTGTTGAGTGAATCATCTGTACATAAAACTGAGGTTTGTGTTGCTTCTGAATGAAAGGTACTATGATGTATAAATGTAACATACAGTGTGGTTACAATGATGAGCATGAAAATATGAATGCTAACACTAGACAGTAGTGGCAGTGGCTTCTTTGATGGACACATTTAAAAACACCCGTTAGAAAAAACCAAACATGAACAAACATGTTCAGAGAATTAAAAAAAAAAAAAAGCTTTAAAATTACTGCTCCGAAATTTCTGAAAAGTTTATTCTTCAGATAAAAACAAAACCACATGAGCCTGTAAGTAAATACCATCCTGGGAATAAGACCTCAAAGGCCACCCAGCAGGGATGGGATGAAGAAAAAGAACTGATTCTGTTTTTGACATGAAGAACAAAACCTGTTCAGACTGCTACATTCCCCAGTACAAAAGGTGGACTGGAAGTGATTACACAGTAAGCCCAAGAAATACATTCTCTACAGTGCTCACCCTTCCCCTTTTCACAGTAGGTGTTGAGTTTTGCCCCCCATGAAGTGATTGGTTGATGATGTTAAGCTATGACATGTTATTTCCTGTATAATTTCAGACAGGAAAGAATTCCAGATGCCTATGGAATTAAAGTGTTAAGACATAGGTATTTTATTTATTTATTTAAAGTAATATTTGCCTGGAGTTTCTTTAATGGTTCTCTAATAGTTAGAATAGGGCACTAAGAGAGGACTCCTGAGGTGAAATCCTGCTTCCATCCTGGAGTTTTGCCATTGACTTCAACGAGGCCAAATTTCACCCTTGGGTTGCATTCCTAATCCTGCCCTGACTCACTGTGAATCTTAAGGAAAGTAATTTGACTTCTCCGTTCCGTGTCCTCTGATTCTGTTTGCTTCTTTGTAAAATGGATATAATACATAATTCACAATGATGCTGGCAGCTTTACTTCAAGTTTGAAAACCCGTTGAGATATTCATTTAAAGAGCTCAATGAAGTGCAAAATATCTTTATATGAAAAACTATATAGTAATTTGATTCTGTCCTTCCTTCTGCTTATCATGTTGTCTCACTCTCACCGCCTGAAAATTGTGATTCAATTACAAATTGGTTGCACACTGCATTTGAAAGGGGGAAAAACAAACAAAACCAAAATATAATTATATGATGGGGAAAAATATAATTTCTATGAAGGTCATTAATGCACAAAATGCAAATTATCTCCCATTTGTCAGAGACCTTTGGGAAGTCTGCAAATAACTGAAATGATAGATGAATAGAGGAGACTCTAGGCTAATGGTCTGTACATCAATGAATCAATGTCATATTTATGAAGGGCTTCTGGAAATTATTTTAGAATTTAATTTTTAGCTACAGTTTAGCCTACTTTTTCAGTTTTTTTAAATGTCAAAGAGTTACTGACAAAATGTCAAATTTTGCTCTTGGTTACACAAGTATAAAACTGGAGTAAATTAGGTAATTACCATGCCAATAGGGCATTCAGGAAACCTATATATATGGTTCTGTGGTCTCTCTAGGCATTATATATATAATATAAAATAACATAACATACTATAATATAATGCCTAGAGAGACCACAGAACCAAAAAGGCTGTTTCACAATATCATAAACTAGATAAAAACTCACAAAACTCTTGGGTTGTCAAATACTTGTAAGCTATACTTGAAGTCACAATGCTTGGAAACTGTGCTGTTGTGGAAGTGTTCAATATGGCCAAGTTATCCTTTGATAGGATGGGCCACAGATTTTCTAGCCGACATTAGGGATAAAGATATTTTTGGAGCCACAATGTTTTGAAACTCCAGCTAGACACCTAATAGGTCTCAAAGGTGAGCAAATTAGATCTCTGGGAAGACTCTGATATTTTTGAGACCCCATGTCAATTTTTTAAAATTTGATTTAGAAGGCTTGAAAACTTTGAAAGAAAGCAGTGTTCAAGGGTGTTTTTGTTTTGGGTTTGTTTTGTTTTTTACATTTCTCAATCTTTCCACTTTCTTTCTTCCTTCCTTCCTTCCTCTCTTCCTGTCCTCTTGGGCTGGCCTTATGGAATAGGCTGCTCTGCTACCTTGATAAGAAAAGCAACCAGCAAATGTGGCAAAAAGGCAGGCTTGGTTAGATCACACTGACCCAAGGGAGGCCAAACAGAAAACAGGTCTAATGGTACAGACAGGGTGGCAGTATGAGCTAGATTGCTCTGTGCATCCTGCAAAAAATAAATAAAAAACCCCAGAAAAAGCTGTGGTAAAATAAAGGAATGTACTAGGCCACACTTCAAAGAGCCAGGAGAACTGGTATCAACTGCTCTGCCAACTCGCTAAGGCTGCCGTGATGGAATGGGAATTGATAATAAATATGAAGTATCTGAATAGGTTTTTGTTTGAAATCAAATCAAACCAGAGTCACAGCTGCCTTCAGAAGGAAGTGGATGATAGAACCATTGAGGGGGCAGGGGTTCAAGACACTGACCCCAATCACGACTGGCTAAAGCCCTCCTTGGAACCACTCGGGTAAAAAATAGCCGGTTACCATGGCAGTCTGAAAAAGGTGGTTGTGGGGTACTGTGTCCTCTGACTTACTGATAGACTCCCGGAAACCATATTTTGCCCCAGTCTAAACAGGAAAAACACTAACCTCCCCTACCTCCCAACAAACAAATCCCATCCCACACACAGCCAAGAATCTCTGGGTTGTTGCTTCCAAAATGCCAGGTCCTGCTGCTGAATTTCTGCTTCAATCAGTTTAAGGCTTGTCTGCCACATTGCTGTTGTCGGAGTCAGCCCTTACAGCCATTCTTCACCTTGTTCAGAAGCACTGAGTGGTCAAAGACTGGCTTGGAGATTCTGCACAGTCAACTCTTGCTGCTGAATTTCTGCCCCAAACAACTTTAAGTTGCCCTGCAACACTGCTGTAGAGTGGGGAAAGTGGTACCTTATTGCACAGCTGAGCCATGTGAAAGAGCCACTTTGATCTTAGCTGGGCTTTCTACGTGGCCATATTTTCTTCTCCAATTACAGTTTGTTACACACTTCTGTTCTCCAAGGATCCTCTCCTTTCCAGAAGGGCACTGATGAACAATAAAAAATTATTATGGAACAAGCTCCTGTGTGGATAAAGATAAGAACTCTAGAAGAATTGCATGCTTCTTTGGCTGGAAGCAAAATGCTGGGGAGCTAGACAGCCAGTCAGTTCTCTAAGCAGCTCTACCGGCTGGCAGAACTTTGTTAAGCTATAGAGTGAGGGTTTAAAAAAAAAAAAAAAAGTGTCTCCATGCTTAGAAGATGAAGAGAATAACCTGGAACATGGAACACCAGGGGCCCACATGAAATAATTCCCATCTGTAATTTCATGGAGATGCTAAGAAAGAAGAAATGGGAGAAAACTGCCCCTTCTGGAACTTCATATTAAGTGGATTTTTGGCTCTGCCACTGGCTAACTATGACATTAGGCAAGTGACTATCATTCTGCACTTTAATTTAGGGATATAAATAGTGACATTATAGGTGTGCTATGAGGCTTAATTACTCTTTGTAAATTGCTATCTGGACAATTATTATTATAGTTCACTAAATGAACAATTAATAAAAACGTTATTTTTCTTACATTGACTGAAGTACTTTTGTTCTGCTAACTTTTTACTAGTTTCTGAATGAGTGAAATCTGAATAATCTGATTTACAAGAATTAATGATACAGCACATGTAAACTGATCAGATATTCTATACAAGGGCTATGCTATTTGCAGTGAGCAAATTTCACACCAACTATCACATGTGAACATAATTAGTTTTTATGCTAATGTAGGAGTTATGTTGTTTATTGCTCCTTAGAAGACACACATTTAAACTGCTTCCTGCTTTTATGTTTTGACAATTTAAGTTTTTAAAAATCTATGTCTCTCGAAGTCATTATTAAATGAAGACATACTATCAATTTGCGAAGAGATTTAGAAATTGAACTAGAAGGATAAATCTTTGCAGTAACAAATTTTGATTCACTGGGTCAAATTCTGCTCTCATTTACAACCAAGCTGCTCCACTGAAGCAGAAGTCATGTAAATTAAGGTAGAATTTGGTCCATCATCTCGTTAGCCTAAATTCTTTCATACCTCAATTTTTTTCTTGCTTAAAGAAGAATTTGAGCTACATACACAAACTATTAAATTGAAATACTTACCATGGGAATATTGCAAGCCCCACAGTTATCAAAGTCATTCATGCAGGAGCCCTTTCTGTGATCGACGCTCACACTGGAGCATAATTCAGACAGTAATTTAATCACAAGGTTTAGAGGTCCATCTTATGAAATGTTACATTTACATAATGTTAGTCTTTCAGTAGGTAATTTGGTCCTTTGTGTGTGTTAAAAGACGACACGGCTTGTTAAGATTGTGTTAGTACATTTAACCCAGCAGACAAAGGCCGGTTCATTAATCTGCAATAGATTTCTAATTTTCCTAAGCATGATTAGAGAATTTTATTTAGAATAAATTATGAGCATTTATATTCCTTCAGAGTGACAAACCAAAAAAGCCTTGTAGCTCTCCGGGTCTAGAAATCTCCATAAAAGTTCATAACATGAGTTAAACAGTAAATAGAAATATTTTATATATCATAAACTTCTGTTACTGCCTGCTTTGAGCACAACAAATGATTGAAGATATGTAACTGTGCTACATATATCAAATCTTTATAATAATGTCATCATGAGATATCATGTGTCCTATATGCTATCAAGACAATATTAATTTGACGTTTATGTTTTCAATCACTGCCAGAGAGAATGAAGTATGAAACAAGTTAAAATGATCTAATTTTAGCTTGGAAGCACTACTACCAAAACAACCCCCCACAAAAATTACATAGTGGTAAATTATTTTCTACAAAAATATATAAGCCATCCATAATATATGTGTACAAATAATTTGTAAATGGGGCCAGTTTTAAGATGAGAGAGAACAGCTGAGTTAAGCATCGCATATTCATTATACTCAAGTTCCTACACAAAGATTATAAAATAATCTTGACAGTGAATATATTTTCTTTACTGCTTTTGCTATTTTTAAACATTAAAAAAAAGATACCGTACCCAGGCTATTTTATATTTATAGTAGTAAATTATGGAACACCTTTCTCTGTTTCAAATTAAAACCATACAAGGACAGAAGTTAGAGATGGAAAACCTGTTAGTCCATCCTGTCCCAACGTAGGGTTGTTCTCCATGTTCTCCTTTTCCTCAGCTAGTTCAGTTTTAAATGTATTGTATAGTAGCTATACGTATGAAGCTGAGAATACATTTTGGTCCAAAGAACAAATTCACAGTCTTTTCCTTTCTACCAAAGTCAAACATAAGAAGTATCCCATGCAAATGTTTTGAAAGAATCTGAAGAGAAGGGCAGGAGTACAACACAAGAAGAAGGTGCAAGGAAAGGGGAGGACTGCCATTTTGAAACACAAATGTGAGGCCAAGGCTCATGTTCAAGTCAACTTCTGCTATGTTAAGGTCAAACTTGAATTCTCTGATCATCTTATCTGGCTTCAAAAAAATAAAATTAAAAAGATAAATCAAAGCAGTACCTCTGTTGTAGTCAGTTCCTCCCACTGGAGCAAAAAGACCCATTTGCAGTATGCAGTGTTCTTGTGGCAATGTTGGTCCCAGGATATAAGAGAGACAAGGTAAGCGAGTTAATAGCTTTTATTGGACCAACTTCTGTTGGTGAAAGAGACAAGTTTTCGAGTTTACACAGAGCTCTTCTGTATAGATCTGGGAAACTTAGAATTCACGGATAAATACAAGATGGAACAGATTGTTTAGCATAAGCAGCTAACATACTTCAAGGGACCATTCAAGGTGAAGTAGCTCATTATCTCCTCTCCAGTCATAGGGAGGAAAGGAAATGGATAGGAAGCAGCTGGGGCGGGCAGTTAGTGGGATATAGATTGGTGTAATGAAGCCATAAATCTAGTGTGCCTATTCAATCTGTGATTTTTTGATATCTAACAAAGTTATGAATTTAGGCAGGTTTCCTTTGAGGATGAGGACTGATACGTCAGATATAGATTTCAGAGTAGCAGCCGTGTTAGTCTGTATTCGCAAAAAGAAAAGGAGTACTTGTGGCACCTTAGAGACTAACAAATTTATTAGAGCATAAGCTTTCGTGAGCTACAGCTCACTTCATCGGATGCATTTGGTGGAAAAAACAGAGGAGAGATTTATATACACACACACAGAGAACATGAAACAATGGGTTTATCATACACACTGTAAGGAGAGTGATCACTTAAGATAAGCCATCACCAGCAGCAGGGGGGGGAAAGGAGGAAAACCTTCCATGGTGACAAGCAAGGTAGGCTAATTCCAGCAGTTAACAAGAATATCAGAGGAACAGTGGGGGGTGGGGTGGGAGGGAGAAATACCATGGGGAAATAGTTTTACTTTGTGTAATGACTCATCCATTCCCAGTCTCTATTCAAGCCTAAGTTAATTGTATCCAGTTTGCAAATTAATTCCAATTCAGCAGTCTCTCGTTGGAGTCTGTTTTTGAAGCTTTTTTGTTGAAGTATAGCCACTCTAAGATCTGTGATCGAGTGACCAGAGAGATTGAAGTGTTCTCCAACTGGTTTTTGAATGTTATAATTCTTGACGTCTGATTTGTGTCCATTCATTCTTTTACGTAGAGACTGTCCAGTTTGGCAGAGGGGCATTGTACATGGCAGAGGGGCATTGCTGGCACATGATGGCATATATCACATTGGTAGATGCGCAGGTGAACGAGCCTCTGATAGTGTGGCTGATGTGATTAGGCCCTATGATGGTATCCCCTGAATAGATATAGATATAGAATGATCACTTTGTGAAAAGTGTTCATCCACAGGTGATATGGGGTTTTTGTCTGTTATTCTCCTGTATGACAGGTTTCAGAGTAGCAGCCGTGTTAGTCTGTATTCGCAAAAAGAAAAGGAGTACTTGTGGCACCTTAGAGACTAACAAATGTATTAGAGCATAAGCTTTCGTGAGCTACAGCTCACTTCAGCTGTAGCTCACGAAAGCTTATGCTCTAATAAATTTGTTAGTCTCTAAGGTGCCACAAGTACTCCTTTTCTTTTTTCCTGTATGAGTTCATTAGAGAGTGTAATGATTGTCTGGTTTCACACACATAGCTGCTTTTGGGGCATTTAGTGCACTTGGTAAAGTATACCCTAGGTTGCAATAGGCATTTGTAGGATCCATGGATCTTGAAAGGTGTGTTGGGGGCTGGTGTTGATCATCGTAGCAGTGGAGATATGTCTGCAGGTTTTGCATCTGTTGTTCTGGTGAGTGAGGGGCGATGGAGAGTCACAGGTGACACCTGTGCTGGTGGGTGAGGGGCGATGGAGAGTCACAGGGTGGCATCTGTACTAGGGGGCCCCTTGTGCTGGGGTCCTGGAAAAGGGAGGGGTCCGGGTGGAAGGGCAATAGATGGAGTCAGCCTGGTGCTGGCATGTTCCGGAGGCGCTAGGACGCTGGCGGCCGGTGCGGCGACGGACAAGCAAGAAATACAACACATGCTTCCCACTGGTGAGTGCGGGCCTGACCCCCGCTGCCAGCGCCATGCCCCCCGCTAACCTCCCAGGCCAGCCTGGCCCCCAAATCCCTAACCCCACCGCCTGGGCTGGCCTGGTCCCCCAGACATCCCTAACCCCAACCCACCCAAGCAGGCCTAGAGCCCCCCGCATGACACATGCACACTGAATCATAGGGCCCCCCAAAGCACGGGGCCTGGAGCAGTCGCCCCGATTCACCATACCCAAGGGATGGCTCTGGTTGGGAGGTTGTTTGAAGGCCAGAAGAGGGGCTTCTGGAAATATTTCTTTCAGGATGGAGCCCTTGTTGAGTACGGGTTGTAATTGTTTGTTGGCACTTCATATGGATTCCACTGTGGGATGGTAGGTGTGCTACCACAGCTTAGGGTGTGCTTCTGTATTGAAGCAGGTTCTCTCAGGGTATTCAGAGGGCTCATTCCATGATGTGATCTACTTCTCTGATGGAGTGTCCTTGATTGATGAAGGCAGTTTTGAATGTTTTAAGATGTATATCCTGTGGTATCCGATTGCCTGGCTGTAGATAACAGATTTATTGGTGTGTTTGGGGTAGTTACTGGATCTATTAAGGCAGGTGTGGTGATCCGTGGGTTTCTTGTATATAGTTGTCTGTATGGTTCCATTGTTGAAGATGATCATGGTGTCCAGGAAGTTGATGCTGGTGTGGGAGCGTTTCACAGAGAGTTTAATCAATGGGTGGTGCTTGTTGAAGTTGTAGTGGAAATCATTGAGGGAAATCTTTTTTGGTAATCAATCCAGGTGCAACCAGAAACTCTATCCCTCCCAGAAACCAACTGAATTGTGTGTCATATTAACAACAAAAAATGGTATTATTTTAATTTATAATATTACTTTGGAAATAAAGATTTTAAAACACAGCCAAAATGAAATCTCCATATCTTGTTCTCTCCAATTTAATTATCTAAAACATCTAAAAAGGATTATTTGATAGAGTTCTCTTAACACAGTGTTGTTTCATAAGTAAAGTGACTAACATCATCTACCAACATCTACAAAATGTTCTGGTCAATTTTTCACATTAGGGACAAAAGTATAAGCTTGACATAGAGCAGTTATACATTCTCAACCACAGCTTACCTTGTGACAACTAAAATGCAATGTCATCTCTCAGCATGTTTCATTATTCATTTTATAAGCCCTCACATAGTTAAACAAGACAGCCTCAATGAGAGGCATAGCTTTCTTTCAGTCAGATGGCTCCACAAATTCACGCTTCCATCGACTGTCTGGCATACTATATTTTTTATACGCTAGCAGATGCTTACCCTGATTTTTCTTCTTTTTTAAATTCACTGTTTGTTTGTTTATTCATTGAAATTAATTACATATGGCTACTACATATAATATAGAACAGGTTATTTACAGCTAAAACAGAGATATAGAAATCCATATAATAGAGAACCTCATAGAGGTGATTGCTATATCTTCAACAACAAGACCTCATTAGTTATTAACAGAAACATCACAAAATGTCAAGAGGAATCTAATGTTGTCCTAAAGCATCTGTTTATTATTAGCTCACAAACAGATTATCAGTCACATCTTCTTTTAATCTCTGCATTTCAAAGCTGGCAGCAGTATAAAAAAATCCTTGTTTCTGATCAATATGCTGTATATATAAAACATTTAACTAATCAAAGCTATATTGATTGCAAATGAAATGGAGGCTCAGCTCAAACATCCCAACATAGTCTGTCTGAACGAATGGAATATATAGTTAACATGTGCTGATGTATTCTGCACTGTCCCAGACAAAAAGATTAAAAGCTTACCCCAATGATCTTAGAAACCAATAAATTTAATACTGTGAGATTAGAGAGAGAGATACCAAGCCTATCTACCTACCAATGCCAGGGAGAAATTAAAGCTGTTTAAGGCAGCTAACAATTTTAGCAAGAAACCATTTAAAATCTTTCATTGTGGAAAACACAACCATCAAAACATACTGTAGTTAATTGGATTTATTTTTTCATCAAAAATATGGGGAAAAACCCTATAAAGAATGGGTCTAGGCTTCCCGATCCTGGCGAGTTGCCGCTGGGAATGAGCCTTGGGATTTGAAAATTTCCATATGAACATGTTATCTAATCTCTTTTCATACCCATTCTCACTGCTGATGCTCACTCAGACAACTGTTTTCTTTAATAGTGTTTGAATGAGATTGCGAGCCAATTTAGAAACCACTCCCTAGTGAGGACTGAGTGCTTCTTAAGAGATGCTGCTGAACTCTACAGCCCCCCTAACCCTGCCTTAATTTCAATAAGAGTTGATGATGTTCAGCACCTCAAAGAGACTGAACAAAACCTTACAGGATAGGGCACTTAGTTTCTAGCATTTCACACCTGTCAGGCTATTTCCAAAGACTGTATTGTAACTTCAGGAGAAGTAGGTTTTCAATGAAATTGCACACAAGAAACATTGTATGTTTACTTCAGTACATTTCACTTGCTTGCTTGATTGCACTTCTACCCCATTGCTTAGTAGGAAATCTAGCAAGTTTCTTCCAACTGGGTATCCCTGATCATTAGTAGTTATAAACACTAAACAGTGTCGCCTTTTTAAACACACCATGTCAGGTTATTTGTCTGAATTCTAAGGGCTGGAATTTGTCTGCATATTGGTTCCTATTGCTCTTGCACCTTGGAAGCTGTGTGTGCTTTCTCACCAAACCCAATGCAGATGATCTCCAGTCTGCAAAGCACACTATTATTTGTAATCCATTAATTTACAACACACATGAGCATTATGCATCTCAAATAAAATTAAAAAAAAAGACCCTGCAATGGGGTATGCTCCATCCCCTGGTCCCCCAGAAACCTCTAGTAAGTGGCAACTTCACGTGAATTTATTTATATTCCCATCACTAACACAAATACAGTCTCATGCAGCAAAGTATTTACAACGTTTCTTTCTCTTTAGCCCTTTCCCACAGGGTCAAAGAGGAAGAGATATCTCCCTTCTTGGGATCTCAGAACACACTGGGCTCAGCTGATGGCTAATTGGTTCATCAGCCCAACAACCCTGATCATTTAACTGCATATCCCCAGTCCACCTTCTCCAGGGGAACAGATTGGTGCCCAAGTGATTAGAGTGCAGGCTTACCTGTTAGCTTCCAGCACTCTGTCACAGATCCTACACCTAAGAACTTACAAACTCATTTAATGATGAACAAATTTATTTGAGCATAAACTTTCGTGAGCTACAGCTCACTTCATCAGATGCATCCGATTTGAGCATAAGCTCACGAAAGTTTATGCTCAAATAAATTTGTTTGTCTCTAAGGTGCCACAAGTACTCCTTTTCTTTTTGCGAATACAGACTAACACAGCTGCTACTCTGAAGCTCATTTAAGACATGACACCATAAGCAGGATAGCAAGAGCGATGGGAATGATTGGAAATGGAGGAACAAGAGGACATCAATAACACTTCATAATAAAGTATACTGCCCAAAATTCCAAATGCAATAGTGAAGGATATTTATCTTTTCAGATTATGGGCTCAAGTCACCCGCTACCCAGATTCATTTCCATAGAATTTTTAATGCATTTTACTGAGAAAACAGATTTTGTGTCACCTTCACAGTGACCAAGTAACCAGAATTTGTGGGTTGAGTGTGCAAAGTTGGGGTCAGGGTGCAAAATCCATCTCTCAGTCCAGCACCTGAGTATGGGAGGCTGCAGTTCAGATCCCTGCATCCACTAGCAGGGAATCTACAGTACCACAGTGATAACAACCTACGTGGATATCATGCAGATGTCTCCACACGCTAAGCTAACTAATAGGAACAGTAAACAATTTGAGACCCCCAGTTTGGGAATACAAGATATATGCCTGCTCCCAGTGCTGCCAGCATCACTAAACGTGGCTACACCTGAGCCTTTCTGCTGAAGTAGTAGTACTGTTTGGAAGACGTCCTTTAGTATTGCTTGTGAGTGGGGCAGCTTAATCAGTTCTCTTTCCCACTGGGTTACCGGCAATTAGGAATGAGAAAACCCAACCCCATTCCTTCTATATTTGGCATGAATTAGAGAAGCTTATTTTCCTGCTGGACTCCGTTTGTATATAAGCCTCCTAAGGAAAGGGAAGAGAGCTGGAGAGAGAGAGACACACACACAAAGAGAGAGAATGTGTTTGTACTGGGGGAAAGAGGGGATCCCTAGGAAGTTCAGTCTCTCACCTCTTTTGGGGAGTGTTAGCATTAGAAGCACTGCTACAATACACTGCTGGGGGCTAAAATTCTACATGAAATTTGTTTAATAATCACCAAGAAACAACACATTTTATAGGAAGGCTGAAGATTAAGATATGCCATGGACTTTTATGAGTGTTTATGAATTTAGGACCAAATTATCTGCTGGCAAAATTCCACTTACTCCCATAGAGCTATACCAACAGAGAATGTGTTAACTGTCAGGAATCAGCATTTAAAAAAATGTTCTTGTTATT
Source organism: Dermochelys coriacea (assembly GCF_009764565.3). NCBI lineage: Eukaryota > Metazoa > Chordata > Testudines > Dermochelyidae > Dermochelys > Dermochelys coriacea. Next base: position 18,046,998 of record NC_050076.1, read on the forward strand.
GGCGCTGGAATCTAAATCGCATACATCATTATCACACCATAATTCAGAGCAATTTACTGGATGATCTGCTGTTTGGGGTTTCTGATACATATTAACACGTGCATACACACACACACACACACACACACACGTATGAAAAGTTGGTAACATTAGACTAAGTGAATGCAAAGCAACATTTTCTTTCAGTTTGCAAATAATTAACCTCTGGCCATTTTTCTGGTGCTTTGGGAACAAAACTTGGACAGAAAGGTCTTGCAGTAATAAAGCAGCAATCCATGGCAAGGAATAATGTCAGAGTGAAATGATAGAAGCAAGCTTGTTTGCCAGAAAATGGTAATTTATAAGACTTTAATTTGAAACCATCATACGGTGCCAAATAATTCAAATGCACGTAACATTTACAGCCCATGAAGTGTGCTTCTACTCTGAAATGTGATTGTAAAAATGTCATGTTGATTATCTCAGTGATTTCTCTGTCACATACGCACAGCTACAAGGATAATGGGCTTGATTTTCCTCTTGCTTACACCAGTTTTACTGAGGTACCTCCCCTTCTTTCAGTGAAGTTACTTCCAATTTACACCAATATGTGATGAGAATTAGACCCAATGTTTTTATTGCACACTCAGCCCAGGCTCTGACAGTTCAGAGATTCATTAGGGCCAGAAGGGACCAATAGATCATTCTAGTCTGACCTGCTGTATACCACAGGTCATTACATTTCACCTAGTTACCCCTGTTTAAAGTGGGTTCTTACCATCGTATTCATCATCACTATCAATAAAAGTTCTGCAGGCCAAATTATGCCCTCATTGGCTCGTGATATCCGAGGGCTTCCAGTGAGTTTGCAGATGTGTAACTAACTGAAATTTAAAAGACAATTCTACTGGTGGTGAGCAAGATGGACCACAATCTGCATCTCACTCTGGGCAAGATCTTCAGTTGGTATACATCAGTGTGACTCCATCAAAATCAATGAAGCTATACCAATTTAGCTGGAGATCTGTCCCTTTATCTTAGCTTTATTGGCTTTTCCCAGCTAACAGGAGAAAAAGGCATTTAATACCTTTTTTAAAATCATCCCACTCAAGTCAGCAAATCTGGGACTCTGAATACACACATGGAGCAGATCCATTTCATAAGAAGGTGCCAGGATTACATGGTCATATTTCAGAGCAAAACCACACTTTGAACAAAACAGCGAGTGAGCTTAGTTCTTTTCTGACTCATAGGAGTTTTACACGACCATAATATCTCTGATTCCAAAGGAGTTATTCCTGATTTACACAGGTGTAAGCAAGAGTAGAGTCAAGCTTTGTAACTTTTTCCTCTCTCAAAACATTTTAATAAACTTGAGTGGGCCTGATTCTTCCTGGTGTAGTTCAACTAAATCCAATGGAGATGTAAAACTGGAGTTGCACAGCGGTGAATCAGGTCTACTGGCTTAAATCAGGTGTGTTTACTCCACCTTTAGATGCAACATACACATATGTAAGAGTACATCTTTTCTATGTACTGCAACTTTAACAGCAAAGTGAGACCTTAACCTGTCAGTGAGAGACATTTAATTATGTCTCCTAAGACATGTGCACTCAATCAACTCAAAAGCTATCATATCAACAAGCAAAACTTGCTCATATTTTTTTAAAAAGTGGAATGTATCTGGGATGCTATCAGAAATATCCCCAAATAGTAGAGTATTTGGACACTTGCTTTGCTGGCTGAGTGCTGGGAGAAGTGGGGGAAGGCTGGAAGTGGCTGTTGAACACGAGTGCATAACATTAAACAGAAGATCTTTCATTATAAAATAAAAGAATCCAAGATTATCCATTACAGCCAATTTGTTGCTTAATGGCTTGAAGCAATGCCACAGGAAGTTTGAGCTCTGATAAAACGATCTTTAACTGAGGTAAAAGCAAATACAAGGGGATTAATGAGCTCATAAACTTCAAGAAATGGTTTATATCTTCAAATGTTGATGGAAGTAACCAATTTCCTGCCTCTCAAAAGGCAGGATGTGTTCCATTATATGAATAAGGCATCATTCAGATACATACCCCTTCCCACCCTAGGTTTGCCAACCTTCCAGACAGGGCTTAAATTCTCATCATTTCTTGGAGCCCTGGGGCTCAGGGCTTCAGCCCCGTGGGCACACCAAGGCTCCTCTGAGTTTGAAAATATTTACCAGATCTCTGCTCTGGACAGCTCCAGCTGAATTTAAGACCTTCCTCCAGGATTCTCCTGGAGTCTCCAGAAATTAAAAAATTAATCTTTAATTAAAGATTATGTCATGTGATGAAATCTCCAGGAATACATCCAACCAAAATTGGCAACTCTGCCCCTGCCCCAGGTGAGCTGATTCTACTTACTGATAAACTATGGTCTGTATGTCAGAAAACACATTAATAAATGTCAGAACGTTGACCAGAATCTAAAGCATGTGACAGAAAATAGCTTACTGGCATCTTCAGGGATCAAAGACCAAACTTTTCAGGTGATGCACGCACAATAGCATGTGCGCATTTGCACAAAGCTACTCTAGCAAGGCAAAACCCAGTGTGCTCTTGCTATCCAAGTTGCTACATTTACAACATAACCAGTTAGGTACTTATTAATTAGTGTGCATACAGTGCTTTGAGATCCTATGGCAGAAGATTTATGTCTTAATGTGATTTTATATAAGCACCAAGGAGAAAATGGGACTGACCAAATGTGTTCTCTTTCAGGATAGCTATCTCTCAGCTCCCTAAAGGTCATCAGAAAGCAACCCTGTAACTAGGATTCCTTGGGAATCAAGTCATGAAATGTCAAAATAGCAGTGGCACAAGAAGAGACGCACTAAAAAAAAAAAAAATTGAGCCCAAGCTTAGTTCTGATAAGCATCAAAATTTTTTGTTTCTTATTCAAAGCTTATAGGAAACTCAAATTGGGCTCCAAATCCCACAGTAGCAAGCTTTCTGATAGAAGTACTGGACATTTCACTTCTGGTCCAAACTGGAAAGATTTTACCAATAGTGTCGCCAGAGTCACCTGGCATTTTTGAGTTTCCAGATGGGTTCTAAAATGGATAAAAGCTCAGAGGCCAGGGAAGCAGGATTCTTATTCAGCTGGTTTGCCCATCCTTAGTGTGGACCAAGAGAGACTTTCAGTTACTCCTGAGCAATCAGTATATTGAAATGAGAGGAGAATGTGACCCAGTTAGTGCATTTTAATGCTTATGCCTTTGTCTCATTCTAGAGAGGAAGGAAAAAAAACCCAAAGCATGAGAATTAGCAACCCTTTATCCCATTATTTGATTTCCACCCTGCTTCACTTCTGAGCTTTTTCTTCTTTGGGACAGGTCTGTCTTTTTGTTCTGCAGTTCTACAGTGCTGAGCACAATGGGGCCCTGGTCCATGCCTGGCTGCCACAATACAAATAAATAATATTTGGTTTCTTCTTGTTCTAGGTTGACAAGTGCAGATGTGTGTGATGCAGGCCTTATCAGGGAAGACAGTGGATGTTTTGAATGCACAGGGCAGGCAGTTTCAACCTCGCATATATTAAGCTGCTACAGCAATTTTTTGTTGTTAAATGGCAACATTACTTTTGCAAATATTTCTCCAAGTATGGATCATGAAAAGATCCTGAAGCCTGTTTGACTGCAGCATGGATGAAAGACAAATGTAATTATTCCAGCTGACATGTTTATTTCAAAAGCTGCACACTAGTGGTTGCCATGACAGTTTTATTTTCTTCGATACAAGGGCTCAATTCTAATCTCACTACATGGTGCAACTGTATGGGCTTCAGATGAGTTACTCCTCATTTACCCTGGAATAAGGACAGCAGAATCAGGCCTGTAACTCTTAATAATTGATTCTGGGTCACCACTTGAGTGTAGCCGTAGCTGTCATAAGGATTTTAAAAAACTGTCAATCTTTGATAGGAGATAAAATCTCGATGAATAAAAATAATTTAAAGCTGCATTTGTTCTATTGAAAAGAGAGGTCACTTGCACCAGGGTGTCAAAGAGCCAATATTTTCAAAACACATTGAATTCTTAGGGGAAATCAAAGCAAAATCCATACAGGGCCTCCTGCCAAGTGAGCTAACAATCCCATTTAACAAAAACAAAACCTTACCCATGCTCAGAAGAGCCCTTTTCCTTAATAAATAAAAATCAAAGTAAAAAATAAAACTAAAGCAAAACTACCTCCATGATCAACATTACGAGCAGAAGCAGAAGCTTACTTAAAGAAAAACAAACCTCAGAAAGATTATCGGAAGTCATTGACAATGAAAATGCCACTTTTTACTTGAGTGTTTGCTCAATTCAGGTTTTAAACTAATGACAGACATGAAACAAGGATTTAAAGAGAATCATACTGAGAAGTTTTGTTAACACATTTAGACATTAGGGATTTGATCAAACTGACAAAGGGGAAAAAGGACATTAAGTCAAGGGAAAGACTCAATGGGAATTGGACTGGGTTTTACTGGTGTGCACCAGTTTTGCATTTGTGCAACTCCACTGACTTCAAATTCTCCTCTCACTATCATTGGTGTAAATCAAGAGTAACTTCATTGAAGTCAGCCAAGGTGTCAGGGATATCAAAATCTGGCCATCCCAGCATGAGGCTATTCATACATACACACACACACACACACACACACACACACACATACACCCCTCACATGCCATATTGTCACATCCAAGAGGAGAACTACAGGATATGACTGTTGCTTCCCAATTCTGACTCCCCAGATTTCACCCTTTAAAGGCCTTCCAAGCATCAAGCTGCAGAAGAGCATTCCACCATGGGGTTTAGGCTACATGTTTTAGCCTGCACTCCCCAGAGGTACAATTAGGGACCCTGAGCACCCTTTTCCACTCTGTTTACTCATGCTTCCCACACCAGTACTTTGTGCAAGCAACTGTCTGTGAGCACTTCTGGGCCCTCTAGAATATGGCCATATAACATCACTTGTAGTGAGATGTTAATTTATGAGAATTTTCACACCAGCCCCCAAAAGTCATAGGACTTGGCTGTAGATTTCCATTCTGAAGAATCAAAAGACAAACAGCTAATGGATCTGTTTAAATGGTGCATGTATGTGACATACCGTAAAGTCACTAAGACAGAGATTCCACACTTCCAATTCAGTCAGAAGGAGAAAGAGAGCATACTGGAGCCATTCTCATCAGCTTCTCTGCAGGGTTTGGCCCACAATCACCTAAGTGCTGAGTTCCTCCTTATTCAGATCATTGGTGGGGGGGCTCTGCCTGAAGGAGTAAGGATTTTAGGGTCCACTTTTAGTGTGTGTGTGTGTGTGTGTGTGTGTGTGTGCACGCACGCATTTGTTTTAACAAGCTGTAGCTAAACTAACAGGGCACATGAAAATAAGCAATGGAGATAAAACCAATGCAAATGATGGCACAATGCAGTGTTTTGGTAACATCAAAACAGGAGGGGAGAAGTGTGAAAAACATCAAAGTGCTTTGGAAGGAAAGTTAATTTTGAGTTGGATTTGCATGAGTGACACTCATTAAAAATTGATGAGTGCATGTTAGAGGATGCCGCCTGGGATTAAGCAATTGCTAATTAACATTTAGCACCATTTCCTCACCTTATAAAATATTCTTAGCCTGCTGAAGGTTTCTTTGTAGCCAAGTACCCTGAAAAAAAAAAGCACCTAGCAACGGCAAATCAAATGGGAAAACTTCAAAAAACTTTTTAAAGCAACACACAACCTAAGAGCTGTTCCCACATGGAGAGTTTGTGAAGTGAGTATCTTAAAGGGAAACTCGCAAATTAAAACCAAGAGACAAACGTCCCTATCATTCAACACTAAAACAGTATTTTTCCAATTTAGGGAGTGGGTGCCAGATTAATCCAATGGGAATGGAGCAAAAGGAAAATGCATTGAGGACAAAGGCAGCTGGATGACCTCAGATCCACCTTGCCTCCTTCTTGCAAGTGTGCTGTAACTGCCTTCCCACTCTGCTCTCACAGCAGCTGCTAATGCAACTGGCCAGGAGAATCAGCTCAAGCAAACCTAGCTGCATGTTGAAGCAGCTGTTCACTATCCCAAACTTCTCCCCTCTTAACCAACGGCACTCAGTTCAGTCATGGATGATGCCCCCGTACTCAGCCTAAGCAGCATGTAACCTCCTGTTCAGCTGAGGGAAGAGGGGGGAGGAAAGAGAATGGTTTAACACTGTTGCCAACTCTTGTGATTTTATCAAAAGTCTTGGTGAATTTTTTTAAAAAAGCCCCAGCTCCTGATGTCATGTGTTCACATGAGAATCCCAACTGTTAGTAAAGGAAAAAAAGAGACAAGGAGGGAGGGATAATATCTTTTATTGGACCAACTTCTGCTGGTGAGAGAGACAAGCATTCGAGCTCTTCTTCAGCTTGTCTCCGTCAGCAACAGAAGTTGGTCCAATAAAAGATATTACATCACCCATCTTTTCTCTCTATATCCTAGGACCGTCATGGCTACAACACTACGGCATACAGTAAAGGAAAAGGGAAGTTTCCAGCGCTCATGTTAGTGGAGAAAAAGTTTAAAAACACGAACCCCAAATGCTGACACCAGAAGGCATAAAAAGAATGCAAAAAAGTCATTTTTAAAAATCAATATCACGATTTTGGGGGGAGCCCAATGGATGAGTTTTGAACACCAGGAGTTGGCAATACTGGAGGAAGCAGAAGGGGCACAGAAGAGAAAGATTCAAAAGAACAGGAAAAGGAGAGAAAATAAAAATGGAGAGATTGTGGCAACTGTGTCTGGGCATGGTGTGAAGGATCAATAGAGAGATGAAAGGGATCCATCTGCCACTTCATGAATCATCGCCAGCGGAGTTTAGACACAAAGAGACCGAGAATCTGTGCCTTAGATTATTAAAAGACTTTCACAGACCAGATTTGGTTTAGCTATTTATGCTGTATATTTACATTTTGCATTTCTGAGCTTAGACACAGAAGACAGACCAGACTATTAACACAAACAGACCCTGCCCTTTACAGGGCACAACCTACAGGAATGTCATCAGATTTTACTAGGGAAGTGGAAATAAGCTTTTTAGCTATCTAGAGATATTTGTATACACTGGAGATTTTGGTAAACATTTTCATATGTTCTGCATAAGAGAAAGCACTGTTATCAAACATACCATCTAATATTGTATGTGTGTGCCCTGGAGATAATTTTTACCAAAACATTGTTTACATGGTATCTTGGACATGGCCCTCACTACCAAATACTGACATTTATTTAGCTTTTAATTACATAAGAACAGCCATACTGGGTCCAGCTAGTCCAGATGTTTCTGGCAGTTGGAGGTTTAGGGACACCCAGAGCATGACACTGCATCCCTGATCATCTTGGCTAATAGCGATCAATGGACCTATCCTTCATGAATTTATCTAATTCTTTTTTTAACACAATTATTTTTTTGGCCTTTACAGTATCCCCTGGGAACAAGTTCCAGAGATTGACTCTGCAGTGTGTGAAGACATACTTTGTTTGTTTGTTTTTTGCCTATTAATCTCATCAGGTGACCTCTGGTTCTTGTTTTATGTGAAGGGGCAAATAACTCTTCCCTATTCACCTTCTCTATGTCATTCAGGATTGTATAGACCTCCCCTGCTTAGCTGTCTTTCTTCTAAAATTAATAGTCCCAGTCTTTCTATTTTCTCTTCATGTGGAAACTGTTTCATACCCTTAATAATTTTCATTGCCCTTCTCTGCACCTTGTCCAATTCTAATATACCATTTTTAGATGGGGCAACCAGAACTTCACAAAGTATTCAAGGTGTGGTCGTACCATGGATTTATATAGCAGCATTATATTTTCTGTTTTATTACATATCCTTTTTCTAATGGTTCCTAACATTTTTTTTTACTGCCACTGCACACTGAGAAGATGTTTTCAGAGAACTATCCATGATGACTCCAAGATCTCTTTGTTGTAAGGTAACAACTAATTTAGACATTTTGTATGGATTATTTTCCAGTTGCATGACTTTGCATTTATCCACTTTGAATTTCATCTGCCTAATTATTAGATTAGTGTTCATTCAGCTCTTTTCTCCATGATTCCAGAAGAACTCATTAATTGCATGGTTTGCAGAAAATGCCTTCCACTATATAGTACCCCTAAGACATTACATAGATTCATCCTTCTCTTTCAGGAAAAATGGTGATGTATTGACTGAAATAAGAAATCCTTCCAGCAGAATAAAATAAATAAATAAAAAGATACCTCTGATCCGGTCCTTGTTTTAATTATAGAACTGATTTCCACTCTCAAGTGTATAGATAACTATTGTCATTGATACAGTGCCACATATTTATACAGTGGTTTATAAGTACTGAGAAAGTCAAATTCCTTGCCCTGAACTTCCATGTGACCAAACAGTGGTCCATAGTACTTCTATTTTGAATAGGGGATAGGACCCAGACACAAGACACCGGTTTAAGGAAGAGAGCAGGCACATGGGAAGAAGGATGCATGAAAAAGAAGAAGTAGGTTTTAAAGGAAAATTTGGAAGTGAGAAGGTGGTCTTGGCAGGCAGAAGGCAGAGCATTGTTCCAGGCACATCGGACAACATAAAAGCAGAAAGCCAAGAGGAGAGAGACAGAGTCAAAGAGAGCTATGAGGCAAGAGTAATGCAGAAAGAAGTTTGGAGTAGATGAGATCAGAAGAGTAAGTGAGGACTGGGTAATACAGGCTCCTTGAGGTGGGGACAAAGAGCTTGAATTTGATGGAGATATTATATATAATTTAGTTTCTTATACAAGAAAGTTGGATTTTTTTGCCTCATTCTAAGCAATGTGCAACCAGACATTCCTCAAGGTACTTACCACCCCTCCTCCATACCCATTTGCTTCTAGTGGCAGTATCAAGTGTGCAGATCATGACCTCCCTGCCACAGCCAGAGGTCCAATCTCAGTAGAGGAGCTGGAGCGGAGGGGCTCACTCCCCTGCACAGCTAAGAAAAGGCTGTGACAATCTAACTGGATACCAGGGGTTCCCAACTAGAAGTTGTGACCAACATAGTTGGATGTTTACAGCAAAATCACCAAATCCTGATGGTTACTAGGACCCAGAGAGAGTAAGCTCTACTCCTGCTGCTACCACCCCACCACCACCACCCTACTGAAAATTTTGCAAGAAGGGCAGTTCTCATAGGAGTTGAAGCCCAATGCTGCAGCACTGTGAATAGTTCAGAACTGAACCTGTAATTCCTCTGAGGTTGGCTCATGAACGCTGGTCCATGACTAGGGCTCCTAAGCACTATATTATATTATTAATAAATAACAACAATAATGATGATTTCCCAATAAGGAAAATTTAGCAACACAAAGGGAGTACACATAGTTGGGAAAATAACTATCTGCTAAGAAATATGCTTAATGAGACACTTACCCACCTTCTGCCATTGAGAATTCTCCTTTTCTTTATAGCTATGGGTCCAATCATAAAAACATGTATTCATCAGGTAGTAGCTACTACTGTGAGTAATCCCATTAAAACCAATGGAAATACTGAGAATAAGTACCACTGCACCTAGGTAAAGTGTTTTTGGGACTGGACCTCTTGACTGGAACTATGTTAAATTCCTGGTGTAGTTGTACTCACAAAAGCATTTCTCATGAAATAATACACAGTTAAAAATAATACACTGGCTTCAGTTTATGAATTGCAGGAGCACGAGTGACACCTGCAAAAATGCAGAAAGAATAGACTATCTATGTGTGCATCTTTCCTTTAAAACAGGTTTTGTTTAATTAATTATATTCCAGTGCACATCACTGTTTTACGAATTTAGTGTAGATTATTTTGAAATGATCCATGCTTAAAATGTACAAAAATGCTTTCATATAAAAACGTATATTTTGTAGAAAAAAAAAAAAAGCAGACAGATAAATCTCCTATTGCCATGAACTGTCATCTTCCTAAAAACATAAAAAAGATCAAACTCTGACTTTACAATCTGTGCAAAGCTATTAAGTTTTAAGATAACAGAAAAAGTAAATCAGCTTTAAAATATACTGTTGCAAACTTTATATTCCTATATGTCTGGGATATGACTATATGAGAAGAAATCTCCAAGTAGAAAAAAGAAAGGACTCTGTCTGTTAGAACAGCTGTGTGAGGTAGAATAATTGGGGAAACAGGTTTCGGGTCATGCCATTCACAGCTATAAAAATCATGAAGGAATTTTTATATATGTACAAATTTTATTCTTTTCTTACTCTGTGCTAAAGCTGCTTAAAGATAGCATATTTGACTCCATTCTGCCTAAATAGATGGAATATGATCCACTATTATTCTCTTTATTCTTACTTACATTTTATTTTATAATAAGACAGCTATAGATTATCTAAAATTTTGGGCACACTTACAGCAATTATATATAAAGATTACGGCCAACAATCTATAAGAAAGCCCTCCTCACTCTCTCCGAATTTACAACTACCACCATAAAAGTACAAACTCAGAAGCAATACCCCACCAATGATTAGAGCTATCCCTAAAGACACAGCACCTTCAGGTTTAGTCTCCAAACCTTCAATGAGTCAACTTCAGTGGGGCTCCATGTGGAGTCAGGAGTCCACACCTGTGGAGCTCACTGCAGGGAAAGTGCCTTAGAAAACAGGCAGGCTTTGACCATGCTCTGAAGTAAAACAAACTTGGGCCCTATTTTTATGGGATTGCAAGTTCTAAAGTCAAGGGCTCTCATTTGGAAATACCCTGCCAGTAAAATGTTCCTCTCTAGGACTGTTACTGAGAGTGAATCACATGCATTCAAGTGCTCTCGTGGTTGTGCCTAAGAAGAGAGAGTATCTTGAGTAGCAGGGATCCAAAACTTATCAGCCCCTTTAAGTCACTATTGATCCTTTGATTTGCACCTGGACAAAGCAGCCAACGGAGCAGAGATGTAATTGACTCCTTCCAGTGAACTGCTGAACAGTTGGTCCATCCCATTCTGCACCAGCTACAGCTTCAAATGGTCTCCAAGAGCAGCCCCCATAGAATGCATTACAATAAACTAATCTGAAACTCACAAAGATATGGATAAATATGGAAAGAGAAATGGTCACAACTAGGGCCATTTTGGGTAACCCAAAAGAACCTCTTCAAAAATTCAGGGAGACCCTTTTCAGTAATAGGAGCAGATACACATCCTAGGCTCAAATCATCTTATATTATTCTATTATTATATTATATTATATTCACCCATCATCACCAATCTTATTTGAAGCTAAGCTGGAATAATAACAGGATGAAGCCTACGTGTGTGAGAGATTTCCAGTGCAATTTGGCAGATTCAAGGAGATAATCTGAATAAGCATCTGACTTTCAGGTGTATAGATGAGCTGAATGCAAACTCTGAACCTATCCAATATACTCTACAATAGAGAAACACTGCATGGTAAATATATGGGACGGGTGTTTTGAGGAAAACTGTTTTGAACGGTCACATGGGGCAGGAAAAAAACCCAGACCGCTGACTCCAATTAACCACTCCCCTCAGAGGGCTTTTGGGAGTGGGAGTAGTTTGGGGTTTATATAAACCAGACACAGCTCACCCCAGTCAGGGGGAGAAGCAAAGGCAACTCCCAAGATGACCAGAGGGAATTTCAAAGTGAAAAACAGCTCCAGAAAGGGGCAGGAGGTGAGACTATCACCTTAAGGGAAAAGGTACTGAGTTTGGGGAGAGTGGGGCACAAGCTGGGGCTTGCCTTCCTAGGAAACTGTGAACTTGCCTGAGGTAAAAGAACTTTTGGGGAAATGGAACTAAAACTTTGGGGTACACAATAAATTTAAATATGGATACACTTCTTTTATAAGTACTACTACATTCTCCCTGGTGTCCTTTCTCCCCTATTCTTTCTGGCCTGCTAGACAGTGATGACAGTGGGAGTTGTGGGATCTGGGGCTCAGCTGGAGGGCCAAGTCATGTTAGTGATTCTTTGCTCAACTCCCCAGGGTTGATGAGAACCCACTGGTTCACATTATATATAAAAAAAAAGATAACAAATGTTATGCTTATCTAAGTTCCATTTTATTATAGGACGTGTCCTGTGGATAATCTGGGACTAGACCTGTGAATAAATCAGTTTATCCATATTCCGGAGCATCACCTTTGTCATTTTACATATACAGACTAAGGCCAAGAAAAGTGAAATGGCTTGCCCAAGATCGCATGGCATTATGGCAGAGCTGGGGCAAGTTTCTTTCCTTTCTCTGATTATTCAGCCAGAACTCCTGCATTGTGTTCCAAAGTTTGTCACAGAATTTGAAAAGACCCATATTAGTTCATTAAAGATCACAAGCTGACTTCAGTTCATTCCATTTTTTATTCTCATAGGCAGTGATATTAGCAACATTGTGCTTTGTTTGCTACATGTATTATTTCGTATAAGAAAGTGAAACAAACACTCCTATCTGAGGCCAAATGCTGACTGTATCCTCACAGCCCCTGAAACCAAGTATGGGTCGCCTTCACATTTTCTTACGAGGTCTCACCCACCCTTGATTTCTGGAGCCATGGAGGCAACTCAGGAATAGATGGTGCGCGGGGGGAATCCAAGATGGGAAAAGTAACATCTGACAGTATTTATTCCTTATGGGTTATAAAAGAAAGGAAAATAGGACCAAAAACATATGCCTGGTCTAATGATTGGTATTTCCTGCACAACTTTCCACTTCTATCAATTGTCCTGTCTCTGCTATACTTTACAGAGACTGATAAACATTCCACATTTACTTTGCCATATATTTTCTTCCTGCAAAGGGATCCATTTTTTTATTAGCATGTTAACTTCAAGCTTGCCAGTCAGTGTAATCTCATCAATCTTGTCCACAGCAGAAGAGTTTGGACCCTGTTAAGACATTTAAGCCCAGAAATATTGTATTTTCTCTGTCTTGGGTGTTTTTTTTTTGTTTTTTTTTTTTTAAACTAAGGCTTCATCTTTATAGGGTTTCCTATTTTTAAAATTATGAAGAAAAGAATCACTGACTTTATTTTAAACATGGTCCTGAATTTTTAACCCTTTGTTCTACTTTTCCCAGAAGAAATAACAACCATGTCCCTGCTCTGAAAAATTTGGAAAATAGAATGGAAAATTTAAGAATTACCCAAAGCTTAGAGCAGTTATGTTGAAAAATGGTATCTTAGGTTTCTGTATTTATATCTCTTGACAAATGTGCTGTGTTTAAGGTTTTTTTATTATGCAACTCCTAGCCTAGCATCTGAGTCTAAGCTAGGTTCTTTCCTTTTCACACACCATCACCATTACTACAGGATCCACAGACCAAAACAGGTCTTCAGACATATAATGATAGGTTTCAGAGTAGCAGCCGTGTTAGTCTGTATTCGCAAAAAGAAAAGGAGAACTTGTGGCACCTCAGAGACTAACAAATTTATTTGAGCATAAGCTTTCGTGAGCTACAGCTCACTTCATCGGATGCATGTAGCTCACGAAAGCTTATGCTCAAATAAATGTTAGTCTCTAAGTTGCCACAAGTCCTCCTTTTCTAGTCATATAACAGCAACTCTGATGCCCTTTGTGAGGTTTCAGAGGTGAAACTGATTGAAGCTTAGTAAATAATTCCACTGGGGATGGACAAGAGGCATAGAACCCATCTCTTTTAGCTGTGCTAGCTCTGGAGTGCTAACAAGAGGTAACAGCACTAGACGTATTTTTGTCATGAGAGTAAGCAGAAACAATCCTGAATGCACAGCCCCTTTTCAAAGAAGATTCCAAAAAAGCAGTATAGGTTAAGCACCTGGCAGCAAGGGATTAATGTCAATTTACCTAATTTAGTAAAAATTCATAGAACCAAAACTTTTATTAGGACTGGTTTAGCGAAAGAAAGATTCACAGGGATGGAAACTGATCAATTCTAAGCCAAAACTTCATTTTTCTTCTTCTATTTATTACATTCAATACACAAAGACAGAAATACATGGTTACATTTAAAAGCCATGCAATATCCTACTTTGCAGTCACCAAGCATTCATGTTAACATTACTATACTGCCACATTTTTATTGTAATCATCAAAGGTTTTGTGCAGAACTTGAATATGATTGCATTCAAATCACTCTAATGAACATTTATTGGAGTTTGATCACACGGGTATGATGAAATTTCTGCTTCCAGAGTTTTCTCACTGGGGATTCTTAATGAAAAATCAATTAGAAAGAAAGGGCATCAGTGGATCTCGGTTACCAACATAATACAAATCCCGATGAAAGCATCAATTTACTCTAGTCTTCCCCTCTATTACTCCCATTCTTTTACATCTTTTTCTTTCATCTTCCCTGTTCCCCAAGTGCGTCTTTTATAAGGGCCTAGACCAATGAAATATTAAGCACCTATTGACAGTGCTGTGCCCTAGAGTGTGCTGAAAAATGAATACGAATTTCTGATGGCAAAAATTCATCTGATGTTTTTCTACATTTCATGGGTGAGGTTGTGGTTTTTTTTTTAACACTTCTTTTTACCTGCTCTAACGATCATCCTCATTGTCCTCGGTCATCAATGGAAGTGGTTTGTGCTCTGTGCCCCTCCAGGATCAGGCCCTTGATAAAGCCATCCATTGTTTTTTGGTACTACAATTTTACTCTCAAACATTGCATTTGATAAGTCGGTGTAGAAGTTCTGGAGAACATTGCTGGTGTTACCTTAAGGTACAGATTTCCTCCAGTGTAGGAAAATTGGCATGAGAAGTTTTAGTCAAGGAGCACTTTTTTTTTTTAAAGCAAGAGCAAACTTAATGTGAGCAGTCCTATTACATTCAGTGGGACTGCTTGTGTTACCATTATTATTTAATATTTGTATTACAGTACCACCTAATGGCCCAAATTAAAACAGGGCTCCATTGTAAGAGGCATTGAAAATGTACATCATAAGTGACACAGAAGATCTTACAGAATAGAAAAAGGAAACATAATCCCTGTTTTCCAGTTGGGGAATTGATGTACAGAGAGATTAGATGACCTACCCCCAGGCCATACAGGAGTCTCTGGTCAGAGCCAGGAATTGAACCCATACAATTTGAGACCCTGTCCAGCTCCCTAATCACAAGAACAACCTTGTGGTATCAGCTCTCATAACTTAAAGAGACATCGCCTGATCAAATCTGGGACCTCAGTGTAGGTTTTTGTAAAAGTAACTTCAAAACAATCGAGACCATAAAAATTTTTTCTTTAAAAAAAAAAAAATCCAGTTAAAACATCTTAAAACAAAAACATTTCTCTGCAATATTTGCAACCAAAGCACTGCTGCATTTTACTTATGAAGGAATTACTAAAGTTAAATTGACTAGAAACTCCCTAACTAATCTAATTTCACTGTTCAAGTGGAGAAAAATTGAAAAATATAAACAAACAACATTTAGATTTGTAAAGAAAATAATAATACATGGTCACATTAGGTATAAAAGTGAACTATGATTGGTAACCTGAAAGTATACCTTGAAGAAAGTGCAAAAAAATTTGTGGTTTGAAATGATCTTTTCCTCATGTATACGATATCTCAGAAATATGTTTGAAGGTACTAGTTCATGACATGAACTCGGAGATTATACCATCGTGGAGACAAAGTACCCATGTTATATCATTTTGAAGAGTGGCTATGCACAGCAATTATTTTATATAAAATTGTTCATAATGAATTAAGCACAGAGTCAATGCAGCAGCCATTTAGACACAATAGGCAATCCATCATGTAAATGATCCATAAATTATAGTATTCCTAACTAAGGCCTTCACATATCACTGCATTATTAGCTCCTGAGGTGCCATTACGGGCATTCTGTCAGACTAAACTGTATGACCATTTTAACTCTTAACATCTACCAGACCCAGTAAAATAACAATCTATCCTCTCCCAGCCTAAAGCTTGCTTAACACATTTTTCTCTCATCTCACTACCATTAGTAATGGGGTTATTGACAAAGATGTCAATGGGAGCAGGAGCAGGCCCTTCATCGTTTTGTTTTCTTTGACACAAATACATTGCGAGAATGTTATTAGCCTGTGAAAAGTTGATAAAAATCAAGAAAATTCTAACACCTTACCTCAAAGAATCTCCCAACAATGGGTGATCTCACACACCATACATAAGCAAGATGAGGTGGGATGGTCTCGGATGTGAATGTTATTGATTTTTAGTACAACTCATTTTTGCCGGCTTCCTATTGTAACTCATGTTGAACTGTAACTCATGAGAAAAGATAAGGTAAAATTCCCACTTAGGAGTACAAAATGGCTTTTGAAAACTGGACTTTAGCATATTAGTGACTTGGGTGTTGAAAGTTGTTCCCACAATGACATAATTTTCCTTTTCTTAATATCATATAGGAATTATTTATTCAACATTGAACACTGCATACAACGAAGATCACTGTTAGCATTCCGTTGGGTGATGCAAGTATCTCACTTTTCTAAACCACTCTAAGACCTTCAAGTGCAAGATGCTCTGTAAGTGCAATGTGTTATTAATTATATAGTAGAGATAAGACAAAAACGTAATCTCAAATCCGAAATGCTTCAAATGGGATGAGGCTTGGAAATGAAGCATTCATATGAATACCTGAAGTTTGCAAGCAAGAAGTCATTTACATTTACAGCAAGCTACCTGCCTGAATAGATAGAAATGTATTATGGCCATATTCAGGGATTGGAGTATTAGAACCAAACATCCATAAAATCTGTCATTTATGTTGAACAATATAATATAGGTCCTAAAGAAACCTAATTTTAATATTTCATGAAATAAAACTATGCAAAGAAACACATTTTATGTACTAGAATACCATGTTGTGTTCCATATTTGTATATAATCAGGAACAATCTAGGAAACGTTCCAATAAAAAATATAGATGTAAGCGACTAAACTACTGTCCTAAACGAAATATATGTACAATAGAATTAGATATGAGATAATATCTTAGCCCCAAAGAAACTTTTGCAACTCTATGGTGTGCTCTGGAAATAAACTGCCAAAAAAAATTGAATTCAGATTAGAAAGCCATATATTACAATTAAATCAAGGTAATTTGTGGTACTGTACATGCAGTAAAATGGATTAAAATACAGCCTTCCCTGTTGCTATAGCTTTTGCAATTTCATTGCCATTCATTTACATGTCACACAGTTCACATACAGATCAGTCACATCAATTATTGCTTTATGCTTTGAGACCCTCCTCTTACCTTAAGGAAAGCTTTGTGCATCTAAATTCAAAGGCTGGCTATGTACATAGTGTTGATTTTTATGTATCATTTGGTTTAAACACACAACAAAAAAAACCTTGTCATCGTATAAATAGGTAACCAAACAAATAATTGTTCTCGTCTAATACAATTATAGCACTGAAGTTTATACCCCCAAGGACTGTGAATAAAATTATTTCTCTGCAAGGTAAACAGAGTATTATTCGATTTTTCCAAAGGGCGGGGGGGAGACGGAAATGAAAAATACCTGTGCCACACATACATTGTTTCTTTTGGCTATTATCTTCCAGCATGGTTCAGATATTTCTCTGTTAGCGGTTTTATGCTGCAGTGAGCAATCTCAGAATCCTGATATGTTTTCATTGCACCAGCCATCTGGATCCACTGGGATAAGTCACCTCTTGTAACTGTAGCACGAAATATTTCATGTTACCTTAAACCTCTGGGTGCCTAACCCTATGCTTTACTTCACCAGCAATTACTCTTTAAGAAAACAGAAATATTACCTGCTTGACGGTTTAAGCCATGCGTATCAATCTTTCACTTCAGGCCCCATCTCAGATTGATCTTCCTCACTAACAACCAAGCCTTGATTTGGGAAGACACTGAGTGGCGAAGCATCCTGTCACTATTTTTAATCTGGAACTTTGGAGGGCCAAAGAATGAATAGCCAAATTACTTCAGTCTTTAGGGGTAAGTGGATTTGATGCAAATACTTGTTTTCTCCAGTATGAGGAAATATTAGCAAGACAGAAGCTTTGCAGGAAGCAGGCAGAATCTTACTGACATGGGTATCTCTAAAAAGAAAAGGAGTACTTGTGGCACCTTAGAGACTAACAAATTTATTTGAACATAAGCTTTCGTGAACTACAGCTCACTTCATGCTCAAATAAATTTGTTAGTCTCTAAGGTGCCACAAGTACTCCTTTTCTTTTTGCGAATACAGACTAACACGGCTGCTACTCTGAAACCTATGCAAATCTCTGTTATTGATATCCAGGAAAAACTCAGGAACCTGGAACTCTTCAACATCACAGCTCCTAACTTCCCTTTCCTATGCACATGGGTATGAGCATGCCTGCACTCTGTGTACACCACAGGGGACAGTTTTCTCACTATAATTTGTTTAGTGAGATTTGCTGTAGTGGTGATGGTTCATTCTTCATCCAGCCTCTTATTAACAGCATTAGGTGTCTGTGTCTCATTGTACCCTCATGTTGGGTATAATGGCATATCTGTTTAAGGTTCTAAAATATAATGGGGTAGATCCTTAGCGGGGATAAATTATCACCACTCTATTGAAGCCAATGCAGCTGTTACAATTTCCATTAGGTGAGTATCTGTCCCAATATAGTTTTGATCTTATCCACTGTTTTACAACTACACCAGTCCCAGTCAGTTTTGAAATCACATCTGATGGTTATGATATTATTCCTTTTGCTCTCTGAAATGAAGGCTATGAATGAGGAAGGAGAAATTTTATTCTGTACCTTCTATTGATGAACAAGGGGACAGAACTAGCTTCATCTTTCCCCTAAGGGCGGCTATACAGGTACAACAGGAATTAAAAGCAAAATGCTTGCATTTCAATGCAGGTGTATTTTGCATGTGCTACTACAAATTGTAACATTTCCCAGCAAATATTTCAATTCAGCCTTGTTAACACCACAGAATTCTTCTTATCGTTGCCCATAGTAACAGACTCCAAACACTGACTAGTCTAGCTAACAAATGCATTAGGATTGCAAGATCAGGAGCAAGCAGCCTTGAAAACACTTAGAGGGAATTGGCATAATAGCAGTGTTGCAATAAGTGAACTTCTTTGCCTGGACTAGGTCTGAAAATCTACCCCTACGTAGGTCTCACTTCTGTACCACTGAAGACAATGGATTGATTTGCCATTGACATCAATGGGAACAGGACCAGACCTACAGAACAGATGATGTAATGCTATATAATTTTATGGACAATCCACTCCTTACCCCACCAAAAACTGCAAGTCTCATCTTACACTTATTTTCAAACTATCCTCAGGTTTTGCTAGACTGTGTTCTTTTTAAATTAGACATAGAATATGATTTGCTATGTGTAGCCTCACTGTGCTGTGATTTTTTTTTTTGAGTGCTTCACAGATGTCTGCCAGTGATCAGTGCTGCTGTTATTGCACATGATTCCTCACCACTTTGTTAGGTGTTCTGGTTTGCTTTAATGTGTGGGTTAGATTGGCACAATGTTGAATTTGAAATATATATCTTTGATGCACAAGAGCTAAACTTGTAGGCATGGCTTCCAATTTTGTATCAGCAAAAATATATATATTTTCACATTAAGTAACCTAATTTGCACATGCAGTTGTTTATTTGTTCATGCAAAAATAGCTCCACATGCAGATCTGAAGGCCATGTTTGGTGGAAAACATTGCACATAATGTGTTTAAAATGACATCCCCTGGTAACCTACATATATGCTTTCATGTTCTATCTGAAATTTTGTGATTGACAACTGTGCAAAACTGCATATAAATTTAATAATAATTAACTTTTAAATGTTTTGGTTTAGTAGAAGATTATAATAAGAATTCACCCAGAATTATAGTTTTCTTCTTCTTCTACCAAGCTAAGAAAACTATATTATTTTTGGGCCAAATCCAGCTAAGGGTGTTTTGGTTTTTATTTGGATTTGACCATTAATACCATGTTGTGGCTTCAGACTTTTCTTCTTCTTCTTAAATATTGATTCTTTTTATATCCTTTCCTAACCTAGTGTCATTTTTTAGGAGCATGTTAAAAAAACCTACTGCCTTCTATAATTCTTCTTCTGACAATGCCTCCCACTTTGAGGTTTCCAATAAGTTATTAGAAAAGATATGTAAGTCATAAATTACTGAAAATGAAGGAGACCTTAAATACGTTTATCTTCAAAAGGAAGGTAGCATATTTCAAATAATAATTTTACTAGTAGGGTTGCCAGCTCTGACTGAAGCTATTCCGGGAGATTTTTTTTCCCCAACACGACAATGTCATTTTGTTAAAATATCCAGCACATCCCTCATCCCACACTGCTGCCCACAGACCCCATTGGCCTGGAACGGCAAACCAAGGCCAGTGGGAGCTGCGATTGGCTGAACCTGCAGATTGCAAGTAAACAAACCATCCCAGCGGGGATTTCCCTGATGGGCTGAGTGCCAAAGGTTGCTAATCCCTGATATGGTATTTGAATGCCTAAATATTCTTGATTATAGATATGATGCCATCTCAAATCCTATGTTAAAGAAATTATTTAGTATTGCAAACTACAATTCTAGATAAAATAATAAAGCCAGTATATACTGTGACAAAGTTCCTGCTCTACCTTGGTGGGTCTTGCACTTATTGGCGGATTTGCTCGCCTTGGAGCTTCACGGCAGCCCTCAGCTTGGCTGTTTTTCTGAACCCACAGTCCAGGTTGACTCCTCCTGTGTCTGACCAGGAGTTGGGAGGATTTGGGGGGAACCCGGGCCCACCCTCTACTCCAGGTTCCAGCCCAGGGCCCTATGGAATGCAGCTGTCTAGAGTAACTCCTGGAACAGCTGTGCGACAGCTACAACTCCCCGGGCTACTTCACCAGGGCCTCCTCCCAACACCTTCTTTATCCTCACCATAGGACCTTCCTCCTGGTGTCTGATAATGCTTGTACACCTCAGTTGTCCAACAGTCCATGTTCTCACTCTCAGCTCCTAGTGCCTCTTGCTCCCAGCTCCTCACACGCACACCACAAACTGAAGTGAGCTCCTATTTAAAACCCAGGTGCCCTGATTAGTCTGCCTTAATTGATTCTAGCAGCTTCTTGATTGGCTGCAGGTGTTCTAATCAGCCTGTCTTAATTGTCTCCAGAAGGTTCCTGATTGTTCTGGAACCTTCCCCGTTACCTTACCCAGGGAAAAGGGACCTACTTAGCCTGGGGCTAATATATCTGCCTTCTATTACTCTCCTATAGCCATCTGGCCTGACCCTGTCACAATACCCATTTCCATGTAGTGAGATATTAATCCATTACTAAAGATGACCTGCAAACAGATATACTGCACATACATATACCATATTATACACAAACCCACACAAACTTATGTTAAAAGAACATTAAAGGTGCAATGTCAAACACTCAATAGTTAGGAAATGCCAGAATTAAGTTGGTCTATAAAGCCTTAATTCAGACTCCTTGTGTGTGTGCGCTTTATGATATAGTCTTTAATTACATACTCGTATACTATTTTTTTCCATAGGGCCCTGCCTCATTCAGTGCACAGAATGGCCAACACTCACTTAATAAGCAGCTACTCAATATTTTGTTTTCTCCTCATTGTTCAGCTTGTGGCCTCTATGCTTTAACTACCGCACAGTAAAGTTGTGAGATGGGTGCATGAAAAATGCCTTATACTTTTAGATTTAATGAAACAGAGCCCATTCCTACGCTACCTTTTGAAGTCAATGGGAATTTTGCCTGAGTAATGCAGTGCAGAATGAAACAGATTAAAATGCTGTTTAAATAGCTTAACCTATTTCCTTTTCTTAATTTTCACTTCCCATGATGTGCAGCCTTGATTTAGAACATTGGCTCATGTTCAAAGAGACTGCCTAACACTTGCTCTCCCATACTATACATTCATTACAGTAAATATAAAGATCAGCTGGAGCATGGAGTTGCTCCATATGGATTAAGATAAATCTGGATAGTCTCTCAAGTGTATTATAAGTTTGCAAACCTGCATAACACTGATTTACATCTCAAAAGGTAGAAGAATAATATTTATATTAAAACTTTGCGAAAACATTGTTCTTTGATCTTACTTTTTCAGTAATACGTGGTGGGGAGAGGATTATACATGATATAAACAAAATATGTAAATCAATGGCACATATCCAAAATAATATAGTAATACTGCAATATTTTAAAAAATAAACTCAAAACTAGGCACTACTGCTAATGAGTGAACCAACCTCTTCTGTTTCAGTGCAATGTTGTTACACTGAAGTGTTTTGACAACAAACAGTAAGTGTCAATCTCAACTACTGTCAGCTTATATCATATTTGCCCTGGTGGCAGTCACATTGTGTATGATGTCTCCAGCGAAGCTCTAAAATGAAGTTCTAAAATAATTCCAAATTTTCAGTATAAAACACTCTTGGAAATCCATGCTAATAAGTTTTCACTTGATCATGATCACTAGTTGCACCAAGCAGCAACCTAAATTAAATGCCAATGTGATGCTAATATAAACATGTTATTAGTAAGGTTAAAAATAACACAGCGTATGACTTTCTCTAATATGCATTTCAAAGAGACATTTTAGCAGCCAGAGTTACACTATATATTTAACAAAAAGAAATATTTATATATATTTAAGTAAGCATTGAGACGCGTTATTGGGGCATCTGCATCAACTGGGGTCAGTCTTACTAGAAGTCATACTCTAGGTCAGGGGTGGACAAACTTTTTGGCCCGAGGGCCACACTGGGGTTGCAAAACTGTATGGAGGGCCAGGTAGGGAAGCCTGTGCCCCCAAAACTTCCTGGCACCGCCACCTATCCAACCCCTCCCACTTCCCGCCCCGACTGCCCCCCTCAGAACTCCCAACCCATCCAACCCCCCCCGCTCCTTGTCACCCGCTCCTGGGACCCCCCCACCCCCAACCGCCCCCTAGAATCCCACCCCCTATCCAACCCTCCCTGCTCCCTGTCCCCTGACTGCTCCAACTCCTATCCACACCCCCCGCCGCCTGACAGGCCCCCCAGGACTCCCAAGCCTTTCCAACCCCCTCTGTTCCCCTTTCCCTGACTGCCCCGCCCCCAGACAGGCCCCCCGGGACTCCCATGCCTATCCAAACACCCCTGTTCCCCATCCCCTGAACGCCTCCCCAGAACCTTCATCCCATCCAACTGCCCCCTGACAGATCCCCTGGGACTCCCACACCTATCCAACTGCCTCCTGTCCCCTGACTGCCCTCTGGCCCCGGCCCCTTACCATGCCGCTCAGAGCAGCATGTCTGGCAGCCACGCTGCCAGGCTGGAGCCAGAGTGCGCAGCCCCACTGCCCAGAGCGCTGCCCGTGTGGTGGCGTGGCTGCAAAGGAGGGGAGACAGCAGGGGAGGGGCTGGATTAGCCTCTTAATCAAGTCCTGTTTTCCCCAGTAATGGAAAGAGGACCTGACAGATGTCTGAGCAAACTGCTAGAGGTAACAGCTAAAATGGGTATCAATTTCACAAGAAGATTTTAGCTTTTCATGAAAAAAAAAATCTTTAAAATACCTCTATTACACTCACCACAAAAAAGAAAACACTGTCAGCTACCCATAGTGGAGTTCCAAGACTATTTTCTTTCCTTTCATTTATACAGTATCTACTGCAGATTTCCAAGTAAACCCATTATGCAGGCTGCTATGAAACACCCTCTCTGTGTTAGTGACACACACCCATTTAAAGAACAGAAGTGTTCAAAGGAAAAATAGATGGTCTATGTTTCATGGTATTTAGGAAGCATTTCCTTTTATCACTGTGAATATAATGTTACATTTATTGTGAAATCATTGCAGTGCCTCAGGATAATCTCTTTTTAAATGCGATTAAGATGTCAAAGTTGAAATTGCTCATAAAGGCCATTTATGGGAAATTTGAATAAGAGATGCATTAAAATTTAAAAAGGTTCTATACATTTTTACAAGAGTTTTTATTAAAAAATGCACAAACGATCAAGGTAGCAAGATACTGGAAAGGTTGCTTTGTTGATACTAAATAAGAACAAAACAACCAATTCCATCTAAACTAATAAAGGAATGTTTAAAAGACCTGGCAAAATTATGTGCAATAAACCTTGAGTCAGGTCTTACACTAGGCCTTATACCACTTTTTTTTTTTACAGTGATAAAATACCTTACCCTCCAATTCTAAGGGAATTTTTTAGTTTTTTAACACAATCCACAGTGCAGAGGGGAAATTCAGTGTTACATAAAAATTGTTAAAAGAAAAGGAGTACTTGTGGCATCTTAGAGACTAACAAATTTATTAGAGCATAAGCTTTCGTGAGCTACAGCTCACTTCATCGGATGCATTTCACGAAAGCTTATGCTCTAATAAATTTGTTAGTCTCTAAGGTTCCACAAGTACTCCTTTTCTTTTTGCGAATACAGACTAACACGGCTGCTACTATGAAACCTGTCATAAAAATTGTTGAGTTGTCTTAGTATTCAGGACAGTGAAGAAGAGTAGAGGCTCGGCAGAAGAACTCAAACCAGTAATAGATAACTACTCATCTCCAGAGGCCCTCACCTACAAGGGGCCCACACTGTCCCCTCTTCTCTCCAGCATTTACATGAGGCCACTGGGAGAGACAGCAAGACAACAAGGACTCAGCGTCAACACTGCCACTAAGGGTATATCTACACTGCAATAAAAATCCCATGGTACTGAGTCTCAGAGCTTGTATCCATTGGCTCAGGCTCACAGGGCTCAGGCTGCAGGGCTAAAAATTTCAGTGTAGACATGTGGGCTTGGGCTGGAGCGGTTTCAGAGCTTGGGATACAGTCTGAACCTGAATGTTTACACTGCAACTTTTAGCCCCACAGACCAACCCCTGTGAGCCCAAGTCATCTGACCCAGGCCAGCCAAGACCATGCTGTGGTTCTTTTACTGAAGCATAGACATACCCTTTGATCTTGGAATGCCTACAGAAGGTCTGCTCTTGGGTGAAGAATAACTGACTCCAGATGAATCCAGGAAAGTCCAAGGTGAAGCTGGTCAGAAAGTGAAAATGCTTAGAACTAGCTGAGACATCTGTACCTTCCAGTGAAAGAAGGAAGGGGAGTGAGATGGTAACCATTGTGCAGTTCTCTTTTTTAATTGCTTCATATGACCAATGCCATCAACACTAATCAACAACCTTGCGGTCTAAAAAGCAACTCAAGAGATGAGCTCAAGCAAAATGGCCCTTTCCAGGGCAAACACTGAAACATGGGCTTAGAGGTATGTTTATGCCAACTCAACATAGAAAGCATCTGCCCTGCAAAATGTGTTCATTGACCAAGCTGCTATGCAACTACAGACCCGGAGTCACTGAACTCTGAGACAAGAGTGATGGGCAAAAGCTATGGAGATCCTAGATTTCACTCACTCAAGGAAGAAAGCCTGGAGAAGTCTCCATTATCTTGACAGTGCTGACCCTGCCCAAAGCAGAGTGCCACAGGTCAGAGCTGCAGCCATTGCCACCCAAATGCTACTGTATTGCAAGGCTCAAATAGATTGTCATCACAAAGAAAAAGAGCTTTATTTCTGCCTATCTACCAAAGCCATTCCTCACTAAAGAAGTAGACAAGACCATAACATTCAAAATGGGCAAGACCACAAGCCCAGACAGCATCTTCCCAGAATTTCTGGAAAAATGTAGGTTGCCATGACTAATTGACATGATTCTTTACTGACATGCATGTTTCTGGCCAAACTTCCAATGCATGGCAATAGGCAAAGGTCACTGTGATGCTGAAACTGGAGATCATCATTGTTACCCTGGGGGGGGGGGCGGGGCGTCTTCCCAGGCCGCCTTCTGGGAGCTTGGGAGTTCCGTCAAGCTTCTCCTTCCTGGGCAAAGGAGTCTCACAGCTCCCTTTATTGGGCTGTGCTCATTTCCTCAGGCAAGCTGTGGCTTTCAACCAGCTTCTTCTCTAGCTCTCCCCTTTTCACCTTAATTCCTTTTCTCCCTGAAGCGAAAGGGGTCAACAAGCATCAGCCTTCCACTGCTGCGTCACCCTGTTCTGAGGGAAGAGGCAGAATATATATAGCCCTCTTTCCCAAAGCCGATAGGGAACTTTGCCTTGCCCTCTCTAAAGACTCCTGTCCTCTCTAAAGAATAGCAGCACAGGGTTTTTCCCAAACAGATTATTCTCTGGAACCATTTTCTCTCCCTATATCTGCCTTTGTTTTCCTAGATCCTTGGTACTGGACCGTAAAGGGGACACATCACAGGACAGAGTGGGATGACCCCTAGGCCTTATTAACATTAGGAGAACAAACCATGCCCATAATTCTGCCCAACTGGAATTTTTACTTTTCTTCCCTCTAGATTAGAATGTTTAGTACTTTCTGTCTCTTAACCCACTTAGTTTTAGCAGGTATTAAATTATTTCAGAGTAGCAGCCAAGTTAGTCTGTATTCGCAAAAAGAAAAGGAGTACTTGTGGCACCTTAGAGACTAACAAATTTATTTGAGCATAAGCTTTCGTGAGCTATAGCTCACTTCATCAGATGCATTCACTAAATTCATTAAATTATTTGTTTCCTTAGTGTGCCAACAATATGGCTTATCACTGCATGGAACCATAAAGATGAGGGATTTTGGTGTTAGTTCAAAGTTTTGCTCATGTCACCGAGATCAGAATTTGGCCTGCCTTTCATGTCCCAAGAAGTTCGCAATTTAATGGTCCCAATCCTGTAATGGGATCCATGTGAAAGGACCACTACACATGCAGATTCCCACTGAAGTAAAGTATCTGCCCATGTAAGTTCTATCGCAGGCTTGATGTCTAAGAGACATACAAAAGGAAAATGGACCGGCCAATGACAAAGAACGAGGGGAACTTTGAGATGGAATAATCATATAGCAGTGCATTGTTTTGGTTTGGAAATTAATTAATAATAATAATAATAATAGCACCACTGTACCAGATTTCTGCTGGATTTATTTGTCTGACTATCTCATTGTCACTTTATGAACCACTTAAGTATGTATATCCATTTTGTTTTGGAAAGAATTTACAAATTCCCAAGCAGCACCACAGCAGATGACATACTGTCAATATCTCAGACCAAATAATTTGATGCTCCATCTATATAGTCTGCAGATGTAGAGCCAGACAGCCGATGAAGGGCAAAGTGAAAGTCAAATGCCTAAAGCTTTCATAAATAGCAGCTGTATTAGAGTGTTATTTTGTTTCAACATCTGGTCATCAGTTACCTAAGATGGAGGCAATTTATGCTGTCAACCTTACAAACAAAATTATTACAGCATCAACACTTTTTCCCATCCAAAGCAGGGGCCTGAGGCTAAGATGTTGTGACTAAGTGGGGGGTTTTCTTGTTTTTTTTTTTCCAATGATTTGCATGCAGAGTGGGTGGGGATGCATTTTCCCTGGGTGTTACTGGTTTAATGAGGTGATGGGAGAGGGAGTTTGTTGTTAAGAGGACCAGCGATGGAACTTGGGAGCCCAGCCAATGGCCTGGAGAATGGATACCCCAGCGAGTGGTGACCAGGAGGTCCAACTCGGGGGTCACAGCTGGTTCTGGCCAGTGGGAGGACAAGAAGAGGACCTGACCAGCTGGTTTCAGCCACAGGGGAATAAAGGACGGCTGAGACAAGAGGAGGCCCAGGCTCTGTTTACCTGGATAGAAGACAATGGACAGAGGCGGGGCTTGGGGGAGGTGATATCAGATGCCCAGCTGGAAAGCACGGGGGCGTGGGACTGGAGAGAGGGGGCAGGCAGAGCCCACCTGGATGCAGGAGAAACTTAGATGTACTCTGCTGAGGGAGGCCAGGCCTGAGGGCCCTGAGAGTTTCCTATGCTGTGTTCACATGCTCAATAAACCCTCCTGTTTTACGCTGGTTGACAGTCACTCTGGTCTAGAGAACAGGGTTGCATTATTCCCTCTGGGAGTGGAGGCCCCATGGGTCCAGAGCGAGTGGACTCCCTGTGGGGGCTCATGGCAAGAGACAGGTGTACTAAGACTCAGAGAGGTGCGGTTCCAGGAGGTGGAGAGGCTCAACTCCTGAGAGAGAGTGGACCCCCCAGGAATGGTTGTCACACTGAAGGGGGTTCTCTCCAGGGACCGTACGGGGACAAGAGTGGGCATAAACTGTGAATTATAACATTCAAAAACCAGTTGGAGAACACTTCAATCTCTCCGGTCACTCTATTACAGACCTGAGGGTGGCTATCCTTCAACAAAAAAACTTCAAAAACAGACTCCAATGAGAGACTGCTGAATTGGAATTAATTTGCAAACTGGATACAATTAACTTAGGCTTGAATAGAGACTGGGAATGGATGAGTCATTACACAAAGTAAAACTATTTCCCCATGTTATTTCTCCCCCCCACCCCACCCCCCACTGCTCCTCAGATGTTCTTGTTAACTGCTGGAAATAGCTTACCTTGCTTGTCACCATGAAAGGTTTTCCTCCTTTCCCCCCCGCTGCTGCTGGTGATGGCTCATCTTAAATGATCACTCCCTTACAGTATGTATGATAAAACCCATTGTTTCATGTTCTCTGTGTGTGGATATAAATCTCCCCTCTGTATTTTCCACCAAATGCATCTGATGAAGTGAGCTGTAGCTCACGAAAGCTTATGCTCAAATAAATTTGTTAGTCTCTAAGGTGTCACAAGTACTTTTCTTTTAAACTGTGAGTGTGACAGATGTTAACTGTGCTGCTATGGAACCAAGTGGTTCTTATCTTCAATGGCTATTGTAAACAAAATACCTTCACCAACTCCCAAAGCCCCTTTGCAAAACTTTCATGAAGTCCTTCCCTCACACTTTTCTTTTGTGCAAGCACAATTTAGGAGATCATTTAATGCATTAAATCCTGAATGCTTTTTGGGAGGGGTTAAAACTTGGACATTGTCAGTTACATATGTAATGCTGTTAATAATAAAATGAAATTATGACAGGTTTCAGAGTAGCAGCCGTGTTAGTCTGTATTCGCAAAAAGAAAAGGAGTACTTGTGGCACCTTAGAGACTAACAAATTTATTAGAGCATAAATTAGAGCTGTAGCTCACGAAAGCTTATGCTCTAATAAATTTGTTAGTCTCTAAAATGAAATTATGTAATGTTGTAACCACCCACCAATTACTTGAAAACTAGAATTATTTCTAAGTAGTTAAAGTTTCAGTGCATTAGATTAAACTTCACCACGAAACTAAAAGCAGGAACATGTCAATTGATTGCATGAAACTGTACGATCTGGTATGCTTCCTATTTTCTGCTCCTTTGCCCTACCAGAAATGTTTTCCTCGTTATGATCTTGATTAAAATGCTTGATGTGCTGAGCTTGAGTATTCAGTGGCATCAGATTAAATTCCAGGTTGCAAGCAAAGCACCCAATCTTCTCCAGTGGCTTGTAAATTCATTAGACATTTCAAAAAACGTTTCAGAAATTCACTGACTTTAATTTCATTTAGTACAGGATAGAATTCTTGTTATGATTTATAACAGCCCAATTTGCATTTAAGTGAAACATGCAATCCTCTAGCTAGTCTTCAACAAGAAACCCTCCCATCTTGGTGTTGTCTAGTTTAAAAAAAAACAATCTCTTATTAAAATATCAGACTTTTAATTATCTTCTCATTTTTC
This sequence comes from Dermochelys coriacea, assembly GCF_009764565.3. Classification (NCBI taxonomy): domain Eukaryota; kingdom Metazoa; phylum Chordata; order Testudines; family Dermochelyidae; genus Dermochelys; species Dermochelys coriacea. The sequence goes on from NC_050076.1 coordinate 18,076,615, forward strand.
AGTTAAATGATCAGTGCAAAACAATAGGCAGCAGTTTGACAGCTGCTGTTCAGATTCCAAGCCAGGAAGGCAACAGGCACAGAACACGACTATTCCTGGTGCCGTACAGCCTGATACTGTTGTGTTGCATACCATGTGGAAGTTCAAAAGGAATAATTTCAGTATAAAAATTCAGTTGCTGCTCTATAGTGAAAATAAGTTATACATTTCAGGTTGGTTTTTTTTTAAGCTGCTCTATAGCATTTTAAAACCTTTTGTGATATATATTCCCTTAGGGCACACAAAGTGAACTAAGGAGCTTTTCACTTTTATGGATGCTAAACTTTGACAATGGTCCATAGAAAAAATATAAACTTTTGAACAACAGTCAAATTCAGCGTGTCTGTTCTTTGCTTAACATGCTTTGTTTTCATTGTGGCAACATATGTTTTGTTTGCATTTAAAAGGGGGTATATGATATCTCAACAAAGTCATTAGCTAAGAGACAGCTCCTCACAAAATGCAAAACTCATCCACAGAGAAGGATCAAATTCACAAAATAATATTAATGGAAGTGTTTCCATAGACCCTCAAAAAGTAAGGCAGGATATGCAGCATATGTGCAACAAAAAGAAGAAAAAGGCAGACATATAAGGCAAAACTTTTCCCTGGTGTAACTCCTTGCATCAGAAATAAATTTAGCCTGTGTAAAGCAAGGTCTATGTTATACTACCTCATGCTGGAAAGGTTTAACTAAGTGGCTATATTGCAGTATGCGGACACATAGGCACATAAAATGCCCAGAGGTATTCTCTAAATACTACACTGAAATTGTTCTCTCTTGTCTTCCACATGGTGTGTGTCACAACAGTCTCAGGCCATATGTTACCAAGGATGATAGTACTCAGCAGGCCTGCCTTCCCGGACTGGAATCTGGAACAGCAGCAGCAGCTGTCAGAGGACTGGTTTCATAGTAGCAGCCGTGTTAGTCTGTATTTGCAAAAAGAAAAGGAGTACTTGTGGCACCTTAGAGACTAACAAATTTATTAGAGCATAAGCTTTCGTGAGCCACAGCAAATGCAAATGCATCCGATGAAGTGAGCTGTAGCTCACGAAAGCTTATGCTCTAATAAATTTGTTAGTCTCTAAGGTGCCACAAGTACTCCTTTTCTTTTTGGCAGTGGACTGTCTTCTTTCAAACTGATCACCTTGCAGAACAATGAGAATCAACATGTTTTTACATGACCTCATTCCTGGAGGTACATTGTCTACTGTTTACAATTGGCTCACACCAAGATTTTCTTGGAAATATGGCGTCCGCCAATGTGTTACTTCTGCGAATGGTATCCAAGAGGACAGAACCAACCCATTTGTAAGCAAGTCAGGTAGGCAAGATGCTTAACTGATATGAACATCTGCACACCCTGGAGTTCTGAAATACTTTGTGGACAAAATTGTATCTAAAAGTAGTGGTTCCCAAAGTGTGGGGTATGCCTCCCTGGGAGGATGCGTGGCAGGGCATGGGCCAACCCCCAGGGGTGAGTGGGGAGAGAGCACCACCCAGCTATGCTATGCCGCAGCTCCACTCCGCCTCCAGCTCTAAGTTCCATTAGAGATGCAGGACAAACAAGCTAAAGCTGTAAAGCCCTGCCCCTGGCCCTGTCTCTGGCGGGGCTAAACAGACCCCAGGCAGGAGACACAGTTGTGTGGAAGGACTGGGGACAGTACGCTGGAGGAGCTGCCAGGGTGGGGCGCTAGCTCCTGGGAGCAGCAGCCCCACATTCTGTGCCTTTCGCTTCTGCGGTTCCCAGGAGCGCCCTGCAGTTCAGCAGATACCGATTTCTATCCGTGGATATCTGCATCCGAAGGTATAAATTTGTATCTGCACAGGGCTCTACAATTCATTCTTGAAAATGTGTGTTTCCAGTACGGCATACTAGCAATATATGCCTTAATGGTATGGCGTACCTAAGCATACCGGCTTATTTGTGCCACTGTGTATATGCATTCAAGCATCCAAACCAACTATCCATGTGGAAATTAAGGCTGTTTTATACAGATATTAAAATGACAGCAAGCCCTTTATTCATTCATCTCTATTTTGGAGTACAACTTCCATTAAAATGAATGATCACATCAACAGAAGTTAAGCGTGTGATCAAAGGGCAATCGATAGTGCAATGGCTTTAAATGCGGCACCCATCTTTTTGTCAGTTTGTGGAACTGAACAGGTAACGCTTTTGGGAAGGCAACTTTTGCCTCGCTCTCAGAAGAGCTTCTCTTATAACCATCTCTGTGTGGACAAAAACAGATTTAATAATTATAAAAGAAAGGCAATACGGTGGGAAAGTAGTAATTTTTTTCTTGTTTTCATACATTTTCTACCGTCTTCCAGAAGTAAGATTTATTATATTTTTTGGTTCTATTACAGAAAGAAAATGAAGCGTTTAGTATTATTTAACTCAACTCAATTGAAAAGTAAAAATTCCAGCACAACAATCAGGAGTTAAATTTCAAATGTAAAGAAGAGTATCCTGAGCATGGGTCAAAAAATAAAAGCAGCAGCGATATTTTACCTCTTCAATCATCCATTTCCCTTGATTTATCTCTCGTACTAACCAGGTGGCTCAAAGCAGAAGGAAGTAAGGAGAAAGCCTTGGAGAAAACTAGAGTTTCTGTGTTCACACTCAGTCACATGCTTCAGCAGGAACTCTGAACTGAATTAATGATACTAAGATTTCGTGCAAGATGCAATGTAAAACACAAGGAGAATGTTACAGTGCTTTTATTAGTTTTTCTTGAAAATCATCTTTACTTTTCAGCCAAAATGAATGAATTATCCACAGTAATTCCCTATATCCTTTTCCTCTTTTACTTCCTATTCCACAGTCAACTCTAAACAATGTTCTGATGTCTTATATGAAAATCTAGTTAAGATACATTTATACATCTCCCATCATTGTAGTTTCTGAGAGCCTCCCAGTCTTCAATGTGTTTAGTCTCACAACACCCCTGTAAGGTAAGGCAGTGCTATTGTTCCCATTCTACAGATGGGGCACTGAGGCACAGAAAAACCCACCAGCCCAGGCGACTGCCCTAACCACTGAACCATCCTACCTTTTCATGAAGAAATCTCATCTCTCATATCATTCCCTAACACTACCCTGATCACATCGTCATTGAAATTCTTATGCACATCTTCATTCTTTTGCTTGTGCTGCAAGTCTGAATTGCCACAGCTCAACTCATTAGGTGACAGAAGCATCTGACTTACATTCACAGAAATCTCCACCTTCTCATACACATTCAAGATCCAGTGAAAATGATCCTTTCTAGTCTTCAAAGCTCCCCATTTCTCTGACCTTTTCTATTACTATTCTTCTGTGCATTCCCTACGGTCAAATGCCAGACTTCTTTCTGGCTTCGCTGGTCCTTTCACTATTGAAAGGCATATCTTTCTTCCACAGACCTCCCAATATTCAGGTGTGGAAGAGCACAGCAACTGTCCCAAGTGACTCCATTAATTCAAATCCCATCTCAAGATCCACTTCTCCCCCCTGGTTTTAAGACCCCTCTCTTCAATAAAATAATGAAGTTATACTCCTATTTTCTCCACGATCAATCTCACCCAAGTCTGGTCATTGCAACCCTTTTATCTTAGCAAACTGCAAGGAGATGTATATGAAATAGATTACGCACATACTTTACACTAGTATTTCCATGCTAATGGACTGTAAAGCGTTTTGGTACTTTAGGATAACGTACTTATGAATTGTGCTCTAAAGTTTATTTTTGAATTATATAAAATGTCTCAGCCCATGCACAGAAAGATATAAAAGTACCTTAATGTTTGGAAGCAAAAGAATTTAGATTATAAATTCTTTGGGGAAAGTATCTTTTTATTCTGTGCTTCTATAACACCTTGCACAATAGGGTCCTGTGCATTACCAGCAGTACAAATAATAAAACAACAAGAGCATTAATAAGGAGAAAGGACCATTTCTAGACAACCAGCTCTCAAAACAGGGTGCTGATTTAAAGAGATTTCTAGCTCTTGGGTTATTTTACATCCAAATCTTAATCACTTAAATATTAAAAGGACAAAAATATAGCACCATTAGAGTTAAGGGCCTGTAAATATTACTGACTGATATAACTCAGCTATAACTATTACATCTTTACACATACGTCAGCTCTAGGCTCCCCCCCCCTTCATTTTATATTGATCTGCCATTACACTCATCTCATCTTTTCTCCATGAGCCTCTCTGCTTCTCTTCTCAGGCTCTCTCAGACATGGGCATGAAGTAGGATCTGAATCCCACCCAACTTTGAGGGTGTTAGAAATTTGAACCCAGATCCATATGTAAGGCTGTGAAACAGGCCTCTTTCAATGTAGTGACCTGAACCAAAATCTGTGTCCAAAATCAAGATACTAATTCTGGTCCTCAGCCCACCTCTCTTTCCAACTGTTTCCAGTTATTTTATCAGTTACTTCTGTGCAGCTCTCTACTTTTCTTATATCTGTTCCTTTTCAGGATCAGATAACAGGCACAAAGTAGTGGTCAGTTTAAGTGTAGCAATAATTTAAACATGCAGCCAGCTGCAAAGTAAAATTAAGTTGGATCATGCAGAATTTAAGATTATTACGATAAACTTCAAAACCCAAATCTCAGTGAACTAAGTCATCACTCAGTCTTGCCCATGAATCTTGTCCATTAAACCTTGCCCAAAACCAAAACTGATCACCATGAAAATGAAAAGATAAATATATATCCATATATAGACATATTTGTATTTATTTTTACTGATTTATAAGAATGCTGAGCAGCCATGGGAAAGCTTTATAATAAGCTTTTCATATGAAAAAGTATTACAAGTATGTGTACATAGCAACTACACCCATGGCTGGCCCATGTTAGCCAATCTAGGCTTTCAGGACTCGGGCTCATGGGCTGTTTCATTGCTATGTAGACTTATGGACTTGGGCTGAAGCCCAAGGTCTGACACCCTCCCATCCCACACGGTTCTAGAGCCCAGGATCCAGCCTAAATCAAGAAATCTACACAACAATGAAACATGCCCATGAGCCTGAATCGGCTGGCATGGGCCAGTCATGTGGCATAAGTAGTTAGCACATACTGTAACCATTCATTGTACAACCATTGTAACTATAAACTACTTATGATTAACCATCTGGTCCACCTCGCATTTTGGTGTGATGCTGGGAGTACTTTTCCCAGACTGGAAGAAGAGCTTTGTAGGTATGTCTACACAGCAAAGAAAACCACGCGACCGGCCCATCCAGCCTATTCAAGCTCATGGGCTCTAGGACCATGTGGGGTGGATGGGTATCAGAGCTTGGGCTTCAGCCCAAGCCCAGATGTCTACATAGCAATGAACTAGCCCCTGAGCCTGAGCCCTGCACACCTAAATTGGCTAACATGGGCCAGCCGTGGGTTTCTAGTTGCTGTTTAGATATAACCTGCATGGCTTGATAGCTTGCTCTCACACCAATAAAAGATGTTACCAATGAAGAGGCAAGGTGGTTGAGGTAACAGGAGAAACTGTTACATTAGAGAGAGTAGTAAAAAGTGATCAGTCCTGCAAGCTTTATAACATGAGCTGTCTATTCTCAAGCAAGGCAGTGAAGCTACTTGTGTGAGTAAGAAGTTGCAGGACTAGACCCTTGCTGGTAATTAGGTAACAAAAGAAACAAAAAGAAAAGGAGTACTTGTGGCACCTTAGAGACTAACAAATTTATTAGAGCATAAGCTTTCGTGAGCTACAGCTCACTTCATCGGATGCATTTGTTGGAAAAAAAAATTCTTTTTTTTTCCACCAAATACATCCGATGAAGTGAGCTGTAGCTCACGAAAGCTTATGCTCTAATAAATTTGTTAGTCTCTAAGGTGCCACAAGTACTCCTTTTCTTTTTGCGAATACAGACTAACATGGCTACGACTCTAAAAGAAACAAAATAGCTTTTCAGATGATGGGTGTGTGGGGAGCGTAGACTGTAAGAGACAGACCACATAAATCAAGCAGAGTAGACAGATGTGTTTTAAACATTCATCAATTGTAGTACCTCACTAGTGAGTTTGCATTTTTTTAAAAAAATCACTTAGAAATATGAAATGTTTTACAAATTGGCTCTGTTCCACAAATCCTTAAATGTATGGCCAAGTTCTCTTCACTACACTCTCCCAGGTGCCCTTTCAAGTTCTTAGGCGCTTACCTCTGTTCTACTCCCAAGGAAGCAAATCTCATAAAGGAACTAGTCCTGTGTCTTAAGCCAAACTTTACTTCCTAACTCCCTATGAGGTCATCAATAAGGCATCAAAAGCAGCAGAAAAACTAACTGGAAAATCATTCTAATTCGCCAGCTGCTAAAGATACAGAGCACCTCCCACTTCCCCCCTCCCACGCCCTGTCTGAGTAAAGCGGTGAGCTATAAGTCTGTGAAATTCATCTTCTGTCACTTAGAAATGTTAAAGTGAACCATGCCATCAGGGCCTCACATACTGAGGGCAAATCACACCAGCTAATAAAGCCCTCCTGCAGCATTGAGTCATTTTTACCTTCAGTCCCTCTAATGCAAATGTTAAAATGGCAATGCAGATATGGAGCCAGATTTTTAAAAGCTGACTTCCATTTTTGTTGTCTGGAAATTACGGGTGCTCCTATCTGTAGGTGAAAGTTTATCCCCACAATTTAGATAAGGTAAAAGTCTACAGACCTGATTTGCAGCCACAGTCAGCTCATTTGACAACTAGGTTACCTCAGTTTACATCCTCCAATAAATATAGGTGTGTGAATGCAGGTTGGCTGAGGCCAAGATGAAAAATCATTCTTCTAGAGCTAGGTTTTTAAATGCATCAAGAAGCATTGCTAATATGTGTTCTTGCATTGCATTGCAAGCTCTTCAGGGCAAGGAGTATTTCTTACTGTGATAATAAAGTTCTATGAAGCAGCTTCATATTAAAGTTCTATAATACAGTACGGTCTGATTTAGACATTGTCTTCATATTCCCTGTACATTAGGAAATTGCTAAATTGGTCCTGCTGTATAGGTGTACGTTCTGCCACATAGAGGCTTGGATCATTTCCCTTATATTATCGTACAGAGGAGTCCCACTATGTGTGATATTCCCATTCTGCCCATCTCCATGACATTTCCCCACCATCTCCAGATACTGTGGAGGCCTCTCTATAAGTCTATTCTCAGTGTTTGGAAAGGAGGTCGACATGGTGTTGGCCAAAGGGAGCTGTAGATCGGGGCGGGGCAGGACACAAATCATCTCCCTCTGGCTCTGTGGGGAATCTCTGGAGGGGAAGCAGCAGGGTGGAGGTAAGGGTAACGAAACTACAGCCTAGGGTTATATTGTCTCTTCTGCAGAACCAGGGGCCGGGGAATCCATTGGAGCAATGCAACCAAGCACTGAGCTAGAGGTATGAGCAAGTAGCAGGGCGAGGGGATATTGCCAACGGCAGTGAGGCTGTGCAGGCACAGATCCTCCACACGGATGACCTTGGCCTCCTATACAGGATCCTCATTGTTTGCAGGGCTCTCTCTCTCTCTCTCTCTCTCTCTCTCTCTCTCTACATGCAGGTAGGAAGGCAGCCTCCAGCTGGAGGGAATTTCTACAAGGGAATCCTCAGCCATTTCATCCTCCAGAGCCCTCTCACATGGCTTTTAAGTACGGCATGGGATGATAGGCCCCAAGGAATCAAAGTTCAAGTTCTAGACTTGCCTCAACCTTCTTAAATGATAGCAGTGCAGTGAAAGTGCTTTTGAATCATCCCCTCTTAACAACAGGTAATGAGGCATTAAATGATTCTAAAGGGAGTCCCATCAAATTCTTTTCAGTTTTTACATTTTCTAACATTCCCAGTGTGATTTAGGCAGAAATGCCAGTCACACCCATTTATTGTATGTGTGTTTAGCCCTATGCCCCTTCTTTTTACTCTATCTTTTGGCCACCTTCAGATTCCTCCAGTCTCATGAAACTTGTCTGTCTTTCTATTGATGGCAACATTTCCCCACAAGACGTGGCCCTTCCAAATGAGCTGTAGCTCATGAAAGCTTATGCTCAAATAAATTTGTTAGTCTCTAAGGTACCACAAGTACTCCTTTTCTTTTTGCGAATACAGACTAACATGGCTGCTACTGTGAAACCTGGTTTACCCTCTCTTGGGTTAGGATAGGGGTTGGTCCATGCTAAATCTCTGCTCTCTTGAAGGCTTTATTTCCACCTTAAAGAGAGAGGAGAGAGAGAGAACGAGCATGCATTAATCTGCCACATTATTTTTTCAATTTTACTTCTGTTTTTAAAACATCTTAAACTTATAGGTGCAGTCCTGGATTGATAAAATGCCACCTGTCCAAAAGCAAGGGTTTACTGTAATTCATTGGTGTTCAGTAGATTTCACCACACAGCACATAAAATTCCATTTGTCCTAAGACGGATTTCAAGAGTCCAGGAGTATACTTTTCACAGGGTTATCTCATTGCATGCATCAAGGAAATCTCCATACACAAAAAGGGACATCAGGTGTGCTTCATCTTAAACAAATGTTCAGCTGGGCTGGACAAGAGACCAAGTCACCTAGTGTACAAATAATTAGGGCTTCTGATGTTTGGTTTCAACTGATAAATGCCAATAAGACAACTCCAATTCAAAAAAAATTTTGTCTACCCAAAAAAACCTAGAAAAACACTGGAAATGGTTACTTGTAGCTAAGGGTGTGTCTATATGGAGCAGTGATGCTTAGGACAATGTGATTTCTAAAGCACACAAAGTGGTCCATGTAGACCAGAGGTGGGCAAACTACGGCCCGCGGGCCAGATGTGGCCCGCGGGACCGTCCTGCCCGGCCCCTGAGCTCCTGCCCCAGAAGGCTAGTCCCCAGCCCCTCCCCCGCTGTCCTCCCTCCCCTGCAGCATCAGCTCACTGCTCTGTGGGCGCAATGCTCTGGGTGGCAGGGTTGTGAGCTCCTGGGGCAGCGTAGCTGCAGAGCCTGGCCTGACCCAGTGCTCTGTGCTGCATGGTGGCGTGGCTAGCTCCAGCCAGGCGGTGTGGCTGTAGTGCCGCCAGCCACCGGTGCTCCAGGCAGTGCAGTAAGGGTGCAGGGAGGGTTGGGTAGAGGGCGGGGAGCTCCTATCCGGGGATGTGGATAGGAGTCGGGGCAGTCAGAAGGTGGGGAACAGGGGAGTTGAATCAGAACAGGGGTCCTGGGGGGACAGTCAGGAAGGAAGGGGGGTTGAATGGGGCAGCAGGGGGCAGTCAGGGGCAGGGGTTCTGGGGGCGGTCAGAGAGAAGGGGGTGGATGGGGCAGGGGTCCTGGGGGGGCAGTCAGGAAGGAGAGGGGTTGGATGGGGCAGTGGGGGACAGTCAGGGGCAGGGGGTCTGGGGGCAGTCACGGAGAAGAGGTGGTTGGATGGGGCAGGGGTCCTGTGGCGGCAGTCAGGAAGGAGAGCGGGGGTTGGATGTGGCGGTAGGGGGGAGTTGGGGCAGGGGGTCCGCGGGCAGTCAGGGGACAGAGAGCAGGGGGTTGGATGTGGTAGGGATTCTGGGGGGGGCATTGGGGGCAAGAAGCAGGGGGGGTTGGATGGGAGCGGGGCGGGTCACGCCTGGCTGTTTGGGGAGGCACAGCCTCCCCTAACTGGCCCTCCATACAATTTCTGAAACCCGATGTGGCCCTCAGGCCAAAAAGTTTGCCCGCCTCTGATGTAGACCCTGCTGGTGTGTTCCCTAGTTTGCTTTAAAATAGTGCCATTTGAAACAGTACTATGTTAAAGTGCACTAGGAAACATTACATGGAGACTACTCAATACAACATATACGCAAGAGAAAGTCCCAACAGCCCCTCCGTCTCCCCTCCTCGATTTTTTGGACATCCACATAAAATTTTAAAATTACTAAAAATAACCTCCATCTCCCAAATTAATAACCCCCACAAAACAGAAGTCCTACATAGAATAAATTGTCTTCATATGTGCAAATGTGTCCCACTAGAGTCTGGCTTAAGCAATGATAAGAGGTTGCTTCTTACTAATAGCTAACACTAATTCAATTGTGCATCTGATGAAGTGAGCTGTAGCTCACGAAAGCTTATGCTCTAATAAATTTGTTAGTCTCTAAGGTGCCACAAGTACTCCTTTTCTTTTTGCGAATACAGACTAACACGGCTGCTACTCTGAAACTAGTTCAATTACATTTTTTAGTTCATCTGGCAGGGGCTTGAGGATGTGGTGCCGAAGGTATTCTTTCCTCACTGATGACTGTGGCAGCTGTATTCTTGCAGCCATGTATCCAGATCTCTGAACACAACAAGACCATGGTCTATCCATGTCCCATGTTGAAAAACAAACCTCAAAACTTACAATTGTGGGCAGTGAGGAATTCACTGATATCATCTGTCATATGATGCTTTTCCATTTTTAAGACTCCTACATGGTGCTGTTTAGGAACTGGCATATACAACAGAATGTGAAAGAGTTTGAGGTTGAGCGAGGAGGATTCCACCATTACAAGAAAGGAATTTTGTGTTCAAAATATTCCCTTTAAATGAAAGTAATGATTTAAAGAGCTTAACAGACCTGTCAGTGTATAGTGACAGAAACTGAAGACTGAAGCTTCAAGGAAAATTCAGGAAGGCAGAATTAAACAGCCCCACCTGGAATTTAGCCAGAATAGTGCATTTATTCCCTATTTCTGCAAAAAGTGACGACATATGACAATAAATGGTCATACTTGGGGTTTATTGGTCATCCACAATTCATCACCTACAGCAGCCCAGTGCCCTTTACTTCCATGCCAGGGCTTTCATTCAGTACTGACTGAAAGGAAAGATTACCACTCACTGAGATACCTTTAGAAGAACTTTTTGCACTGGGTTTTTCATCTAAGTACTGACCAGACTTGAAACTATTTATCTGTTAGATCTAACAAGATCTCAGATTCAGGCTATATGGCTGAAGGCAAGATTAGTAACATCCTTACTTGGCAAACATTCTCTTTCCTTGAAATACTTTTTGCAAAGAATAAAAAAAAGTCTGATGCATCTTTATGGAAGTTTTTAAAAAGTTAAACTGTGGGGGAGGGAGAAGAGGAGGATCCAAATAATAATTAAAAAACCAATAACTCTGCATCTTTTCTTTTTTGACAAAGAGAGAGGAGAAATGTGTTATTTTTCTGCGAGTAGAATACTGGAGGCTCGATGCCTTTGCAATGCACTTGTAAGGAGGATGTTGGCAATCACTTAGAAGACAGAGAGAGACCAATGTAGAAATAATGAGAGGCAGCAACCCACAAGCACTACACACCATGATAGCAAGGATGAGTATATGCTTGACAGGAGGATAACATCTTCTCAAGAAGATGGAATGGATTTCAATGAAGAAAAAAGATAATTGATTCAGATGGTGGAACTATGTGCCGGGAGACAGGGCAATCAGACAACAGTTAGCACACACACACACAAGGGAGGAACAGTGGCGCATTATGGGTTGACTATAGTTCAGTGGTGGATGTATGCACAAAACATATAGTTAAGAGTATACACCACTTAGTGGAGATATGTGTGATCAAGATGTCACACAGGAAACATGTTTAACCTAATGATAGAGGATGGCAATAGCTACTTTTTAATCTGTTCGTAATATGGAATATTCTGAATAGTGGGGATGAATTCAACAGTCTTTTAACTCACTGTTACATAGTTGTGAAATTCTAACCAGGGCCTTTCAAAGGGAAAGTTGTCAAAGAGAGATTAAATGCAGAGAAGGTCATTTATATTCTGATATTTCTATTCAGTACAGTATTTTAAGCCTTTTTAGACCATTATAAAAATTATCAGGAAATCATTGCTTTGGGATTGTGGGTGGGACTACTTTTACATGGCTTGTTCATTGGTTGTTAGAGGGTAGGGTTAATGTTTTGACCAACAGCTACTTCTGCTGGGGAGAAATAATAGTACTTTATTTCTTTGGCAGTTTCTTGATCAGAACTGATAGTTGACATTCCCAGGCACTGTATATTTATATATGTATAAATATATCCAGAACTGCATACTTCCAATAGGCTTTTTTGTTTTCTTCTAAGTAAAATAGGGGTTTGGGGAAGACACCCAAAAACCACAATGAAGAATAGCAGTGAAAAGGGGGGGGGTATATGGTAGGATGCGTGTGCAATTATCATTTCTGTGCACAAATGATAGTGCTCAAAATTGTGGAGGCAGAAATACAAGCTAGGTCTTAACGTTTGTCCCTGAAAGTCAATGAAATCTTCAGGTTATTTTCTGCCTTGCTGAGAGAGAGTTATGCATCCAAATCACTGTGCACCGAGATGAGAATTGCTTTAAAACACTGATATAGGGTTAAGGCTAGCACTTAAATTCAGGAGGTTATTTTGGATGCCAATGTTGCCAGTGTATAAATATTGTAATGTACTTTAATGTTACTTCAATTAGCCTGCATAATGTCATGAAAATACAATACTGAAAGCATCAAATAGAAAACTGCAGAAGTCACCACAGAGGAATACTTAGAAACCAAATTCTACAACAAAAGCTGGGCATAAAACATTGCTAGCCACAGACAATTGAGCAGACTTCTCTTATCCTATTATTTAAGAACCAAAGACAGTAAGTAGGCTGGTAAATGAACAAATTTGCCTGATAAAATCCATTTCATATGTGGATTACAAGTTTTAGAGAGCAATTGAACAGCATTTTTATTCCAAATCAGATGTTTAAGGCATTTTTATGATTGCAGAATTATCTTGTTTTAGAAGATGCCTAAAAACATCATTGAACATGTGTCAGGATGTCGAGTGCAGAAGGTGGGGGCCCCCAAGGATTCTAAAAATTAATACTGGCCACTCCAGGCTTGTATTAAACTCCCAAGGTCAGAGAAAAGCTGTAACCTTGGATGGGTAGATGCTGCCACCATCCAAGTGCAAAACCCCTTTGAGAACCCAGGAAGGCGCACTTGGGAATTTCTTCCTGTGGGGTACCCTCAAGCCCTTTCACCCCCCTTCCAGGAAAGAGCTGAGAAAGAAAAAACGGAAATCAGCTGTTGCCACCAGCTAATTAAACAATATGTGCACAAACCTCTTAAGACACAAAAATCCAATTTTATTCTTAAAAAAGGTAATTTTTATTAATAAAAACAAAATAGAAAGAAAATACATCTGGGAATTTAGGCTTCTACTAGATTTAAAAAAAAATTACAAGGATTAAGCATCAAGAATAGCTTCCTTGAGGTCCGGCTTAAAGGTTACAAGCAAAACAAAAGCACCTGGGGTTAGCATAGAGGAATCCACAAGCCATAAAGAAATAGAAGGAATAAACCTAATCGCATCTTCCTAGACATTTCCTGATCTACTTACATATCTGGGGTTTTAGAGGAGTAGTTTCTAGGTATGACACCGATGATTTTTCATACCTGCCCCAAGCGTCTCACAGCATAACTGCTCCCTGTCTGCCTCTCCCCAAGAACAGACAGACAGAAAAGGGGGAGTCTTGTTTCAATTTTTAAAAAGTTCTAGCCTTCCCATTGGCTCTTTTGGCCAGATGCCGACTCGCTTCCTTTTACTTATGCATAGCAGGGAGACTTTTTAACCCTTTTACAGCTATATCAGTTAGAGAACAGATACTAAGAGGAATTTTATAGCTACTGGCTGGGTGTCCCTAAAAGGGAGCCCGTCCTACTTCATTTATCACAACATGATTTGAGCTTTAATGAATATTTTGAACATATTACCAATATGGAGTAAGACAGGAAACATGTAAAGAAAAATGCATTTATAGAGTGGAAAATGGCAAGTTCTAGAGATAGTGATTAGACCAGTAGTTCTCAGATTTTTTAATATCACACCCTACTTTTATTGAAGCAAATGAGCTCAGGATTCTCCTTCATGCATGCTGGAGGAAACTAACATATAGTGATTGTTATAAGGACATAGTACAGTACATACAACAGTCAGGGCGTTGGGGTCTGGAGAGTTTGACCGAGACTGAAAATGAAAAATGGCTTGTGACTTGAGAAGAGCAAATCCAAAGGGGCACAGGCACAAAGGAGAACCAAGAATAGGGTGTTCCCATTTGACATCCCTTCCTGCCCTGAGGCAGCCATCTTCTTCCTACCCCTCCCTTATAGTTGTAGTCTGGCTGAGCAGCAGCATGGAGAACAGAGTACAGAGGATGGCAGACTCTCCCTGTCCTCAGTGCACATACTATAGCAACCCCTGATTGCCAGGAGACGCCATTGTATAGGAAACACAGCTCAGTCTCAGAAGCCCAGCTGGATGGATGAGAAACTTTAGTTGGAGCTGAAACAAGGTTACAGAGGAGCTTACAGAAAAACTCAGGACCCAAGCTGCATTTTCAAAATTGTAAATTAAGGAGACAGTCAAGAGTATCAGCCCCCCAAAATCCAGCCACTCAGACATTGCCAAGGACCCAAAGGTGGGGACAGAGTATGTTGTAGGGAGGCTTTCTCAGAGAAATGGGAGGTTTAAATCTGGTTTGAGCCTCTCAGTCACTTGATGATCTTAAGTAAGTCAGTTTATCTTCTTATGCTTTATTTACCCAAATGTAAAATTGGGTAGGAGGCGGAATCTAGTGAAAACCAGATGCTGTATTGGAGCTGAGAAGTTATAAGTAAATATCCATGTAGTTTTGTCACTCAGGAATTCTCACAGACAGATATTTCTGCCAGATGGAAAATGGTATATTAACATTTCAAGATCTGCAAACTAGATTTGGATTCAAATTTGTATTAACATATATTGACTGCTAAGGGCATAATGCAATACATACAATATACTAGCCTTTACTGGGACATATTTCATTGACATGGTGCTTGTTCCTGTGCTCAGGACGTATTTGGATTCAAATACAATTCACTTGCTGTTGAAAGCAGCTTTGATTTATCATATTGTATTTATAAAACCTACCTCTGTGTTCTAGGGTTGAGAGTAACTCAAAGGTTATTGCACTGAATTAAATGAGAAAGCTAAAATGTTATGGTCAACTCAGGACTCTTGCAACCAGCAGAGAAATGGGGTGTTTGAGCTGTGGTGAGGAGGATAGCACACAGTACTGGCTGGAAGCCCACAGCTTGCAACTAGGGAGCGCACACAGCTCTACTATGGCTTCCTCTGTTTAACTGTACAACGGTAGAGGAAATGGATCCCTGTTCTGTACACTCCCAACCTCAATGCTTCTGCACAGGAGCAGCCATAATTTGGTCATTGTTGTCTTACAATAGAACAGATAGCAACTGAGAATTAATATTGTGCTCTTAGACCAGTTTCTGCAGCCTCTAGTCAGGCAAATGAAGTCAATCGGAGCTTTGCCTGAGTAAAGACTACTACATTATACCCTGTTTGTGAATTTCATTAAATGACTAAGACCTTAGATTATGAAAACTACTCTATTAACTGACATATCGTAATGAGTTTTGTATCATTCAGGTGTATTATGTATACTGTATTTACAGGAATTATATCATAAGAATTTACATACATAGTTGCATTATAAAAACAACAATTTCACAAATGGGATTCAACTGTCAGTAAGAGAGTTTTAGACTTGGTCTATACTACAAAAATCCACATTCCTCAGTGATACAAGTATGCCGACCTAACTCCCAGTGGTGAACGCGCTATGTCAAAGGGGAAGTTTCTCCCAGTAACATAGCTACCACCTCTCAGGGAGGTAGAGTATTAAAGTAGACGGAAGAGCGCTCTGCCTTCAACTTGCCGCATCTTCACTAGACCCACTAAATCGATGCCCACTGCATCAATCACAGCAGTGCCAATTTAGCTGGTAGTGAAAACAAGCCCTAAGTTATACAGCGGTGCAGCTACACGGATGCAGCAGCACCTCTGCAGCATTATACGTTTAGACAAGCCCTTAGTCTCTTTTTAGAATGATATTTTGGGAAGCAAGATAAGAGTCAGAGGCCAAATGTGAAGTTTTTCGTGCTCATGAAAGTCAGTGACTGATGGCAATTGTTAAGACAATCATAAAAAAAAAGGCAAGATTAAAGTCAATCCCTATTGAAGCTTCATTACGTACCACCCTATTTTGTACCTATAATATTCTTCAGAATAGAGGTTGAAAATCAAGCTGTGTGAATTGGGACTTATCTACACGGTGATTTAGATCTAGTCTACACTACACAATTAGGTTTACACAAGGCAACTTAAGTCAACCTAGCTATGGATGTGTCTTCACTTAAATTTAGCTCCTGCCGATGTAAGTGTCCCGCTATGCTGACTTAACTAAAGTAACTTAGATTGACTTACCTCGTTAGTGTAGACCAGGCCTTAGTAAAGACACTGCCTACACCAATGGGAGAGCTCCACCTCCCCAAGAGATGGTAGCTATGTTGATAGGAGAAGCTTTCCCATCGACATAGCACTTTCTCCACTGGAATTTAGGTCGGTGTAACACAACCTGCCCGAGCACAGAAGAGTCACGGTCAATGTAGTTGCATCAACAACTGCCCCTGTGGTGGATTTCTCAACTTCAAATTGATTCCCAACTGAACAATAATCTGGCATTGCAAGTTTCCACAAGGCAATCACCACTCGCTTCTCAACTGCCAGCGCAGTTTTCATTATGGTGTCCCCGCACTGAAGAGCTGGGGCAAGTTGGCACACAGATCCAGAAATGGGGCTTTGTGCATCCAAAAGTTGTGCAGCCACTACTAATCATGCCAAACCTGGATGACAATGCAATCCCACCAGTCAGTGTTTGTTTTTCAGGTCCAAAACTGGCACTCCACCAGCTACTCTATGAATGCCACCAACAACCTTGAATCATTTCTTTCTATGTCCTACAGCAATCTAGCCTTCAAGGAATCATCATGTTCCCTGCGGCTCCTCAAATACTGCAGGGTCATGTACCCTGTGCTTACCCGTGCTTGCACTGTTATCACGAGTGTTGCAGAGCTGTGCAGGCTACAAGCTTCTGCAGAGATAGAGGACAGCGAGGGTTTGTGGGGATTTTTGAAAAGAAGGCATGAAATATTATGGGATGCTAATGAAATTATGGGATGTAGAACACTGCGTTATGCTCCCAGTCACACCTCCATGACTCATTTCGGCCCCCCCAGACATTGCAAAAACTCCCCTGCGTTGGATGGTGGCGAGTTGCACAGTGGGATCCCAATCCACAGCGCGCTGCACTCTACATCAATACAAGCACTCCTGGCAAAGACATGCATGGCTGACACAAGGAGCCAAGTATGCACACACACAAGTGGTATAATAACTGAGGGGGCTGTATGCCAATGTAACTTAGGTCGACATAATTTTGCAGTGTAGAAATGGCCTCAGTGATAAAGACCATGTCTACAAACCAAGTGGAAAAAAAAAAGATACACAGTATTCTGCAACATCCTTTTGCTTATGGTTTAGTGCTTTGGGAGAAAAACATACATATCTGTGTTCTGATCTAGGGTATATCAAAAACTGTAACACTGCTCTAACACTGACAAATAGAAGGGCAAACAAGGAGAAATCAACGAATGCAGTCCTGTCATGACAGTCTTGATTTCTATGAGATTCTTCTGTAACTAAAGACATGTATAAAGAAGCTTTTCTAGGTCTACTCTCTGGTTTTAAACAACATTAAATTTGTGCCAAATAGCTGAATCAGTTTCCTTCAAACCACGTAAAGAAGTGTTCATATTACTCCCCCTAACGAATTTCAGAGAATACACTTAGTAAGTCTCTTACCACAATCCATTAAGAAATAGAGAAAATAAATGCCACGCAGTGCACTTTAGCTGGTTATGTACAATAATTGGAGAGCCTCCCCCTGCCTGTTTATTCCTTATCTGTGGGATAAACCCCATAGACATGTGTTCTAGATTCTCAGCTTTCAACTTTAAAAATAAGTTCTTTCTAGCGCTCAGGGTTGCAGAGTTAACCTTGAAAACATTAACCAAATGTAAACCAATGCAGTGTGATCTTTCTGAGTCTGCAGAGAGCCTAAAACAATAGCTCACAGAGATGCAAATGGTCCCATTAATCTCAGTCAGATCCCCATGGACTCCACAATTCCACATCCACACATGTTGGCAGTTTCCCAAGATGTCATGGAATTCAGTATTGCTGCAGCTAGGCTCAACAGCACGCAGCAAAGACCCAGGGAGACGTGCCCCTAAAGCTGGCTACAAGCTTCCCAATTATTTGGCACACCTGGTAGGGAACGTAAGTTCTGAGCCAGGCTGTCTGGACAAAATGGCAACAGCTGACTACTGTGACATGGGCCACCTGGAGATCATCAAAAATAATCACTGTTGAAAAGAATCATGACTAATTTCATGTCATTGAATACATTCAGCTCCGAGCATCGGGGGTGTGTAATTTTGTATGGGTAAAGGATCTTTCATGGTGATAGAATAAACTAACAAAGCCATAGAATTTAGGGGTGCTTACTGAGGAATGATCCACAGAGTCCACAAAGCTCTGAGTAAGGGTGAAATATAGGTGACTTTCCTGTTGTCTTGCCACCTTGCTTGTTGTCTTTTTGTTGGCAGGGTGATCAGACCTAATCTCTTCTCTGCAATGAACTCAAGGATACGTACAGTAGGGACCAGGAGGTCTTTCACAGCTCCAGTTACTATTATTCTTTGATTCCAAAAATATTGACAATAACTACAAAAGTATATGTAATTTGCAAATCCATTTCCTCCTGAGTCATCCTTTATTTTCCGTTTTATCCTAGCTGATTTACAAAACTAGCTTTGTGACTAAACAGTTTTACTAAGCCTTGCATTAACATGTAGAGTATATAGTATATTCTGTTTGTTAGATCCTCCAGCATCTTGATTTTAAGCAGGGTAATAATGGGGCTAGCAGTACTGCTAACCCAGTCAGTCAGAATATTAAAAAATAAACTTGTAAATGCAGAGGCACACCTCAAAAAACTACCTTTTACTGGGTTAAATGTGCAGTGCAGATCTACTCCTCTCTCACTCTCATGCCTAAATATGTCCTTAAGGAACAAAGAGGGGGCAGAATATAGAAACTGCACATCAAATCACTGTTGTCCCCCTGAAAACCATGTTCCCTTTTCAGTGTATGTAGCTTGCTGAGCAAAGACACCATGATTCAGTATCTCTTCACTAGCTGACATTGCAAAATTCTCCATTATAAAGAAAAAAAAAACATACCACTGCAAAGCTACCAGGCTCCCCTTTCAAGACATTTCCTCTCTCTATTGAATTGTTTTCTTAAATCTGGTGTTTTTTCTACCCTTTCCAGCAAAGTGGTTTGAAGAGTTAAAACATTTCTTTTTGTTCCCAACAAACATCTTCTGCATTCTCCTTGCTAAAGTGCAGTGCACTCACCATCAGCTCAGAGTGCAGAAACCACAAAAAAGTTGCAAGGACTAAACAGGCTACAGTGATTAATGGAAGCTTGCTGCCTCTACTGGTGTGGAAGGCTGCCAAGTGCTTATCCAATTCATCTTGCCTTCCATGAGATACATATGGCAGAAATTTTATGTAGCAAGAAAAAGACAACTAATGAGTATATACCTTACAACTCTTGCTCTCCCTAACTCTTCCAGGAACTGTCACTATTTTAGGAAGAGCTATAATGAATTTCCAGCTGCTTCCATTATATTCACTCTAGTAACATATATGCCAATCAGTTCCTCAAGAACTAAATCAATTATTTTTGGTAGGGGGATATAATCCCAAATTTTATTACATATTTAACTTCTAGCAAAACACATTAAGAAATTCTGTATTTCCTCAATGGGAAGACATTTGTTTCAGAGGGATATCTTAATAACAACAGAAACTGAAATGAGAAGCATTTTAACTCTCAGAACTTCATGGCTGTAATTCTGTGGAAACAATCAAGTAAACAAATGAACACTATATCGCTTCTCTCTTTTGGCTCACACACCCTTCATCCCTGAGAACTTCATTCCCAAGTTTTGGAAGCAGCCTATTCTGTGTATGAATTTTCCAAATCTGATGCATTAAATCAAGTTTCAATGAATATCCCTTAGTGGGAGAGAGAACTTGGCTACTGATTATATGTAATAGTTGTTAACAATAGGTCCTCATCAAGGTTTGAATCTAAGACCATCAGCACCAAAGCCCAGAACTCTGGAACATGAGTTAAAGGAGTAACTCCAATAGCTGAAAACAGTGTTAGGCTGTTATCTTCTACATTGATTAGCCACTTGAGGGGGACAAGAGCCACACTTTATAAGCATGTTGTACACTTGAGGAAAAGCGGATTATTTTTCCACCAAACATTTTTCTTTTACCATAAAAATAATTGAAGAAAGTAGCACCAGGTCTACTGATAGCAGAGCTATTGAATCAGTACAAGAACACCCCAGCTTTTTCCAGTGCCTTATGGTCAGACTTCACATCAGTGTCCAATTTTCAAACCACTTTTCATAGAAGCCCCTTCTACCGCTTACTTGTCTGATCTGCACTGTGGGCATGACATCTTACAAACAACAACTCCCTGAGGCCAGGATAATTCATAATTAAGATAGAATTTTTTTCTAGCTAAGTCGACAGAGTCTAGGAAGCAATGTAGATTTCTAAGAACACTCTCTATTGTGTTCTGGAGCCTATTTCCTCTTCTGATATGATATCCTATCACCTGAATATTTAGACAAAATGGATGAGTTAAGGATGTCATTTCATCCTTAAATTTCAATTTCCTGGTTCATGTGGTTTTAAGCCCAATGTATTTTAGTAAATATGAATTTTGGTTGGTTGGTTATTGTTCATTTGAAGAATTTTGAAAAAGTATCTAAGGAATAAGTCTAAAAGTAGAAGGTTCTTAAAAAGTTCATAAATTATTTAACCAAGACTATAAAGGAGTCCTTCAAAAGATAGATGACCTGATAAATATTAAAAATACATCTTATTGTTCAAGTATTCTTGAGTCACTAGTGAGTCAGTGTTTCACCATGACATTGGGGATGCTGTGCTTTTTGCAGGTGCTGTCTTTCAGACTGTAACTGATGGCATAACCACTTACGGTCATTAGAGATCCCACAGAAATTTCTTAAAAGGAATGGTGCTAGTTCTGATGCTTTGGTCAAATTATACTACGAGAAATTATATTCCTACATATATTCTTCTGTTGCTTTAACTGGATAGATTATTCTAAGACAATGATTAGGAATCACTGCTGTTACTCTAATTATAATTTCACCATTAACTTCTGCTCTCCCCATCTCTTGTATCCACTTTTGGCTCTCCTCGTGTACTTCTCCTCATATACTTAGACTATAAAATCTTTGGGATAGCACCATCTTTTTGTTGTGTGTTCACAGTCCTCAGCACAATGGGGCCCCAAACCTTGTTTGGGGCCTTAACAAAAATATTCTTATATATATATATTGCTGCTGGCGCTATTGCAATGACTGCTGCATTCTACCCCAGTGGTGAATGCATTTCAGTGGTGGGAGAAGCAAAGCAATTGCTATATGCATACAGTCTATAAGTCCATAAAGTGCTTAAAGGCAGGTGAAAGATGGGATATAAACCAATAAATAATAAAATTAAATAATCAAGTCCTGAAAATTATGTTAACAATTTGGCAGACAACTACTAGCTGTCCCTGTACCCATCTAGGGAGCTCAGTCTCTGCTTAGAAGGTGTCACATATGTTTGGAACCTCCCCCCCCCCACACACACACACACACATACATTCTCACTCGCTCATACTGGTTGCTAAAATGGAGAAGGAGCTTTCCTCCCCTCAACCCCGTGTTGTCCCCACAGTATTTTAGCTGATGTGAAGCAGGTGGTCTCAGCTGCTCTGCCTGTCCCCTCATTCTCTTGGCTACTGCAAGATGACTGGAGAAGGGCAAACATTTTAAAAAGGGGAACAAAAAGGACCTGGGGAATTATAGAACAGTCATTCTAATTTTGATATCTTGAAAGATACTGGAACAAATTATTAAACTATCGAAGTATAAGCATCTAGAGGATAATAGGGTCATAAGGAATAAATAATATGAATGTCAAGAACTAATCATACCCAACCAACTTAAATTACTTCTTTGACAAGGTTATTAATCTAATGGATGGGGAAAGCTGTAGTCATGACATATCTTGATTTTGGTAAGCCTTTTGACACAGTCCCACATGACATTCTCATAAGCAAACTGGGGAAGTGACATTACTATAAGGTGGGTGCACAACTGGTTGAAAGACCATACTCAAAGAGCAGTTATCAGAGGTTTTCTCTCCGACGGGGAGGGTATATCTAGTGGGGTCCCATGGGGGTCAGTCCTGGGTCCACTACTGTTCAATATTTTCATTAATGAGTTGGATAAAAGGAGTGGAGTGTATGCTTATAGGATTTGTGGATGACACCAAGCAGGGAGGGGTTGCAAGCACTTTGGAAGAGAGGATTAGAATTCAAAATGACCTTGACAAATTGAAGACTTGGCCTGAACTGATCAAGATTAAATTCAATAAAACAAATGCAGAGTACCTCACTTAGGCCTTGTCTACACTATGAGGTAACTCGACCTAAGTTACACGAACAACATAATTGGAGTAGATATATCTTTGATCGACTTACTACAGTGCCTACACTGCACTGCGTCAACGGGAGACACTCTCTCATCAACTTACTTTACTCTTCTTGTTCCAGTGGAGTACCGGAGTCGATCGGAGAGCATTCTGCCATCAGTTTAGTGGGTCTTCACTAGATCTGCTAAATAGACACCTACTGCATCCATTACAGCTGTGCCAATCTACCAGTAAGTGTAGACATGGCCTTAGGAAGGAAAAAAAATCAAAACGTACAACTACAAAATGGAAAATAACTGGTGAGGTGATACAATTGCTGAAAATGATTTGGGGATTATATTGAATGCAAATCAACAATGAGACAGCTGTAAAAAAGATTAATTTAGGGGTGTTTTAACAGGAGCGACATATGTAAGACATGGGAGGCAATTGTCCCATCTACTCGGCACGGATGAGCCTTCAGCTGGAGTACTGTTTCCAATTCTAGGGGCTGCACTTTAGGAAAGGTGCATACATTAGTAATAGTCCAGAGGAGACCAACAAAAACTATAACCTGACCTATGAGGAAAGTTTAAAGGAACTGGGCATGCATATTGAATCTTGATAAAAGAAGACAGCGGGGGACCTGATATCAGTCTTCAAATATGTTAAGGGCTATTGGAGAACAATTGATAACCATCCTTTTTACATATCCACTGAAGGGAGGACAAGAAGTAAAGAGCTTAATCTGCGGTAAGGGGGAGATAGGAAGTTTTTCCTAACCTGACTTTAAGAGTAGTTAAGTTTTGAAACAGTACCAAAGGAGGCCATGAAATTCCCATCCCAGGAGGTTTTTAAGAACAGAATTGACCCAGGACCTATGCAACTGCGTAGGGCACCCAAAAATTTGGAGCACCACCTGGACCATAAGTGCCAACTTTTCATCTTGCCAGGGGGTGCTCGACCCCCGCCCTCTGCATCAAGCTCTGCCCCCACTCCACCCCACCTCTTCCCACTCCTGCCAGCCTCTTCCCCACCTCCTCCCCTGAGCGCGCCCTATCCCTGCTCCTCCCCCCTCTCCCAGAGCTTGAATGCCATGAATCAGCTGTTTGCGGTGCTCCGGATATGCTGGCAGGGATGGAAGGTGTTGGTAAGTGCGGGGCCACCAGCATGCGAGAGGCGTAGGGGGAGGGGGTTGAGGAGGGGACCTTGGCACCGGTGGGTGCTCTGCACTCACTAAATTTTCCCCATGAGTGCTCCAGCCCTGGAGCACCCATCCACAGAGTCCGCACCTATGACCGGGACAGCAGGTAAGAGCGGGTTGGCTCCCAGACACCCAGCATGCGCTGCAATCTCCTTACTAGACAGAAGGCAAGGGCCATATTCACAGAGCCGAATGCATCGCTGTAGGGGCACCAGTTTAATAATACTACACAGGGCCCCATATATCCCAAGGATGGCCCTAGATGGACCAACCGCTCTCAGGGATGGTTTATGTTTACTTGGTCCTGCCTCTTTGCAGGGGGATGGACTTGATGATACCTTGACATCCCTTCTAGCCCTACATTTCTATTGTTCTGTGATTCAGTGGGCTTTGAATAATGTTCTTGAAGAGATGGTCCAAATTTTAGAAGCAGAGACAATGTCAGGCTTACTTTCCAATAGTACCAATGCCTATAAAAGTTGTCTATTACATATAGCAGCACATACACAAATAACAAACATCATAGCTGATTGTTTCCAATTTTTATGGCTTGATTCATCAAGAGAAATTTATGAAATACTCCCTAGACAAAAAATTACCTCAATCTTTACGCTGATAGACTGTTTCAGGGCATATTTGTGAATGGCCTAGGGAACAATAATTAAGCATTAAACTTGATGAATGGCAGCACTTTTTTGAAAGCCAGTCATTAAAAGCAAACAGAGAATTACCTGCCTCATTGTTTAACAAGATCTATTAAAATAAAAGCATGAAATAGGAACCCTGGAGGAAAAATCATTGTTCATCAAATATTATATAGATAATTTTGCTTTTTGCATAGAGAGTCTAAGCACCCACTCCCAGTTTCTAAAGCTTGAAGGGGAAGGTCTCATTGCACGCATTTTTTTTTAAGAGTACAAAGCTTGCATTGTAGCTAAAAAGTCAGAAGACATTTCAGAGACCAATGACCTGTATATCTAAAACTCAGAAGAGGATATAATGATTTGGGAGACAATTGCATAGGGTTTAGCTTCCTGGGAATATCTGATTAAACCAAAATTACCCGGTATAACATGTCAACATCCCAAACATGAGTATGGATAGATAACCCTGAGGCATATTTAGACATAATGTGCAGCGTAATCTTTGTTCAATTAGGGTTTTTTCTGTCCATTTATATTAAACATTACACTTTTATGTCTATTGTCCCCAAGACCTTTCCAGTACTAATCAGCCAAAAGATTTTTATCCATCACTCTTGCAATTATAAATGTATAGTTATGTAAGTGGGCTGAAACTGGGAATGGAAACACATTTTAGCTCCCTTATAGCAAAACTGTTTTATCAGTCCATTACACAACAGGCTAAATAAATATCCAGAGAGATAACTGGCCCTTATCCAAACATCTGAATGAAAAATTCTATTTGTAAAAAAGTGGGTCTTTGTTCGGCTCATAAAGTCATGCCCAGAACTTCTGAAAAAAATCAAGCCACAATAGTTCCCCACGTCCCCAAAGGCTTGTATTTTTCTAACAAGCTACCAGGAAACACCAAGTGTATATCATTAGTTTGTGTAGCAAACATTATCTCCTGTAGGGACTTCTGTCCAGTGGTTAGAACAGAATCAGGAAATATTGGTTTAGCTACTGCCACTGCTACCAATTCACTGTATGACTTTAAAGATTTAACCTCTCTTTGCCACATTTTCTCTCATTTGTACAACAAGGATAAATAATACTTATCTTTCCCATAGGAAAACTGAGATTTATCTAATTAATGTTCGTAAAGTACTTTAAGATTAGAGGATAATAGGTAGTGTGATGGGGCAAGGCCAGATGGCTGTAGAAAAGTAGTGGGAGATAGATATATTAGCTCCAGGCTAAACAAATCCCTGGTACCAGGATAAGTTAAATGGCAGCTCCAGGTCAATTAAGACACCTGGGGCCAATTAAGAACTTTCCAGAAGGCAAGGAGAAGGCTAGGTTGATTGGGACACCTGAAGCCAATCAGGGACTGGCTGAAACTAGTTCAAAGCCTCCCAGTTGGTCAGGTGGTTATGGATGTCAGGAGCTGTGGGAGGAAGTTGTGCTGTTGGAGAGACTGAGCAGTACACACCATATCAGGCACAAGGAAGGAGGCCCTGAGATAAGGGGATGTGGGGGCTGCTGTGGGGAAGTAGCCCAGGGAATTGTATGTGTCATGTTTCTAAAAGGTCAGCTACCATAGCTGATACTATTAGGGTCCCTGGGCTGGAGCCTGGAGTAGAGGGTGGGCCCAGGCTCCCTCCTTTGCCCCCCCCCCCAATTAATCACTGAGACTGGGAGACAACAGAGACTGTGCAAGGGAGGATAGCTTCTCCTCACCTTCCTTGCTGGCTTATGATGAAAATGTCTCAGTAGACTGTTACCCTTGTCTCTAGAGAGACAAGGGTTATGTGGAAGGTCACAGTGAGCCTCTGAGGCTAGCGAAATCTGCCAGGAAATGCGGGACCTGCAGAGACAAGGACAGAGCTTTGTCACAGTAGACATCTTAAAAAATGTTATTTATTTGTGGTGCAGTAATGCCCAAATGCACCAAGAGAAGAGAAAAAGGTAGATAAAAGGACAGCTCCTTAGCTAGTGTAAATCAACATAGTTCCAGTGACTTCAATGATACTACAGAAATTTACACCAGTTGAGGATCTGGCCTGAAGATTAGAAAAAAAATCTCAAATTTAACTACAAATATTTACTCTGAGACAAACATAGCATAAACAGTCTTTGCACTGCATCTTTGTTGGTATTAGAAAATCCTCCCCCATACAGTTAACCTTGGTAGACATTGGAAAGTTGTCAGACAAAGCTGAAACTATACATCAGAGAACCAAGACATGTCTAAAGAATTCCTCAAGGCCAAAGCAGTTAGTTGTTCCAGAAGCAAAAACAAGTCACAGACAAGACAATTGTTGCAATAAAGTGGAGTTATTGGCTCCTACAAAAAGTGCATATTCAGCAAAGTACTTTTGTTGTATTTTCTTCCCTTAGACCTTGGTGAACTTCTATTCAATTGCCCAATTCCTATTTCTAGTCATGACATGTGTTACAAGAGAACCCACTGAGGATTTAATACTGTTAAATCTCCCTGTCCTGATCTTCAAGGGCCAGACTTTGCTACCTTAACACCACAAGTCACTCAGACCACTTGTGGAATAGGATGCTGCTCAAGACGAATAGGACTATCATAATCTGGCCCCAAGAGTCTAAATATCCATCCTCAGTTGTGCCTGCTGGTTTGTAAATATATCAAAGTATCAATTAAGTGTCAAAAAATGCTAAGTGTTTTTTCTCTGCCAAAATATTGGCATCTACTTAAGAAGTTTTAAGACTGTATAATTTTAGAATAAAGGTAGGTAGCTGGTTACTTTCTACTGCACTGTATGTAGTCAGTGGTGCAGCAGAAGTTTACTTAAAATCCTGTGTAGATACAGGCCAACAAGAAGGGGTCTTGTTGATTTAGGATAAGTAGGATTTTGCCTTGAAGCTATACCAAAGCAGGGGTTGAAATCTCATTGAGTGGTGCTAAAATCTCAACAGCTGTAGTAGTACAATGGAAACCACATTATATAATCTGTTTTGGCAAGATTTCTGTCCTCTTGGGCTGAAAGATCATGGGAACAGCTGTTCTTGCATGATTCTTGCTGAATCTGAAGGAGAAAATAAGCTCTTAAGCCAAAAGAAAGGGGTTGGCTTGAATCTGGGGATTCAAATCTTCTAAATCACCCTTTATCTGAAAGGGCTACTTACTACAGGAAAAGAAAAGCTAATAACACAGCTACCGCTAGAGTTACAAAGCAGTGGAGATCACAAAAATGTGAAGCAAATCAATTTTTGTCATACAAATCCATGTATTCTAGAAAGCAAGATCACAACAATACTCCTAGCTCATATCAGGAAACTGACAAGAAATAGACCTAAAATATGCACGCACATTCACCCCTTCCCTCTAGCACATGGGATTGACATGGACTCTGTCCACTCTGATGGCATTGGATCCAGAGGTACAACAATGTCTCAGTGTCAACCAAGGTTCCTCTCTGGCCTGGGCCACAGTCCATCCAACTAGCACAATCACTGACCCAACCAATCATAGTCCTGGCGGCCAGACATAGAATTCAGTCTCTGACTTGGTGGCCTCCGGCTTACCATGAACCTACATGGGTCTTATCACTTGCAGCTGTCCTGTGTAGGTCCCAGGAAATCCTCTCATCCTTCCCTTCCTTCTGTAGTGTAGGAAGCAGAAACATCATAATTTTACAATTCGTTTATTTAAAGTCTCTTCAGATATGGAGGGTTTCTGCGTCACTAGTCATTTAATAAGAGACTAATGAACTCTCTGCAGCTCTAGCACACCATATCTGCTGTTATAACCCCAACAAATCCCCTCAGAAACACTCCTTAGAATGCTGACAGCCATCTATTCTACTTAGAAATTATATAGCACTAACAAAGCACAACATGAGTAGGATGGTCTAAAAGTGTCCCTACAGTCTATGTCTGGTTACAAACAGAACAATTCTGTGTAGCTATCATTTTGCTTTGAGGTGCGCAAAAGAAACAAAAAAACCTCTATAGGCCATTTAAGAAAAAACAGTCCAGAGAGTACAAACTTGTTATATTATTTCCTCGCTGCTCTTTGGCTCCTGACTACAAATAATACCCGATTAACTAAAAGCAGCATATACCATTACCCATAAATTTGCTTTCTCACACTGCTCAGACTCTTAAGTTAACTATCATACAGACATCAGTTAGAGAGAGTCAAACTTTACATTAGAGTTTGACCATGGGAGTCAGCACTGGCATTTCTTAATTTGGTTTTAAACAATTTATCAGTCTTATTTAAATATGCACCCTCAGATTCTATAGAGTCCATTCAGAGTAGTAAATGCCCTACACAGTATATGCTGCTATTTGAAATGGAGCTATGTTTTAAAGTTGGTACTATTCTGAAAAGCTTACAAATGTTAATCCTCCTCTTTCTGTAGTCACGAATCAAATGACCACATTAGGTGTAAAGTTTTCTTAGCCATACTGAAGGGAAATAGATATAAAACCACCAGTCTGCATTGTTTCTACCAGAAAAATTTACTAGGGACAAAAATTAGTCAATTGATTTGCATATTTATGGTATACTATGGGAAATTTGCCTCTGTGCCAATGCAAAACCAACTTGGAAATTCAGTTTATATTTTTCATAAAGAAACCACACTCCAAAGAAGATGTTTAAAAATATTCGTTAATACATCTCAGAGTACTCTTTTTTTACCTGCTTATTAAAGTGTCTGAGTAAAGTATACCTCTGTTTTGGAGGGGGAAAAAAAATCATTTCTCTCTGCCTGTTTTCCACAACCGTGCATCCAAAAGTCTTACCAGGTCACATGTCCTAAAGTGGGCCTACCGACCTAATTAAGGTTTTGATGGCTGGCATTGAGCAACACATGTTGATTCAATTTCCATGGCTGATCACTTGACAGTTTGCTTGCAAGTGTTGATGGCTTACGTAGATACAAAATACTGCAGCTGAACTGAAGGAAAAACACTATACAAGATTTCCCTGTTATAAAAAATGCACTTAATGTTTTCTGATGAGGTTATTTAGACTCAATCAAGGGAGGAGCTGAAGTTGCCTCCATTCCCCTTCACTTCAAAGAAATTGAATCAGGCCTTTAAGAGTTACCTACAAACACTAAATACAGTACATGGGTTTAGCCTTATAATTTATTGTTCACTGTATGCTCTAAATAGGAATCTGTGTAGCTTCATAGTCACAAGTCTATTGTCCCAGAAGTCCAGAAGTGCAATTTATTTAACAACATCACAAATGGCTTTATATGCAATTAATCTTCATCATGGCACTTTCTCTGTTTACATGAAATAAGAGATACTAGAGACTAAAAGACAATACAAAGAGTAACAATGATTTTATGACTCAATCATCCTGTCTAAACACAGTACAATTTATATTATGGTAGTGCCTAAAGCCTTCAACCAAAATCAAGGTCCCATTGTGCTAGGCCCTGTATAAGCACATAACAAGAGAGACTGTCAACACTCGGAAAGAGCTTACAACAGGGTTATATATATACTGGCAACTGGCAAATGAAATTCCCATCTTGGGTATACATACACATACTAGCTCTGATCAAATTGGCATGCTAAAAATAGCAGCGTGACCTATAGCAGCACAGGTAGTGACTTGGACTAGCTGCCCCAGTACATTCCTAGGATTGGACAGGATTGTACTTGGTAGCTAGCCCAAGCCGCTGCTTGTGCCACTGTGGCCATGCTGTTATTTTTAACACACTATCTCAAATCAGAACTAGAGCACATATGTCTACCTGAGTTGGAAATTACATCTCCCAGCTGTCAACATACCTTAAATGGGGGTGGGGGAGAGAGGGAGAGGGGAAAAACAGTGAGATAGAGGTGAAGCAGAGGTCACACAACAGGTCAGTGCCAAGCCTAGAAACCAGATCTCCTGACTCGCAGTCTAGTGCCCTATCTACTAGACCAGGGATCGGCAACCTTTGGCACACGGCCCATCAGGGAAATCCGCTGGCAATGGGGGCTGCGGGAAGCAGTGGAGGCTGAGGGATGTGCTGGCCACCGCTTCCCGCAACCCCCATTGGTTGGAATGTCGAACTGCGGCCAGTGGGAGCTGCGATTGGCCGAACCTGCGGATGCTGCAGGTAAACAAACTATCCTGGCCTGTCAGCAGATTTCCCTGATGGGCCATGTGCCAAAGGTTGCTGATCCCTGTACTAGACCAAGCTGTCTCCTAATCAGTACATATACAACCAAGCAGAATGTATGGTGAGTTCCGAAAGAATGCTGATGAGCCACCAAATCTATCTATTTAAGGCTAAAGCCTATCCAATATAAAAAGATGATTTTGTGCAGGAGTCAGCTGTGGAAAAGTGAGAATACAATATCCTCCCACACAGCCACAGAAAGCCACTTAAAGTTACTTTGCAACTGTAGATCAGGACTGCATAGTGCTCCACAGCATCTTGTTTCCTCCCACTTCAGAATACAGAATATACGAATACTTCTTTCCTAGGCCTGCCCCACTCATCTGAGGAATCCTCAGTGAAATCAGTGAGCTTTGGAGTACAGATCATCTTCATACCCTCTCTACATCTTCCCATTCTGTACATAGTGGAGCTGGACTGGTTCTACTGCCCTTTTGAGAAGTGCATGTCCACAACAGAAGGTTATTGTATTCATGCTATCAATAATTTTCATTGTTGGTTATCAAAGGCCAATAATATGTTGGGCACTGTGTAAACAAAGATGAAGACTGACTCCTAGCCCTGAAAGATTATAGCCTGGGTGGATAAAATACATAGGATAAATAAATGTACTGGGTATAGATACTAACCTAATGTAGCCAAATGTTGATATAGTAAAATAAACACAAACCAATACTAAGCAATGACCTATATAGATTTTACCTATCATAAACATAGCGGGGATGCCTTTGAAGCGTGAAGTACACAAAAAATGGTCTTGAAGACTAATTTAAAATAGACTCGTTTAGAGTCACTTTCAACTCCTGTGGCATTCTTACAAGCCTCAGGTCTTTGTTTTTAAATAAGGAGCCCTTTTGTATTCACTCATAAATCCATTCTAGTAAAAAACAGATGTGAACTTCAGTGTTTCATTAAAACCATCACTGCAGGGAGCTGATGGAAGCTGAAAAGATTTATGAGCCATCATGGAGGTCTGAGATTTCCTCTGGTTCAAGAATATATTTTCAGAGAAGGAAACTTTCTGATGTGAAACAGTCTCTGGCCCTGCAAATAACTATTGTACCACTAATAACTACTCTGTGTAACATAGCAAAATGAGATATACTTGTAAACAATCAGCATTTGTTTGGTTTCTTTTATTCAGTATGTGTTCATAATACCTGATATGTACTACATGATATTAGTTATTCATAAAGGTGGTCTAAGTCCAGATTATAGATAGGAGTTCACCATACTAAAACAGCTACTTCAATTTACACTAACTGGCATCTGAGTTGGAAGTCTCAGGAGAGGAACCAAACCCTGAACAACCCTCTCTACTTAGAATAGTTCATCCAGCTGGGGAGGGTTGATGGATGTTGTTGGTCCGAAGTGAGGATGCAAAGCTCCGGAGTTGACAATCTGCTCCCTTTCACCAGTACTAACACCACATAATGGATCTTGAATGAAACAAAACACACTAAGAAGTCATTACAAATCAATAGTGCATTTAAAGTTATGTCATTTGTCTGTATAAAGGGAGCAGGGCATATTTGTTTTTAATTAAAACAATGATTTATTTTAGTTTATTTTTGAAATGGTAATAATGAGCATTTTCCTACCTCAAACACTTAGCGCTCCTCCTAAAGGTAGTAAGCATGTTCTGAGGATATGTGGACAGCTGACATCAAAATTGTTCAAACAGGACCTGTTTCTTTTCCTTTGAATTTCATGCCTTGAGACTAATTAATTTCATTATTAATTTCAGTAGAACAATACATCCCTTTTCTACAGCATGTGTGAAAATTCAGTGTGGGGTTAATTTCAGATTTAACTAATGTATTTTTAAATAAAACAGTTCCCTCCCGCATCCTTCTCTGCACAACACTAAAAGAAAGCATTGCACTGTGGAGGAACAAGACTGTATATAATAGTCCAACCTTATCTCTTTTAGGGAAAATATAAATTATTTAAATTCCATTAATGTAAGCTGCAGGCATCTCCTTGAGCATTTGAGTTTTGAGAGTGTATTGAGTAATAATATGGAAACTGCAAGTGACAGATATTGACAATGCTGGCTGCAAAGTCTGTGATTAAATATTGGAGCAAGGGGAGAAAGAAAGGTATATTTTGTTGTGTCCCTTCGCCAAGATATAAATAAGAGAGACACTTGTGAGCCTTTTGCTCAACACTGTTGGACTCTTCATCCCCTGGCAATGTTAACAATGACCCCAAAATGCCCATCCTGCCTCCATTGACTTCAAAATTAAATATTTTCAAGAGGAAAACAAGCTGTCAAAGACCAAAACCACTCTCATTGCTCAGAATCTTACCAGACAAAGAG
The DNA here is from genome assembly GCF_009764565.3 of Dermochelys coriacea. Taxonomy (NCBI): domain Eukaryota; kingdom Metazoa; phylum Chordata; order Testudines; family Dermochelyidae; genus Dermochelys; species Dermochelys coriacea. Next base: position 18,109,437 of record NC_050076.1, read on the forward strand.
CTTTTTATTCAGCCTTTTTCTTTACTCTAGCTATTAGCAGCATCTACTGTTTTACACTTACTTTCAGTCTCTGGTACAATTTTTTTCTTTTAAGCTATTACAAAGGGAAAATAATACAATATTGTCTACACATGAAAAGCACAGGAAATTATGTCTGAATACCCTAAAACTAAACCTGTTTAGCAGAGAACGGCGGCCACTGGGAGCCGCAATTGGCCGAACCTGCAGACGCAGCAGGTAAACAAACCGGCCTGGCCCACCAGGGGCTTTCCCTGCACAAGCAGCAGAATAAGTTTGGAAACCACTGGTCTATATGTATTTGCTCTGGAAGACATTTTGACTAATTTTCTCAGGCCTGCACAGGCAGGGAAAAATTGATATACACCCCCAAAAGATACCAGAGGAATGGTTGGCTTTGCAAGCAGAAATACAAAAGAAGCCAGACATTATTTGTGTCATGCTTTTCCTCCCCATCACACAACAGGGATAAAAGGTTTGGGGAGAGGGTCTTCAGCAGAGAGAGAAAGGTGGAAAAATCTGGGAATGGAGGGAAAAGGGATTGGTGGGTGACAAACTTTTGCTTAGCTAAAGTAGCATCCAAACCTCCAGATAGTTTTCTGAACACTATTATCTTATGGTTTTTTTTTGTTTGTTTGTTTGTTTGTTTTTTTAATACTGAGGCTGGTTTACTCCAAGGTTTTCTCTGTAAATATGCAACATAGAGGCTAATTAATTTACTACAAGGGAGGTTGTGAAATCCCAGTCATTGGAGGCTTTTAAGAACAAGCTGGACAAACAATAGACAGGAATGATCTATGAATGGAACTAGCTGACCTCTAGAGGTCCCTTCCAGCAATTTCTATTATGTATTCCATCACATTCTTTTATACAGTAGAACCTAAGACTTACCAACACCTCGAGAATGGAGGTTGATCGTAGCTTTGAACAAAATGTTATGGTTGTTCTTTCAAAAGCTTACAACTGAACATTGACTTCATACAGCTTTGAAATTTTACTATGCAGAAGAAAAATTCTGCTTTAAACCATCTTAATTTAAATAAAATTATTTCTGTGCTTGTTGCCTTATCTTGTCAAATCTTTTTTTTTTAAATTTCCCTTTATTTGTTTTAGTAGTTTACATTTAACATAGTACTGTACTGTTTGCTTATTTTATTGTTGTTGTCTCTGCTGCTGCCTGATTGTGTACTTCCAGTTCCAAATGAGGTGTGTGGCTGACCGATCAGTTCGTAACTTACTGTATGAAATTTTGCAATAGAGGCTCTGGTTTATTGCTTGCTTTTGTTGGGGTATGTTTGTTATTTAGTTGCTTTCCTAATCCTTTAAGATCAGTAAGAATCATTTGAAGTGGGGGAGGAGAATATGATTATTTTGGTTTGGGAGTCTCAGCGGAGTGCGGGGAAACTATAAAACATTCCATGTTTCTTTAGGCCTATGACAGCACCCCCTTCCCGAGCCCCTTATGGCCTGCTATTCCATGATGCACCAATTGCTCTGCTTCTGTTTCCTTTTTAGTCCCAAGAACAGCCCAGCGAAAGGCCTTCCCACTTTCAGAGAGGCTCTGTCTACTAGCAGGCTCTAGGCTAAAGAAAAACAAGCAAACAGGTCTTCCCACCCTCCTGGGCTATCCTTCCACCCCACTCTCTCAGAGTCCTTCCTTCTGGAATTTCTCCCTAGAGGCCCAGCTCCTACCCAAGTAGCTGACCCCAGGGTTTTTTTCCCCTGAAGTCCTTCGCCCACTTTGGTTCTCTACAGGCTGGCTTTGTATTTCCAGTCTACCTCCTGGCCATCTGCCCGGGAGTTAGCCAGCCCCAGGATCCTCCTTCACTCCGACACCTCTTCTTTCAGGATCAGTCACAGGGAATCACATGTTTCAGAGTAGCAGCCGTGTTAGTCTGTATTCGCAAAAAGAAAAGGAGTACCGGTGGCACCTTAGAGACTAACAAATTTATTAGAGCATAAGCTGTCGTGAGCTACAGCTCACTTCATCGGATGCATTTGGTGGAAAAAACAGAGGAGAGATTTATATACACACACACACACAGAGAACATGAAACAATGGGTTTATCATACACACTGTAAGGAGAGTGATCACTTAAGATAAGCCATCACCAACAGCAGGGGGGGGAAAGGAGGAAAACCTTCCATGGTGACAAGCAGGTAGGCTAATTCCAGCAGTTAACAAGAATATCAGAGGAACAGTGGGGGGTGGGGTGGGAGGGAGAAATACCATGGGGAAATAGTTTTACTTTGTGTAATGACTCATCCATTCCCAGTCTCTATTCAAGCCTAAGTTAATTGTAGCCAGTTTGCAAATTAATTCCAATTCAGCAGTCTCTCGTTGGAGTCCGTTTTTGAAGCTTTTTTGTTGAAGTATAGCCACTCTAAGATCTGTGATCGAGTGACCAGAGAGATTGAAGTGTTCTCCAACTGGTTTTTGAATGTTATAATTCTTGACGTCTGATTTGTGTCCATTCATTCTTTTACGTAGAGACTGTCCAGTTTGGCCAATGTACATGGCAGAGGGGCATTGCTGGCACATGATGGCATATAGCACATTGGTAGATGCGCAGGTGAACGAGCCTCTGATAGTGTGGCTGATGTGATTAGGCCCTATGATGGTATCCCCTGAATAGATATGTGGACAGAGTTGGCAACGGGCTTTGTTGCAAGGATAGGTTCCTGGGTTAGTGGTTCTGTTGTGTGGTGTGTGGTTGCTGGTGAGTATTTGCTTCAGATTGGGGGGCTGTCTGTAAGCAAGGACTGGTCTGTCTCCCAAGATCTGTGAGAGTGATGGCTCGTCCTTCAGGATAGGTTGTAGATCCTTGATGATGCGTTGGAATCACATGCAACTTTCCACAGCAACTGAGCTCTCCCAATCCTTTACAGAATTTGGGCAACTATTCCCCATCTGGGTCTGATCATTGAAATAATCCACTTTATCCCCAGCTGATCTGGCTCAGACTAGGGATGGCAACTGATCAATCACAGGTGAGATTGAACCTGACTCCCTTTAAAGGGTCAGTGATTGACATAAAACCAAAAGCAAGCCACTTCGCTGCATTCCATATATAGTTTATATGCATACGACTATCTTTTTAATTAAGTCAGCAGATATAGTGTCCTTTTTTCCTTTTGGTTCTCATGACAGTTTTATATATTACAAATATAGTCATTTGTTGAAACTTGCTGTATCCACAGGACCCTCTCTGACATCACACTCTGAAGAAGGTCAGTGTAGCTCCTTCTATTTATGTCACCATTTTATTAACCTTTCAGTCTTCAGTCCTGTTACTGACTATGTGCATTGAACATGCTACAAAGATCACATGTAGTAATATTGCAGCTACACATTAAAAAATGAGAAAACACCCTGGCTGACCAAGCAAACCAGAAAGGCCTTGGATAGATGCTTTGATCAGTGTAAGTAATTAAATAAAAATAAACACACACTTGATTTGTGTAGCCCTGTTTGGCTGACAAATTCTGATTTCTAACTGACACAGAAAGCATTCACCTGTATCCAATTACTCCTATGGGCCCTGATCCAAAGCCCACTGCATTTAGTGGGAAACCTTGCATTGTCTGCAATGGGCCCTGGATCAGGCCCATAGGGAAGATGAGCTAAGGAAAATTAAATCTAGGTTTTTAACAATCTACACAATTCTCTTATTGTACAGTTTATGGCAAGCTATTATCTACTAAGCTTTAGATTCAGGCCTGAGCTATCTTCCCAGTAACCTCCTGTGGGTACCCTAGAGAACAGTTGGAGTCAATGGCTGAAAGTTAAGCAGTAATAAGGGATGGTTCAAGCTGGTATTTTATACTCAGGTGCATAGAGAAATGAAAGTGGATTGAACCGATACTAACTTCTCAAGATAGGCTGTGCTTACTGAGATAGTTTCATTCACAAGCACGAGCAACTGTAGAGGATGAATTAACACATTGAGCTGTCTCTCTCCAAAATTATTCACTCAGCAGTTTTTGTACATTCATGCAATATGAAAGCATATATTGAGCCATCTAAATTATAATAGATGTAATTAATGTGGCGCATCAGACTTTGGCAAATGGATGCATTTTACCCTTATTTGAAGGGAAGACTATAAAAATCTTTTATTCTGGGCTATGCACAGTTACCTCCTCACTGGCAGCAGTAATGGAAACAATGACTATGTGAATCTTTTAGGCTACTTTCTAGAAATACTCTGGACCATTCAACAGAGGCCAGAACCTACCACAGCAACTCTACAGTAAGTAATTGTATAAGATGTCAATTCTCTAGTCCCAGAAATATTGTAAATTATGTCCTTTCTTTAAAAAAGTGCAAATTGACTGAATCTCTTCAATGTCTCTCTTGATCATTGTCATAAATATAAAGGGAAGGGTAACCACCTTTCTGTATATAGAACTATAAAATCCCTCCCAGCCAGAGGCAAAACCCTTTCACCTGTAAAGGGTTAAGAAGCTAAGATAACCTCACTAGCACTTGACCAAAATGACCAATAAAGAGACAAGATGCTTTCAAAGCTGGGAGAGGGGGAACAAAGGGTCTGTCTGTCTGTGTGATGCTTTTGCCGGGACCAGATCAGGAATGCTCTTCATAACTCCTTAAATTAGTAAGTAATGTAGCTAGAAATGCGTTAGATTTCCTTTTGTTTAATGGCTAGTAAAATAGCTGTGCTGAATGGAATGTATATCCCTGTTTTTGTGTCTTTTTGTAACTTAAGGTTTTGCCTAGAGGGCTTCTCTGTGTTTTGAATCCGATTTCCCTGTAAGGTATTTACCATCCTGATTTTACAGAGGTGATTCTTTTACTTTTTCTTTAATTGAAATTCTTCTTGTAAGAACCTGATTGCTTTTTCATTGTTCTTAAGATCCAAGGGTTTGGGTCTGTGTTCACCTATGCAAATTGGTGAGGATTTTTTATCAACTCTTCCCAAGAAAAGGGGGTGTAGGGCTTGGGGTTTTTTTTTGGGGGGGGGGAAGACATCTCCAAGTGGGCTCTTTCCCTGTTCTTTGTTTAACACGCTTGGTGGTGGCAGCATAGGGTTCAAGGACAAGGCAAAGTTTGTACCTTGAGGAAAAAGAAAAAAAAGAGTACTTACGGCACCTTAGAGACTAACAAATTTATTTGAGTATAAGCTTCCATGAGCTACAGCTCACTTCATCGGATGCATTCAATTATCAGAATGCATCCGATGAAGTGAGCTGTAGCTCATGGAAGCTTATACTCAAATAAATTTGTTAGTCTCTAAGATGCCACAAGTACTCCTTTTCTTTTTGCAAATACAGACTAACACGGCTGCTACTCTGATATCTTGAGGAAGTTTTTAACCTAAGATGGTAAGAATAAGCTTAGGGGGTCTTTCATGCAGGTCCCCACATCTATACCCTAGAGTTCAGAGTGGGGAAGGAACCTTGACAATCATGTATAACACTGTGTTCCCAACAGCCAGAAACTTTGACATTGTTGGGGCAGACAGTGTTTTTGCAATAAAACATGAGATCTCCAAAGCCTAAATTGGGATAGGGAAGCTTAATGAAAAGTCAAGTAAGCAACAGTCAATATCTATGAACAGTGCGAGGTTGTTACTGATTGTAGAAGACAACCAGCTGATAGCTGTATTACATGGCTCATGTTTTAATGTTACCAACTCTGAACAAAAATGGCAGTCAGTTTTTGTTCATACAATATTTGTGACTGTTTAATTTGGTATGATTTCACAGTTTGATTTTTGTGAAACTTTTGGGAAGTTTACAATTAGTTGCGATGAAGGATGTGAAAACTTAGAAGTCCACCCTTACGAAGCTTCCAAAAGAGGTGGTGCTGCAGCTTTTTAATGACCATCTGGTCTAGTGGATTAAGCACTGGGCTAAGAAACATGAGGTGCTGTGTCCTGTTCTCCCCTCTGCCTACGAGTAGCCTTGCCATTACTCTCCATTGAAAAAAGACATTTTTATAAACATTTTAGAAGATAACTGCATAGTTTCATTTTACAGATTTAGAAACTGAGGTACAGGGAAGTTAAGTGACAGGCCAAAGGTCATACTGCAAATTGATTTCAGGAAGCAGGACTCAAACTGGTGCCTAACTCACTAAGGCAAATAGCATCCAAGGCAAGTTGCTTAATACCAAATTTTCAATGGTGACTTCTAAGTGTGTGGCCAACTTGAAATACATAGAGCTTTATCCGAGAGCTCCAACTGACTGTAGGTGCTTCCAACCTATGAAAATTAGGCACTCAACAAATGAGACCCAACATTGGAAGCCTTTTCAAAATGTGTCCCTAAGTTACTTTACAAGTTTTATACTCTCACTCATTGTAAAATGGGGAACAATTATTTTTACATTAAACAATTTTTTTTAAAAAAAAGTGTTCAGGATTTAAGATATTCTCAGCCACTATCTAATTTTCAGTTACTGTGGGAGGAAAAAGTCTACTGGAAGTGATGAAATTGTTCAAGAGACTAATTTCAGCATTTTTCAGAATGGATAATGTGTAGAATGTGAAAAAGCTACCCTTTCAAATAAGCTTTTCAGCTAAACTATTTTAGTGTTTCACATTCAGTGTTTCACTTAATGCCGTCTGTTTGATTCTATCTGCAAAATGCATTTATTTCTTAGAGGAAACAGCCTTATGTTTACTACATTTTCTCTGTCTCTGATTTTCTCTAGACCCAACCCTGCTAGTAACATTTAAGGAGTGAAGTGGGGTTTGGGAATTTGCTGATGCTTCTTCAAGTGGTTATAGTAATGTGATTGTTTTAAACTAACATTTAGAGATCTGTGTTTGTCATGTACATGTTAATAAGACCCTGTTCCTGGAGATACTTAACCAGCTGTAACATCAATTTCTCCAAATCTCACAAAATAGAGCTGCACAAAAGAACAATACTTGTTAAAGTAACTACAGGGCTTCCACTGATTTCCAATGAATGTATTAAAAATAATGCTGCCTAGTCTCTTTTCATATTTGTAGACCTCTAAAGTAGAATCAGTCTCCGAGAGAAAATAGGAATCTGAAAGAGAGTTTTGGCTAGGAACACAGAGTGCTACAGTCTCAAATTTAGTCCCCAGTTTAGCCAAACATTCAAGAGCTTTCTTATCTTTGAGCATGAGTAGTCCCAGTGAAGTAAATAGAAATTACTCACATGCAAAAAAGTAAGCATTTTCTGAATTATGAGCCTGATCCTGCGAACGTTTGCACACACAAATACCTTAACTCAGGTGAATAGTTCTTATGGCTTCAATGGAGCAATTCACCTGAGAAGAAAAATTACAAATATATAATTATTTTCCAGGCTTGGGCCCTTACTGTGTCTCTAGCCACCGAACTTTGCTTACAATCTCCTATTACACCCTTTTCAAGGTAATTTTAAATTGTTTATATATAAACCCACCACTATAAAAATAAGAGCAGGATACGGAAAATTCTGAAAAATGGATTATATAAACTGGGCCATTTTGTTGCAAAGATATCTTAGAACAGTTGTTTTCAACCTGTGGTCGATTGACCCCTGGAGATCTGCAGACTATATTTAAAGAGTCCACAAAAGGTTGCTGTTACCATAGAACAGCAGCTTTCAACCTGTAGTACACCAAGATTTCCAAAGAGGTCCACACCTCCATTCAAAATTTTTTAGAGGTCTGCAAATGAAAAACGATTGAATACTACTGTCTTAGAGGGAAGACTGTGAAAGTCTCCTCTGCTATTTCCTCATCTTTCTCCATACACAATAACTAGTATCCAGCCTTGCTCTCTACACTAACTGGGATACTGAATTGACAGAAAGGACTCATCCTTAACCTTGATTTATGTTCAAAAACAAATCTTTTGCTGTATTTTATACAACGTTTATCCAAGAAAACCCTTGTTCATTTCATTTTGTAATGAATGCATAGTATATGATTTGCACATTGTGCCATCTATATCAATAATTTTAAAAAGCTTGATCATGGCTTGGCTACAAGCCCTCTGCAGAGGTCAATACATTGCTGTGTTGCCCCAGGAGCAGACCAGGGGCAACAGTGTGACTCGAAGTCAAAATTCAGTCCCTGGCTCACTTCATAGTAGGAAATGATCTGTGCCTGACCTATGCCTAATGTAGATCATGGCCCTTCTCCACACCAGCTCAACTGTGCTGGTTGGCATATTGGGCAGGGGGGAGTCAAAATTCCACCAGAACTCTCGTCCTGACAGCCCACACTCTGCCGAATCACATGGAGGGGAAGCAGTAATCCCACACAATCATGAATCATGGGTAAGAATTGGGCCCAAAGCAGCATGCAATTTGTTTCCGAGATTCTGTTGCTCCAAGGAGGAGACAAACTATTCGTAGGAAATGCTAAGACTAAACCTTTATAACTCTCAGTCTGATATTTCAGTTCTGTAAACAGATTTACTTCTCTTGTGCCTTGAAAATATTTTTCCCAGACTGCCATGCAAGCTACAGGGTCCAACATTAGTAATTTCTTCTCCAAATTGCAACTCCATTCCTAATGCAACAAAGCTGAACCCCTGTAAGTCTCCTGAAATAAAGTTACTTTCCTTCCAAAGGAAACAGATGTTTAAAGACTTAATTCTGGGGAATGGGAAGAAGTCTAGCAGTTGGCACTTCCCACTTCTTACACTCTTCTTGGATATGACTGTTTAATTGAAAAAACAGTGAAAATTTCCCAAACTGGTCAAATAACTCGGATTTCCTTTTTTGCTGTTCAGAAAGGCAAATACTTGGTTTCCCATTATATCAATTTACAAGTTGAATTATCATTATGAAATTTTTAAAAAGCATATCAGTATTTTGACAAATTTTGCAAACAGATGTTAACCTCATCTTAAATTACCATCTTCTTCAAGGAAACGACCACCATTACACACAGCACAAAGTTACTGAAGAAGTGGCTTTAAACATCCTTACTGAAATAAAAGAAAACCATTTCCTAAAAAAGAGTAGGTGCATTTCTCATTCGGGGCCTGATCTTGCAATCTTCTCACAAGCAAAAACTTCAACTGCACATACAGTCAAAGGGATTTTTCTATTATTTTCAGATCCAACCTGGGCTCTTACCATGAAGCATGCCCATAACCAAAGAAGCAAATCAAACAGGGAACGTGGTTCCCTTGTACATGGGCCAAACATTTAATGAGATTCTGCACTCAACTTTATCCTTTTCTGACAGATTTTAATATTACTGACTTCACACTGTCTTAATATCGGTCTATTTTAACCTGTCCCCACTGGGTTTTGACTGCTTTAAAGTGAACCCACTGTGTTTTGCAAGTGGCTTATGGCTTGAAGGGTGGCATATTAATTTCCCCCTAGCCACCATTCATTCAATTCTGCAAACATAGAATAATCTCAGTCATACACCCTAAATATTACTGAGAGATCTTCCTGAAATGATTAATTTTGAAAAAAAAAATAAAAAAGTTCCAGGAAAACGGTAAGAGCAATAACCTAGCATAAAACACTTAAGACCAAACTTTAGGTCTGGTTCCTAAGATGGATTTTAGATGTATGTTTAAAACAAAAACAAATAAAACCACAATTTTTTTCAAAACAATTTACTAAATTCCCTTCCTTCCTCTGGGAATTTTCTTAGATTGTAAACTCTTTGGGGTCAGGGATTGGATTTTGCTAAATGTTTATATAGCACCTGGCACAATGGGGGCTGTATCCTGATTGGCATCCCTGGGTCCTACTGCTATATATAAATACATATTAATTGATTATTTAAAACTACATATTTTTCACTTAGAAAAATACTGCAGGAAGACTGATTTGAAGATGACAGTGAATCATTGTAAGCAATTTATACCAACAATCACAGCACTGCCTCCATCCTGCTCCCTTTATAGTTTTCAACCCCAACCATGCAACACAGAGAACCAGAAAGTGAATAGATGCAAAATTTAAACATATTTGGTTAATTTTTGTTGCCTTTCACTGGCTAGGCAATAAGTAAACAAATTTCATCAATAGCAAAAAAGTAAAGTTGACCTATTTGACCTATAAAGGTTGAGTATTTTAACAATCCAGTGTAATATTAGTTGCAAATAATACATTTGTTTAGAACAGATGACCCTTAAACTGACAATGGCCATTTAATAATTAAATGCCACTCATGTTTCAGGATTATTTTGTTACTTATAAATATATTATGGAAGATACATTTAGTCATATTGAATATGTCCACTTTTAATCATCCTAATGCAGGATTACAGGTATATGGTATAGTATGTAGATATAAATTAATACGGATCTCAATATATTTGTATATTCTTACAACATGGAAAATATACATGTTGCAAGTTTTTTTTTAATTCATTCTTTCCCATATTGATCTGAATTCTCTTTATGAAATATGTTTTGCTCTCTAATAACAAGGGGAGTTTTGCCATGGACTCCACTGGGAGAAGAATTGAGTCTTATAATTCAATGTAATATATTGGGGGTGGGAAACTTAAGGAACTGTAATCATAATTTAAATTGGACAGATGCCAAAACAAAAATGTAGACTACAATTACAGACAGTTCATTTAGAGATTACTAACAGAATCCTTGTTTTTAAAAAAATGGATTAAGCACTAAGGAATACATAATACCGGGGTGGCTTTATGTTTGAATGGTGTTTGTTTGCTTTTACATTGCTTACTTAAAATCTTGTATATATTCCACTCTCATACATATTATGATACATATAATATACATATAGACACATACCCTAGCAGGTTTTTGCGAAATCCATTGAGACTCTTCAGTTATGCAAAAAGGAATCCACCTGTAACAAATTATAAACTCCCAGTCCTAGTCTCCTAAAATAATGTTATAAATATAGAGAGAGTATAAACTTTTGATTTGTTCAAATGCATTGAGAAGTTCCTTTAAGATACTTTTCATTATTTATTTCCTCACTTATATTCAGTTGCTGTCCTGGGACCTGCCAGATTCCAAAGGTTTTTTTGTTTTGTTTTTGTGTTTGTTTTTTTTTGTATTTCTGCATTGGTTCTTAAACACTGATATAACAATTGGTTGAGCTTCATAACTGTCTAGGCATGAAATCTTGGCTCCAGTGTCAATGGTAAAACTCCCATTGATTCCACTGGGTCTATTTCACTTGAAAAAATCTCAGATTTTCTTTATAAAGCAACTCCCCTCACACACCACACTCAAAATAATCCCCACTCTCTTACACTCAGATTCTAGTTTGGAATTTATAACCAAAACAATATTTTTCATTTCCTTTGCACTGACCAAACACTTTCCATTAATTTGCTTTGTCTTTCAGAGGCTCTCTTAGTTCCTTAGCAGTTAGTTTATCATTTGGGTGAACAAGCTGCTAAAATAATACTATTTTAGATTTGGTCTACATATTTTTCATGTCTCTTTGGAATCTGGAGAATGGAAACACCAGCATTACAGGAAAAAAGCAATTAGTCACAATAAACCAAAGTTTTGCAGGAGTGCACAGTTACATACGTTTTCTCTCAGCTGTTGTCAAATACAGCAGTAGTACCTGTTGCATTTGGAATTGGAGAACACCCTCCCACCTGGTAGCCCTACACACCAATAACCACGTAGCTGCTGCTAATGGCACATTCCTTTTGTGCATGACCACCTCCTAGAGGAATGTTCATAACTTTTGTTAAAAAAAAGAAAAAAAATAAATTCACAGAAGACAACAAATAGCTTGTAATACAAGCCTTTCAGGAGAAATGAGAAAAGTTTGCATTTATAAGCCCTTATATCACACTACACAAATATCTCAGGAAATTTATCAGAGTATAAGTATCATTATCCTCACTTACAGGTGGAGAAACCCAGGCACCAAAAGATGAAGTGACTTGACCAAGATCTCACAGCTCGTCGCTCAAAGAGCCCTTATGAAGCATTTTTTTTCTGAGCATCTCAAAGCTCTTTAATTAACAAAGTATCCATGGGAAGCAGGCCAGTATCTTCATCTCCATTACACAGCTGAAGAAACTTTCGAGGTTGGGGATAATGATGTACCTAAGGTTAAGCAGTGAGCATGCAGAAAGGCTCTGCCCTGCTCTCCATAGACATTCATGGAACTACCCAACAAGTGGTAGAACTGGTGCAGGTCTGCTACATGAAGTCCCCACCACATATGTGTTCAACAGAGCTAAGTACACAATGGTGTTTGTGGGGAGAGGCAGAAGTAGAGGAAGGAGCATGGCTAGTGGATCCCCAATTACGCAGATGGACTATACAAACACACAGACCTCTATGTAGGATGGTGCAGCAGCAGTTGTGGTCCTATAACAGCTCTGAGGCCTGGCAGGGGAGGAGACTGCCTCCCCTTACTCAAGCCACTGCAAAATGCACCCATTACTCTATGCTAGAAAAGGTTTGCTGGTATACCTATACTGGCAGAAGCACTTCCCCAAGCAAAATAAACTGTATCAGCTAAAGTACTTTTATGCCACTATAACTGCATCTACACTAGGGCTTTTCAAGTGTGTGAGTGTGTATGTGAGAGTGAGACAGTTATATAATATATATAAAAATAAATTAAAATACACACACACACACCCCTTTACCAACCAAAGTTCTGAGTGTGGACCTGCTTCTCCATTCACTCACCAAAATGGCTTAATCCATTAAGGAAAAGCCCTTTGGGATTTTACTAGAATTAAGCCAATAGGGCTCTGTAGAAATGACCCTAAACTATAGAATTTTAAGGAGAATAAGACCTTTCTATGGGTTTTTTGGAGCTCTATGAAATTCTATAAAGTAGTATAGTTCTCTATTCAATATTGTAAGATGGTCTATAAACAGTATATTATTTTCGATTAACTTTTAGAGGAGTGTTTACCAGCCTATATACTCGTAGCCTATAAAACTCTAAATATATAGTAGTATGAAACAAGATTTGAATGGTAAGAATGACTTACCAGTAATAGTACATATGTTAAAACTGGCAGAGTTTATTTAGTGAGCAAGACATTTAGAAACTGAACTCCTTAGTTTCATTCTAATATATGAGAAAATATGTGCATACCCAACTGCAACATCTGAGATCTAAATTAGAACAAGAAATGATTTATAAGATTAAATACCTAAACCATCTACCAGAAAGAAAATTTATTCCAAGCTTTTGCCACATATTGTTCTTTAGTAGAGTTCTCTGCTTTTCTAATTAAAATATCTCAGACTTTTGAGAGCAGTCTTCTGTTTTGTTTAATATTACAATTTAATAAAGCAGATTTAATCCAGATAGGCCTTAAAGGAGACATCCACTGGATAAAATCCATGTGTGCATTAGTCTTAATTCCAAAAGGATTTTGCTTTTATCCTCACATCACAAAAATTCATGATACTACTCCTCACTATTTGGTTACCAGGGAATGCAGCAAAAGAGTCTTGATTTAAAAAAAAATTGATTTTGATATAAACATAATCTCATCTAGATTAGGTGTTGGCAAACCTCAAAGGTTCAGAAGGTCAGAGTTGATGATCTTTTGAACTTTATCCAAACTTCTTGGGACGACATGACGAGGCTGGAAATCTCATGAAATTTCTCTCATGAGATTTCAAATCTTTGTCATCAGACTTGAAATAGCAACAAGAATCAATGTAACTTGGTGCTTCCCATTCTGAGTGCAGATCAAATCAGGGAGTACAGAAGCACCACAGGAGACCCCCCTGGAGCTGTGCCACCAAAGAGCAAGATGAACAGGCATCAGAGAATCTACACACAGAAGGCCTTTTCCTCCTGCTGATTCCACAAGATCCAGGAGGATACCAGGGTATTCAAGGGCCAAGCCCCGTGGCCTGTTTCACAGGTTACAAACCTAGTCGTCCACACATTGGGGCTGGGATGAAAATTCCTTGAAGGAAGCCTTGCACATATTTCCTCTATTTAGCCTCCTTCGATAGGGTTTTCCAAACAGGTTCTCCGTTCTCAGTTATACCAGTGACTTTAGTTACTCCACTGGCTTCAATGGAGTTGCTCCCAATTTACAATGGTGTACATGACAGCAAAATTTGGCAGTAAGAGTTCATGGAAAGTAAATCGGCTCAATTTACAGGCATTTTCTAATCACACAGCTGTAGAAAAGAGTTGACACATAGCCTTTTCTGTACTGAGGTACAATATACAAAAGTTGATAATACCACAGGGTATTCAACAAAAGATTTTGGCTCAGATTGAATAACAATCCCACCAAAGGTCATCATCTCAGTTTGAAAAAAAGACTTTCAGCACCAAGGCACAGACTTCTTCCAGGGAGCAATTCCGTTAGCAGAAAGCAGTAGTAGGCCATTATCCTGTCTGTGGACTAGCCACTAGAGAGAGACACAAAACACACTACAAGAGTGTTACAATTGCATTTGTAATGGCCAGATAGGAGGTTATAGCAATCCAGGTGGAGAAGCACTATGTCACAGTGGAGTAAAACACGATGAGTTACTTTTTAATACTGCAATTCTATGTAGGAATTACATTCCCAACTCTAAAAAATGTTGCGTGGCAGGGAAGACCTGGAATTCCCAACAATGTGCCTACATACCACAAGAGGAGATTGTAAACATTAAATGTAAAACAGAATTTGGGTCCCAATCTTGTTTCCATTGACCGGATTAAAAGATTTAATGAAGAAAAGGTGCAATGAGAGAAAAGATGCCATCTGGCATCCAAGGAAAGCAAATGCATATCTAATACACTGGATAAATTGTATAAGAATAGTTCACCTAGGCGAAGACATGACCCTGCAATGCTTAAGACTATTTGGTCACAATAATATTGACACTGTGAATGTAAATCAAATACCAATTATGTCAATAAAGCTGTCATTCCTTTATCACTTCTACTTTGGATGGCTGTGATGCAATCTCCTTAAATTAAATTTCAGACTAGAAAAAATGTGCAAAGTTTTGAAAGTGAGGGTAATTAACCATTAGAACAACTTACCAATGAGTTGCAGTGAACTCTCCATCACTGGCAATTTTTAAAATTTAAGATTAGATTTTTCTGAAGTTTTTCTGAAAGATATGCTCTAATTCAAACAGGAATTAATTCAGAGAACTTCTCTGGCCTGTTACATAAAGGAGGTCAGTCAAAATGGTCACCATAGTCCCATCTGGCCTTAGAATCTATGAATCAACTTCAACAACTATATTCATTAAAATTGCCATGACCGGACACTGGGAGAAAGAGATTCTCTCTAAAGTACAAAGATCTTAAGCTCTTTAACCACTAACATATTATCCAGTCCAATGTATTGTATCATCATCATCATCATCATCGTTTTGCAGACTAAGGCTATGATTCCAAAATTGACTGGTGATTGAGAAACTTACATGGGGGCGGGGGGGAACCAGACTCACCTTTAACAGGTCTGATTTCAGAAAACACTAATCACTCATCCTCTGAAAAAATCAGGCCCCCTTTAAGGTGTTAGCTTGGGAAATAAAAAAAATGGAGAAAAGGAGTACTTGTGGCACCTTAGAGACTAACAAATTTATTAGTCTCTAAGGTGCCACAAGTACTCCTTTTCTTTTTGAGAATACAGACTAACACGGCTGCTACTCTGAAACCTGTAAAAAAAAATGGAGGCAACCAAAAATCACTTTCAGAAAATTTCCACTATGATACCAACATAACATAATGTTATCAATTAAATTAAAGGGGTAGTGTAGTAGTGCATGAAGTTAGTATATGGATAGAAACAGTCATTTATTGTAGGGGTTTATTTATTTTACAAATGGCACAATATGTCGTGAGTGCAAAAAGAGCATCTATTTTATCTGACTTTCCACCAATATCAGTAATACAAAAACAGAAAAAAATTAGATAGTATAAGACATTTGCATTAAGTACTCTTGGGAAGATAATCAACAATAACACTGGCCCAAAGAAGAGGAAAAGGAAGAACCTAATGAAGGGGGGAGACAGGATAATAATATGCTGCAAAATTTGTTTTTTTGGTCTTTTCTCTAAACTCAGGCGACCGAGGTCTTCCAGACTGAAAAGGTCAGAACAGCCAGGAACAATGATATTCAGAGCTCAGCTGCTACCATTTCTACTTTTACATGTCATTGAAAAAGCTAAGTATAGTGGCTTCTTTTAAAATCATCCCTTAACCTTTTTATTAAGAGTGAAAAGAAAAACAAGAACAGGGTAACAGCTAAGTTAGGGCTAACAGGCATGTCCAACCAATGCCAACAGAAAACTAAAAAGCTCAGAAAATTACAATCCAGAGTTGGCTGGCACAGTGGTGGGTTTAGTCCCTCTATGATTTAAAAAAAAAATAGAAAGAATCAGTAACAGAATATGAAAAACCTGATTGTCAAGACTTTAAAATAAAGCAGTAGCCTGGCTGAAAATGGAACTACTGGTCTGTAGAAGGTGCATTCTTTCCGTTTAAAAACAACAGTAACCAAAACACCACTGTTTCCAAACCGTAATGCTAAATGAAGCCAACAAAGATAATATAACCAAATGTTAAACAGGGGTTACCAATTCTCTTTCTTGTTTCAATCTGAATATGAAAACCCTGTCTTTGGAACACGTCTACTCATTGCAGCTCTGCTACAGAAGTTTATCTTTTCTGTTTGTTTTCAACACAAAATTGACTTCAGTGCAATTATTCCCAATTTACACTGATATCAGAATTAGATGCAATATGTAAATATATTCTTAAATAAAACTCCTCTGCTCTCCCTTTTAGAAACTCTATACATTCATATACTGAATACCAATTCCACCTGTTATTTAAAAACATTATAAATTAAAGTTTTTAAAAGATCCACTAAATTGAAATAGCAGCCAAATTTAACTTTACTTGGATTTTGCTTTGTTCTCCTTTTCCCAAATATACAGTTGTAGACTATGCAGAACACAAAGTTGAAAGATTAATTTGGGGACTCCAAGCTGGTACTGTATGAAATTCCATTGTCCACCTACATCAAGAGCCCAATCCTGGAACAAGTCAAGTCAATTACAAACCTCCCATCAACTACAGCAGAATCAGGAACAAGCCCAAGTACTAGAGTACATTTCATCTCATTATTTGTAAAAGCGTCTGCAACCTTGTCCTTCATTGCATCTAATGTTTAATATTTTGTTCACTGAAAGCTAACTAGGACTCAATGGAAGCCCATGAAACAGGGTAGTGCCATAAGGAAATCTGCACCAAACATTAATTACTACACAAATACATCA
This sequence comes from Dermochelys coriacea, assembly GCF_009764565.3. Lineage (NCBI taxonomy): Eukaryota > Metazoa > Chordata > Testudines > Dermochelyidae > Dermochelys > Dermochelys coriacea. The sequence goes on from NC_050076.1 coordinate 18,126,646, forward strand.
GAACTGTCACAATGAGACCTTTGGGTTTTGTACTGCCAGGTGACAAGTATCTCTGAAGTAATCGAATTCCAGATTTCGTTCTGGCATAGAATAAAGGATACTGATGAGAGATGGGTAGGGTTTAGCAGGCAGTTTGGACAGGATTGTGGATGGATGGCTTGTTATCTCTAAAGCACTGCCAAGATCAGGGTTTTGCTTTATATGAGGCATCATCTTCAGCCAAGAGGAAAAAAGAGTATCCCTCTCACCACAGGTCCCAGCCTCCTTGCCCAGCCAGTCCCAGCCACCCCAGCCCATTTTTTACTCCCCTTTTCCCCAATTCCAGTTCCAGTATCACCAGGCTCCTTGCTCCAGTTCACTCTTTTCCCTCTCCTCAGCTCAGCTTGTCCTTTTCTGCATTCAAATCAGGCAGCTTCTTCCTCCTCACTGCCTGGGCATCAACTGGGGGAGGAGGTCATCGAAAGCACAGGAGAGAGATACTCCTTGCTTTCAGTTATGGTACCTGGACACATCCCAGTCTGGAAGAACAGGGAGCAACCATTACAGAGAACATCAAGCTTTGTTCCTGTAACCCCGGGGTGGAGGAAACATGCTCATCTGCTCTGGTGGGATAGAGCATGAGCCATCCAGTTACACACAGGAACCGTAAGGGGATGGAGCATGCTCATTCGTTCTGTGGGGATGACACTGCACATGCACAGACTGGTCAGCACAAGAAGCTGTGAGAGGCTTGATTGTGCTCAGGGTAAACAGAATCTTTGGAGATTTTAGCTCCCAAAATCTAAAGGCTCTGAGCCTGTGTGAACTGAAATTTTTCAAAGGCTTATAATTTACTTAAATTTGAACAGATTTGCACCAGAACAGCAAAAGGCATATCCCTGACACAATTAGGCTCAAATTGTACGTGAGACTAATTGGGGCAAATTCTACCCTCCTGGTAACACAGTAAAGCAGCGTTCATATTTGAGAAAGAAAAATAATCTGATAAAGGTAGGAACGGTTACATGTAATGTGTCTATTTACAGAACACAACAAAGGGGCAAGCAGTAAGAAAACAGATTGTATATTTTGACCTTTCAATGTACAAATGAGTGACAAAAAGAGTGATTGAATTGGCTGACACACAGAGAAAAAGAAAGGTATGAGAGACAAAAAAGCATGTTAATTTTTATTAGGAGTATCAAAGGTTAACAGAAAAAAATATGCAGGAACATTACTTTAGCCTTTGATTCACACTTGAAATAGATTTTCTGGGTTTTATTGTTTTTGGTTTGTTTTTTAAAACACTTTTAAGGGCATCAGGTAGACAGATTGGGGCTGGAGCAATACAACAACAAAATGCGGACAAAAAAATAAACCTCAAGAGAAGGAGAGTCTGGAAATAGTGAGTCCTGAGCATTCAAATGAGCACTTTACAAAGGTCTTTTAAAAATTGTTCTTTGGCTTAATCTGAGCTCCACTAACTACACTGGGGAATTAAACACACACAGTTCCTGGAGGAAAACCTAACTGCTGCCCCGTGGGCCCCCCGCTTTTAACTCTCCAGCTTCAAAAAACACATATGATAGGCTGTAAATTATGGAAATGTGTATTTACAAAAATAGGTTGTGCAGGATTATTGCTTTGGCTACCTCTGGATTACTGAAGCATTCTAATTACCCAACTACTAGTCCAGTTTTTATAAGAATTAGGGAAAATGAGACAGACTGTCAGCTGGTGTAAATAGTCTAGCTCTATTTCAGTCTATGGAGCTATGCCAACTAACAACCGCTGAGAATCTGCCCATTAACATTCAATTGTGAAAAACAATAGAAAACATATAATTAGACGCAGTAATTCCTCAACCCTTTACAGTGGATTTCTCAACACAAGCCAAGAGCTTTTGAAAGAAACGTGTGCTGCCCGCTTCCTCTTCCCATTATGCTCCTGGGCTGCCTTTTTAAAGCCTATATTTGACACAGACACTTTTACTTGACGTGTAACTAAGTCAAGCTTTTCTTCATGTCAGTATATGCACAGGGATCTTTTGATCACTTCAGACACATTTTTGCAATCAGAAAGAGGGTCTCAGATTGCTATAATCAGAAAACAGACAGTTTATGATTAAATTTTCTTATGTAAGCAGATGGTGTAAATATGGGGTCAGAACACTATACTGATTTAGCAGCTCCAAGAGGAGGCTAATGCAAGGTACCTACAGTGTTATATCTGTACAACACCATGCTTTAAGTAAACCCAACTGAGAGCAGAACCAGAAGCATAGTCTGCTTTATGCAGCAGTGCATCTCCCTTATGGGCCTGGCACAATGAGCTTTGATGGCCCAAGGCACAGACAAAGAGAGAAGGCACTTTACACCTCCTTGAGCCATATTTGCTGAATGTTTTAGCGATAATCTTGGAATATCACCTGGAATGGATATAGTTGTTCTTATCTTTTGCATTGATTCATCGCAGTGCTGAAAGGTCAGTTTTAGTCAGCAGCTGCTGATCTGTGGGTTGATGTTTCTGAAGTGAATGGGTGGGGGGGAAGGGAAGAGAGGGACTACTAGTTCATGAAACCTTTTTTTTAAAAAAAAAAAAATGGGTTTGATCCTATTAGTAAGTAAACCAAATGAAGGTTCTCAAATTAGAGATCCCAAGTCTCAATGAAAATGCTACAGAGCAGAGTCTAAAGAAAGATAAAGACAACAGTTTAGAGCATTAACTGTAAATGAATATTTTCTCTCTTCACTCATACACTCTCTATGTAAAAGAATAAATGGACACAAATCAGACATCAAGAATTATAACATTCAAAAACCAGTCGGAGAACACTTCAATCTCTCCGGTCACTCGATTATAGACCTGAGAGTGTCTATCCTTCAACAAAAAAACTTCAAAAACAGACTCCAACGAGAGACTGCTGAATTGGAATTAATTTGCAAACTGGATACAATTAATTTAGGCTTGAATAGAGACTGGGAGTGGATGGGTCATTACACAAAGTAAAACTATTTCCCCATGCTATTTCTCCCCCCCACCCACCCCACACTGTTCCTCAGATGTTCTTGTTAACTGCTGGAAATGGCCCACCTTGATTATCACCACAAAAGGTTTTCCTCCTCCCCCTACCCCCCACTGGTAATAGCTCATCTTAAGTGATCACTCTCCTTACAGTGTGTATGTATGGTAATACCCATTGTTTCATGTTCTCTGTGTGTGTATATAAATCTCCCCACTCTATTTTCCACTGAAGGCATCCGATGAAGTGAGCTGTAGCTCACGAAAGCTTATGCTAAAATAAATTTGTTAGTCTCTAAGGTGCCATAAGTACTCCTTTTCTTTTTGCGACTACAGACTAACACGGCTGCTACTCTGAAACCACTCATACACTGTATATCTTCCCCCCCACCCCCTAGGAAGTCATTTAAAACATCAATTTTAGGAAAAAAAAATTGCCAAGAGTCATATTCTAATAGCAAAAAGTAGGGTATTGGGGTGCTTCCTGGATGAGGAAAGAACCCAGTCTCTCTCTTCATACATCAGTGCACTCAGGATGTGTATTAATAAGACCAACACACACCCTGTCGGGGATTACTGCTGTAATGAGAAGACTGGAACATTAGATAGGACAGTCATAACCAAGGCAGAAATTTTTCTTCTGTTACTGCTTAAAACTCCCCACAAAGTACAGGTTTCCTATTCAGCACTGAAGCAAGTTAATAATGACCACACATAAAACCTTAGGAGCCCTTATTTCTGTCACCGTTTCTATCAGAGCATAGAAAATGACCTCTTTAAAACAACTAGGTCAGGAAATCTGATATGGGATAGAAACAGCCTAATAAAATAAATCAGATGATAGTTACTAAGAATCCTTGTCTAGCTAAAGGCCAAAAGAAACTCAGTGTAATGAACCACATAGTACAGAATGAACTGTACATAGACCAGACAGAACTGTTTGCACAAGGTAACTGGACTGAATAACCTTGATTATGGTGGACTATATTTTAAGCACGATCTGCTACTGAATGCCAAAGCACATGTGCTGATAAAGCAAATACATACAGAGAATATTTTCTTCCTCTGATAAATTTGGGTGCAAGCCTTACTCACATAGACAGTTGCCCATTGATGTTTTAATACAGCTATTTTAAAAACAGAAAGATACCAGTGGTGCACTGACATTTGATCAGGATTATGTAAATTAAGCTTCACAAAGAAAGGGCAGACAGGTAGGATAGGTTTCATTTAATAAAGAAAACTTGCAGATACAGATTAGTCACGTTTCAACAGTCTCCAGTTACCTGAGGCTCTATATTAACTGCAGATTGGTTACATTCTCTCCTATGACTATCTATACAGTGGGTTTTCTTCCACTAGGTACTCCAAAAATCTCATTTTTCTGAATATTTTGGTAGTCCCCCTAAGGCACTACATAAAAACCCAAAAACAAAACAGGAAGGTAGTGTATATTTTCCTGAAGAGCCAAATAGCATATACCAAGCTGCTGAACTGTTTTCCATTCTAGGACCCAATCATACAGACTTTAGTCACTCCACTACCGCCAGTGATTTCACAACAGGATTAGGTATATGAGTTAGGGTTATAAAATCAGGTCCACAAAGAATAGGTTAGCCTAACACATTTAAAAGGTTCATTTCTATTGAGGTGTTCATTAAATCATTCAAGGTGTGTAACCTATTAAGCATTAGACTAACCTTTTTAACATAAAAAACAAAGTTTTGTGTAATAAATACCATGAAACCCACTGCAGAAATACCCTTTGCACATTGCTTATAGAAGGAAACAAAATAAGATAGTCAAGCAACTTTATATTTAAGTCGAAAACTAATACTTAATGAATAATTAACATTTTTAAATATCAGAAGGGTAGCTGTATTAGTCTGTATTCAATAAAAACAACAAGGAGTCCAGTGGCACCTTAAAAAACTAACAGATTTATTTGGGCGTAAGCTTTCAAGGGGTAAAAAAAAAACACCACTTCTTCAGATGCATCTGAAGTGGGTTTTTTACCCCTTGAAAGCTTACACCCAAATAAATCGGTTAGTCTTTAAGGTGCCACTGGATTCCTCATTGTTTTGTTGTTGTTTTTTTAACATTTTTAAAGTAATTTGGGTTAATATTATCTGCAATTTACAAAATTATCCCTGTTACCAGTACTTTGTTTTAAAAATCTTTGTGTATATATATATATATATATATGTGTGTGTATGTGTGTGTGTATAGTATACACACACACACCCTAAGATTTTTATATATAGTCTGAAAAGATTGTGATCCCATCACATCTGACAAGCAAAGCAAAGCAGATCGCAGCACCTGAATGGGAGACCTATTAGTGGAGCTTTCTAATTTGAGATAGGGTGGAATCAATGCCCTATCACAGAAGCCATGAGCTGTAGATTTTACTCTACAACCCCTCCAATATAATAAGCACTTGTAGTCATTTAAGAATTGGTGGAAATTTTGGTAATTACATTCTGCCTGCCTAAAATTCCCTCTGATGTGCCAGTTGTTCATAGTGTCTGTCACACTGTCCGCAGTAGATCATAACTGTGAGTGCCAACATGAGGCCAGACTGTCAAAAACAGAGCAGAAAACCCATGTTCGTATGTTCTATACTTAGATTTCACCAACCCAGTAACAAATGTGAACTCCTAAAGTACTACAACAGTCTTACCATGGAGTCAGACAGACCGACCCCTGGGGCATTCCAGTCTATCTTGCCACCGAGGCAAGCTGGACTATGTGATAGATGGCCACTTTACACCAAAAATCCCAACAATATTCAGGTTACTCCCAGTCACTTATCCCAGGTCAATTGTACTCAGATCTCAAACCAAAGACAATGCCTGTAGCCAATCCTGTAATAAAGTAACTAAAGATGTATTTAACTAATTAAAGAGTTATTTACAAGGTTAAAATAGGAAACGTATACACACACAAATGAGATTTAAAAAGACAATATAAGCTTCTATAATGAGCAGATCTATATGTCCTTTAGGGCTGCCCCATGACAAGCAGCATGGGGATCTCTTGCTTATGTTTAGGAATCTTTGCCTCTCACAGTCCATATAGCATAAAAATCCCAGTTTCTCTTTATCAAGGATTTTTATCACCTTCACTCCAGAATCCAAGCTGCTGGGATGTGTTCTTGCACAGGCCTCCCCTTCCTGGACTGAGTTAGGAATGCCATTGACTAGATCTCTGTCCTTTGATGCTATACTCATTTGCCTTCACTACACCATCTTATGTGCTGGATGAGCTCTTTACCTTAATCAGTGCTTCTTTTCCTGTTGGTGTGCACAATGCAAGCACTCAATATAACTTTATACCATGGGGTACAGATATTATAAGTAGGATTAATATATGCACTATCCTACAAGCATTCCATAAAGTCTAAACATTGAACACATTCTTATAAACACTAATATCTCCTTTAACTATACTTCTAACCCACATGAAACATGGGGTGAGGTTTTTCATAGGAGTGGTGGGTGACATTCTGTGGCCTGCGCTGTGCAGGTCGGACTAGATGATCAGAGTGGTCCCTTCTGACCTTAGTATCTATGAATCTATGAAAGCCAGACTGGTTTCCAGCTATTAATTTGTCAGTATTCAATGAGGCCATGGGCATTTGGCACAAGCTGCCAGCACCACAGTGTCCTTCACTCCGTTTCCTAACCTGCCCTGTAGCATCATTATTCATTGCAGATATGAAGAGCTTCCACATTCCACCACAGAGGGGGCTGCATTTCATTGGTTGATTAATTGAATTTCTATTTGGTCTACCCTTTCATTACTAGACATTTTTTTAAAAAAGTTTCAATGTAATTTAATTACCCAGATAAATAATCCAGCCAAAAGAAAACCTAAACAAGGTAACCAGTTTCTCATATACAGTAGCTCATCAGTCTCTACACCTTTCAACTTTCTCTATTATCTGCTTGTCAAACTAAATGATAATGCCTAAGGGCTGGCAGGATAATGAATGATTGTCATGATAAATGGATTGCTGCCCTAAACTAACAGGAACATAAGGAGGAGGAGAGTGTCACATTGAGCTACTCTTAAAGCTTTTCAATTTTATTTTTCCACATGCTGCTGCAGCATTTTCTTTGGTTCTAAGTTTGTTTTATTTCACATGATGAAGTAAAACTTTGGGATCAGTGATGGGACACAGATGGCACATGAAGTAGATTGTGGCCAAATTCAACATTGGTGTAAAGAGGCACCGTTCCAATGAGATCAATGGATTGGCACATGCTTATGCCAGATGTGAATTGAGCCCTCCATTTGTAAACTTCAGTAACTGACATTTAACAGGCTCACTTCTACTTTGTTGAACCCCTCCCAATTCTTCATTGGTGCATTTCTCCTTTCTTCTAGGTTTCAGAGTAGCAGCCGTGTTAGTCTGTATTCGCAAAAAGAAAAGGAGTACCGGTGGCACCTTAGAGACTAACAAATTTATTAGAGCATAAGGTTTCGTGAGCTACAGCTCACTTCATCGGATGCATTTGGTGGAAAAAACAGAGGAGAGATTTATATACACACACACAGAGAACATGAAACAATGGGTTTATCATACACACTGTAAGGAGAGTGATCACTTAAGATAAGCCATCACCAGCAGCAGGGGGGGGAAAGGAGGAAAACCTTTCATGGTGACAAGCAAGGTAGGCTAATTCCAGCAGTTAACAAGAATATCAGAGGAACAGTGGGGGGTGGGGTGGGAGGGAGAAATACCATGGGGAAATAGTTTTACTTTGTGTAATGACTCATCCATTCCCAGTCTCTATTCAAGCCTAAGTTAATTGTAGCCAGTTTGCAAATTAATTCCAATTCAGCAGTCTCTCGTTGGAGTCTGTTTTTGAAGCTTTTTTGTTGAAGTATAGCCACTCTAAGATCTGTGATCAAGTGACCAGAGAGATTGAAGTGTTCTCCAACTGGTTTTTGAATGTTATAATTCTTGACGTCTGATTTATGTCCATTCATTCTTTTACGTAGAGACTGTCCAGTTTGGCCAATGTACATGGCAGAGGGGCATTGCTGGCACATGATGGCATATATCACATTGGTAGATGCGCAGGTGAACGAGCCTCTGATAGTGTGGCTGATGTGATTAGGCCCTATGATGGTATCCCCTGAATAGATATGTGGACAGAGTTGGCAACGGGCTTTGTTGCAAGGATAGGTTCCTGGGTTAGTGGTTCTGTTGTGTGGTGTGTGGTTGCTGGTGAGTATTTGCTTCAGATTGGGGGGCTGTCTGTAAGCAAGGACTGGTCTGTCTCCCAAGATCTGTGAGAGTGATGGCTCGTCCTTCAGGATAGGTTGTAGATCCTTGATGATGCGTTGGAGAGGTTTTAGTTGGGGGCTGAAGGTGATGGCTAGTGGCGTTCTGTTGTTTTCTTTGTTGGGCCTGTCCTGTAGTAGGTGACTTCTGGGTACTCTTCTGGCTCTGTCAATCTGTTTCTTCACTTCAGCAGGTGGGTATTGTAGTTGTAGGAATGCATGATAGAGATCTTGTAGGTGTTTGTCTCTGTCTGAGGGGTTGGAGCAAATGCGGTTATATCGTAGCGCTTGGCTGTAGACAATGGATCGAGTGGTATGATCTGGATGAAAACTAGAGGCATGTAGGTAGGAATAGCAGTCAGTAGGTTTCCGATATAGGGTGGTGGTTATGTGACCATCGCTTATTAGCACCGTAGTGTCCAGGAAGTGGATCTCTTGTGTGGACTGGTCCAGGCTGAGGTTGATGGTGGGATGGAAATTGTTGAAATCATGGTGGAATTCCTCAAGAGCTTCTTTTCCATGGGTCCAGATGATGAAGATGTCATCAATGTAGCGCAAGTAGAGTAGGGGCATTAGGGGACGAGAGCTGAGGAAGCGTTGTTCTAAGTCAGCCATAAAAATGTTGGCATACTGTGGGGGGGGGAAAGGTTTTCCTCCTTTCCCCCCCCTGCTGCTGGTGATGGCTTATCTTAAGTGATCACTCTCCTTACAGTGTGTATGATAAACCCATTGTTTCATGTTCTCTGTGTGTGTGTATATAAATCTCTCCTCTGTTTTTTCCACCAAATGCATCCGATGAAGTGAGCTGTAGCTCACGAAAGCTTATGCTCTAATAAATTTGTTAGTCTCTAAGGTGCCACCGGTACTCCTTTTCCTTTCTTCTTGTCTGTCATCCAATATACAGGTAACTTAGAATGGGGTTGTTGCATGTAGGGGAAAAAGTTCAGTTAGTCAAATATAGGACCAAATTCCTACCCACAAATTCCTACCTACACAGAGCTCCTAATGGGGGGAAAAACTGATTACAAATTTGAGGTGTGTTTTAAATGGGAGTTCAAATATGCATCCATGGGTAGAATTTAGCTCCCATACATATGTGCTAAGCAGGGAGTTTGTAGGATTCCCATAAATTTGTCTCAATGTATCAAAATCTAAAAGTGATTCATTAAAGGACCGATCCTGGAAACCCTGATTGACACAAGTAGACCTTATTCAGTAACCCTGTGGGATTTAGAAAGTCTACTCATTTTAGTAAGCATTACTCACATGAGTAAATGTTTTCAATAATCTCTCTTGTCGGAGACAAAGGCTCAAAATGAGACACTGAAGAACACACATTATAGGAGACCATAATGCTGGGTTTGATTTCTTCTACATCAATGACATTTTCTACATCCACTGGTTCATGATTGTGCATTCCTGCTCTATATATTTGATAAACTGTAAAAGAGAGATCACACCCCATTTGTGTTGGCAATAGATAAATTTGTGCTCAAAATGAGAGATAGTTACCTAAATCTTCACTGAAACATGCTGATTATTTTTTTCATAAGTTGGACCCTTAGTTGGATATTAATAGTCATTCCAAAATTCATGTGTAAAGGATGCAAAACAAATATCTACAATCTCACTGATGAGTACTGTCTCCTCTAACTCTGTCTGCTTTTCTGAGCTCTGATACAGTACTAGATTGCTGTGAAAGAACACAAATTCAAGTCAGCAACCCTGAAAATAAGAACCATACTCACAATATTGGTAATAGCGAGAAAAGCAACTGTGAATTATTGTTGAAGCAAAAGCAATCAGATTTACAAAAAAGGAAGCTGACAGAATTAACTTCTCTATAAAAAGGGTAGCAGATGCATTCCAATTACTTCAGTACCTCAAAGCTGATAAACACTATCAGAATATTTCAAACTTCTTAAAAAGCAAAATGAGTCACTTTTATTCAAGGTACCCAAGAAATAAAGCTGGTATTTTCAACTTTGGCTGTAGCTAGGCAAGGTTATTGCAATATTTTCAGAGAAGCCTAAAACAATGTTGACATCATGGGATCAGAAGTTCTGGTCACATGGAGCGCCAGAGACTTGCTGTGTAGTCTTGAGCAAGTTACTTATCCCTTATCCTTTCCCTCTCTCCCTCATCTGTCAAACAGGGATAATTTATTTATTGGACTAACTTAAATATTATAACCTCACCAATCTTCTGCCTCTCTCTAATATCCTGGAACTGACACAGCTACAACTACACTGCATAAAACAGGGATAATAAAACTTACCTCACAGGATTGTCATGAGGAGTTGGCAATGTTTGTAAAGTGCAACGTAATGGGTATTATTTCCTAGCTTATCCATTTGCCTGCATGCTCACTACACAGCCACTATTTAGCTGAGAGTGCTCAGAGCAGTGTTAAAGTCATTCATATATTCGCATACACACTACACTTTAATTTTCATAAATTAGCTGCTTTCAGGTTTGTTTTTTAAATTGACACTTTAAAAAAAAAAACGCTCACTAAAATCTTGTCCTGTTGGAAAAACAATGTCATACTGTACATCCGACATATCTTGAATGAGAGCCAAATAGGGAAGAAAAAAACAAAACAAAAAATCTTTATCCTGCAGCATCCCTTGGGAAATCTTTGTTCTTTTTAATACTTGTTCAGTAGGCTCTCTCAGTGAATGACAAGGTTTTTAATCTCTAATGCGAGTGGCTTCGAAGGCTACTTGCATTATCTATTTTTCACCAGCTGCTGCTGAAACCACAGGGTTGCAAAGTTATAATTAAGTCCAGCTGCCACTATTGTGAGTTCTGAAGTGAGTAGTAATGTCTAGTGGTTGTTAGTGAGTCTCTCTCCATTTCTAGACAAAGTAATTAACTTCTTTGCCCCTCTTAGATGAAATAAACATCAGAACTGAAGAATGCTGTTAAATGACTGTAAAGTACTATTTATGCAAAGGAATTCTGAGACACATTAACGCTTAGGAAACTAATTTTTAGGAAGAAGACATCTAGGTACTGGGGTGGCTACTGGGGCATAGGACAAAGGCTGAAAGGAATTTCCATCAGCAAGAGGCAGGACATGTCATGCTCATACTACTGCCACATTGTTTATGACAGACTGGACTTCTACATAGAGTGCTTCCGCAGATGTGCACAGGCTGAAATTGTGAACAAACAGCATCACTTGCCCCGTAACCTCAGCTGTACAGAACACAATGCCATCCACAGCCTCAGAAACAACTCTGACATTACGTCAGCCCCTTTGATTAAAGGAGGTGCTGTAGTCATAATGAACAGTTCAGATTATGCAAAAAGAAAAGGAGTACTTGTGGCACCTTAGAGACTAACAAATTTATTTGAGCATAAGCTTTCGTGAGCTACAGCTCACTTCATCGGAGCTCATGAAAGCTTATGCTCAAATAAATTTGTTAGTCTCTAAGATGCCACAAGTACTCCTTTTCTTTTTGCGAATACAAACTATCACGGCTGCTGCTCTGAAAAAAGTTTGGATTATGAACAGGAGGCTGCCAGGCAACTCTCCAACACCATATTCTACAGGCCACTATCCTCTAATCCCATTGAGGAGTACCAAAAGAAACTACACCATCTGCTCAAGAAACTCCCTGCTACAGCACAGGAACAAATCTACATGGACACACCCCCACAGCCCCGACCAGGGGTATTCTATCTGCTACCCAAGATCCATAAACCTGGAAACCCTGGACGCCCCATCATCTCAGGCATCGGCACTCTTACAGCAGGATTATCTGGCTATTTGGACTCTCTCCTCAGACCCTATGCTACCAGCACTCTTCGAGACACCACTAACTTTCTGAGGAAACTACAATGCATTGGTGATCTTCCTGAAAACACCATCCTGGCCACTATGGATGTAGAAGCTCTTTATACCAATATTCCACATGAGGACAGACTAAAAGCTGTCAAGAACACTATCCCTCATGAGGTCACGGCACACCTGGTGGCTGGGCTTTGTGACTTTGTCCTCACCTACAACTATTACACATTTGGGGACAATTTATACCTTCAAGTCAGTGGCACTGCTATGGGTACCCGCATGGCCCCACAGTATGCCAACATTTTTATGGCTGACTTAGAACAACGCTTCCTCAGCTCTCGTCCCTAGTGCCCCTCCTCTATTTGCACTACATTGATGACATCTTCATCATCTGGACCCACGGGAAGGAAGCCCTTGAAGAATTCCACCTGGATTTCAACAATTTCCACCCCACCATCAACCTCAGCCTGGACTAGTCCACACAAGAGATCCACTTCCTGGACACTACGGTGCTAATAAGTGATGATCACATAAACTCCACCCTATACCAGAAACCTACTGACAGCTACACTTACCTACATGCCTCCAGCTTCCATCCAGGACACATCACACAATCCATTGTCTACAGCCAACCCTAAGATACAACCAAATTTGCTCCAATCCCTCAGACAGAGACAAACAAACACCTACAAGATCTTTATCAAGTATTCTTAAAACTACAATACCCACTTGGGGAAGTGAGAAAACAGATTGACAGAGCGAGACGGGTACCCAGAAATAACCTACTACAGGACAAGCCCAACAAGGAAAACAACAGAACACCATTGCCCATCACATGCAGCCCCCAGCTAAAACCTCTCCAGCACATTATCAATGATCTACAACTTACCTTGGAACACGATTCCTCACTCTCCCAGACCTTGGGAGGTAGGCCAGTCCTCGCTTACAGACAGCCCCCAAACCTGAAGCAAATGCTCACCAGCAACTACACACCACACCACAGAAACATTAACCCAGGAACCAATCCCTGTAGCAAACCTCTTTCTCTACTCTGTCCCCATATCTACTCTAGTGACACCATCAGAGGACCCAATCACATCAGACACACCATCAGAGTCCATTCACCTGCACGTCTAATGTTATATATGCCATCTTGTGCCAGCAATGTCCCTCTGCCATGTACATTGGCCAAACCAGACAGTCCCTATGTAAAAGAATAAATGGACACAAATTGGATATCAGGAATGGTAACATACAAAAGCCAATAGGAGAGAGAACACTTCAATCTTCCTGGACATTCTATAACAGATTTGAAAGTAGCTATACTTGAACAAAAAAAAAAAAAACTTCAGGAACAGACTTCAAAGAGAAACAGCAGAACTAAAATTCATTTGCAAATTTAACACCATTAATTTGGGCTTGAATAGGGACTGGGCTCATTACAAGAGCAGCTTTGTCTCTCCTGGAATTGACACCTCCTCATCTATTATTGGGAGTGGACTACTGATCGAATTGGCCCTGTCAACACTGGTTCTCCACTTGTGAGGTAACTCCCTTCTCTTCATGTGTCAGTATATTTATGCCTGAATCTGTAATTTTCACTCCATGCATCTGAATAAGTGGAGTTTTTACCCACAAAAGCTTATGCTCAGATAAATCTGTTAGTCTTTAAGGTGCCACCGGACTCCTTGTTATCCTTTATCCAGAGACCTGCTTTCCCAAACTTCCAAATAGAAAAACCAGAATGTGGTTACAACAAGATCTCAGCCCCACATCAAGGAAGTCAGCAAGAAGAGGTATGTACTGGGGGGATACGGTCACAAGGATGATTATGAGTGACCTGAAGATCATACCTGTGAGACCCACTGCCCAAGTGCTCCAATCAGACTTACAAATCTCATTTTAATCACTAGCTGCTTCCAGTGAAATAGCTCCGTTCTTTCTGTCCAAGACTGTTCTATATCTACATTACAGAAACTAAAATTAAGTCCAAGTTTAAATCAGCATCATGAGAAATGAAAATTTGCCAAGCTCAATCACCACCACTTCTGCTAGGGACTCACCTATTGCTTTGAGGTCCGTCATTAGGGCTCATTTGTGAAACCAATAAACAATATCATGGGTTAAGAGTTCTCGTTTCAAAAGGAACACGGACGTGCAAATGAACAGTGGAGTTCGCATCCCCACAAACTTTCCCTGGCAGAAGTAGCGTAGAAGATTAGGATTTGGGTTTTGTAAAGCATTGTCTTTTTATCTACATGTAGTCTTGTGTCATTTATTTTATTAATTCAAGGCATTTATGAAATATGGTGGTGTGGTATAAAAATTTAATTAGCACTCATTTGCAATGACCTTCATAACTCACTTTTGACTCAACCACTCATTAATAATGAGACCATATCAAAGACATGCTGATAAAACAGAGGACATCATCATCATCATCATGTATTCTCTCTCATGTTTATTTTATTTTTAAAAAGAGCTAGGCTATTAAAATACATTGACAAGCTGGGTCACTTCATAAAATGCTAAAAATGTGAACTAAAAACAAGACATTAATTGTACAAAAAACTACATACATTAGTCCCTCCTCTAGATTTCTCAGTATACCCGGTTTACACAAGCTGGCAACTGACAAGAATGACCCGCATTTGTGTGACTTCTTTTGGATCATGATTGCTTTGGAGCATGGACTGTCTCAGTGCTTTTATAGTGACAAGCACATTATGGTACTAAATGCATTTTTATAAAGTAAAAAACACATATGGGTAAGCCAAGGAAGAGAAATTAAGTGCCCTGTTCAAGGTCAGACACCAAGGTCATGGAATAGACACCAAGACTATCCAGCTCTGTTCACTTGCTCTACTTTTGCTAAGAGGGAAAATAAATGCCAGCATCTCTACTCAGCCTTCATCTTTTGCATGGTTTGCTACCACATTTTCTTAACCAGCAACAAATGAATGCTAGAAGTTAGAAAGTAAGCTTATGTCTGTTACACCCTTACTTTCGTTTTTCACAGTCAGTACAACGTAAATAGCCTTTTGTATCGAAGACAATAAGGGAGAATTTGTTCTCAAGTGGTTATTCTTGCGTTCATTTACTTTTGACACGTTGGTTTGCCATTTCACTATTCCCCTCTTTGTCACTCTGTACCACCTAGATCCCGGGTTCTCAACCTGTTTACCATTGTAGGTTGCATATGCGCTCTCTGTATTATGTGGGCTGCATCCATACAATATATATACACACTACATATATATGGACTGGTTATATCCTGTCATATCTAGGTGGGAGTTAGCCCACAATTTTTCCATCAGTGTTTTATGATTTCCATTTTAAATGGAATAAGCTTTTACTCCTCCTGGATTTTTAGTGGATACTATAAAGTATTTTTATTTGCGAAGGGTGCACATTTTATTAGCAGTGAAAGTGTTTCCGACAAAACACAATGGTAAAATGCTTTAAGTGGGATGGATGCAATATACTTGCAAAAAAGAAAAGAAAAGGAGTACTTGTGACACCTTAGAGACTAACAAATTTATTTGAGCATAAGCTTTCATGAGCTACAGCTCACTTGATGAAGTGAGCTGTAGCTCACGAAAGCTTATGCTCAAATAAATTTGTTAGTCTCTAAGGTGCCACAAGTACTCCTTTTCTTTTCTTTTTTGCGAATACAGACTAACATGGCTGCTACTCTGAAACCTGCAATATACTTGGAAATTTTTGTAGGATCTTCTTTGCAGCTGGAGTTTGTTTCTGAATCTATTGTTATCCACCAATAAAACAGTTTTGTTTTTTATTTTGTGCACCACTTTCTCTGTGCACTACTTTCTCTGTTAACACAAAAGATATGTTCGGGGGATACCAGTATGATGATTCTCAGGTCACCCAGGACAGCAAGTCAGTCTGTTACCTCCTTGTGTCAAAAGAGACAGACAGACCGACAGACTTACTCGTGCTTGATTGGGTGTCAGCTCACTGACACCACTAGTCATTAGCCACTGAAACATTCTCCTGAGAGCTCTGCCAGCCCTTACTTTGCTTTGCAGACAAACAGTAGGTAAAGCACAGTTCCTGCGACCTTCTGAAAGCATCCCCCTGTAACCAGACACTCCGGAATTACCAGGTAAGCGGTACACACAGCTTGACTATGTAGGATCAGGTCCTTTATAACAGTCGCACCAATGAAATATATTTCTAGTGAAACAACCATGAGTTTATCAAAGGTTTTGAGAGAGAGCGACTAAGGATAATAAGTGGAAACAGAAATGTTTATACATATAAAAGAAAACAAAATGCAAACCTAGGTCTGCACTTGTCAATAGTTACCTTTCCTATTTAAGAAGGTCGATTTTCTTTCAAGGATTCAGTTTTTGTTAGAGCTGCTGTTTTCCAGTGAAAACTAGGATCTAAGCATTTCATGAATACACCCTTCAAGGGAATGGGTGACAAAATTCTGTCTTGCCCCCAGTCCTTGTCCAATAAACCCTCTTAAGTGCATCTCTAGACAGAGCACTTTTTCTCCATTGTTTGTTTTCCCTGTTGACTTCACATGACTCTGTCCTTTCTTACAGAGACAAGGTGGGTGAGGTAATCTCTTACTGGACCAATCTTTGTTGGTGAGAGAGACAAGCTTTCAGGCTACAGAGTTCTTCCCTGAGGTACATGTGGTATACCTCATCCAGTGCACTAAATGCCCCAACAACAAATATGTGGGTGAAACCAGACAGACAATCACAACATTCTTACATGAATTCACACAGGAAAAAGATAAAAGACAAAAAACACCCTATCACCCGTGGGTGAACATTTTTCATAAAAGCAATCACTCTGTAGCTGATCTATCAGTCCTCAACCTCAAAGGAAATCTGCACAACACTTTCAAAAGACAAGCCTGGGAGCTTAAATTAATTACCCTGCTAAACACTACAAATCCAGAAACACTGAATTTATGGCATATTACAACAATCTGTAACCCACTAACCCCCTCTTTAATAGGCTACTCCACCTTGAATGGTCCCTTGCAATATGTGCTTATTTATGCTAAACAATCTGTTCCACCTTGCACCTTTCCCAGACCTGAAGAAGAGTTTGTGTGGCTTGAAAACTTGTCTCCTTCTCACCAACAGAAGTTGGTCCAATAAAAGACATTACCTCACCCACCTTGTTTCTTTAATATCCTGGGACCCACACAGCTACAACTACACTGTTCTCTATTCATATTCAGTTCAAACCAGTGATGGGAAGCCCACTGTGAAACACTACAATGCTTAATCTACATGTCAGTTAGCTAGATGGACAAACACTCCAGGTCTGATGGAAAACCCGGTGACAGACTCACAGTACATGCAGGGAACTCCTCTCACACCATCTGTACATATATCTCACAATGCTTATAATGACTAGTGTGCCTACAGCTTTGATTTGATACTGTATGGCACACTATTTATGGATAAGTATCATGAAAACACTGTGTTAGTTGTAGTTAGTTTGTCAGGCCTGTTAGAAGTTATGAGTCAGATATGAGTAAGATATGAGTCAGCAGTGTGCCCTTGTTGCCAAGAAGGCCAATGGCATTTTGGGATGTATAAGTAGGGGCATAGCGAGCAGATCGAGGGACGTGATCGTTCCCCTCTATTCGACACTGGTGAGGCCTCATCTGGAGTACTGTGTCCAGTTTTGGGCCCCACACTACAAGAAGGATGTGGATAAATTGGAAAGAGTACAGCGAAGGGCAACAAAAATGATTAGGGGTCTAGAGCACATGACTTATGAGGAGAGGCTGAGGGAGCTGGGATTGTTTAGTCTGCAGAAGAGAAGAATGAGGGGGGATTTGATAGCTGCTTTCAACTACCTGAAAGGGGGTTTCAAAGAGGATGGCTCTAGACTGTTCTCAATGGTAGCAGATGACAGAACGAGGAGTAATGGTCTCAAGTTGCAATGGGGGAGGTTTAGATTGGATATTAGGAAAAACTTTTTCACTAAGAGGGTGGTGAAACACTGGAATGCGTTACCTAGGGAGGTGGTAGAATCTCCTTCCTTAGAGGTTTTTAAGGTCAGGCTTGACAAAGCCCTGGCTAGGATGATTTAACTGGGACTTGGTCCTGCTTTGAGCAGGGGGTTGGACTAGATGACCTTCTGGGGTCCCTTCCAACCCTGATATTCTATGATTCTATGATTCTATGAAGTTGCTGGCAGTAGTGAACCCTTACCCAGTTGGCACCAATGGACCTCTGGATCACAAGAGGCAGCTCAGACCTCCTGTCATGCTTTGCTCTTTGGCACCTATTGTACATTAGTCTCCTGCATTACTTTTCAGACCCATGAAATTTTTTTTTTTAAAAAGTCAGAAAATTTCCACCAAATGATACACTGATGAATAGAAAAAAGTCTTTTTCCCCATTTTCCAGCCAGCCTTGTCACCTTTTATAACTCTATAGTTAGAGTTATAGTCAAGTCCAACTTTTTCTTTTAGATATAGAAAGAGTTAATAGTTTACAGTAATCTCTAGTACTGGAGTATCAAAGCACTTATGTCACCAGAGGCTTGCACAGGTCTTTAGAGAAAGATGATTTGGACAGGGGCTTGCCTAAGGAGATTACTACCTAGATTGGATGAATACAATAAAAACAACAGAAAGAATCAGCAGGCAAATGGGAGCAGAAAGACAACCATTCAGTGTTGGAAGTGGGATGGGTAAGGAGACACAAACAAGGGATTGAAAGGCACCCTGAGCAATTTTTTCACAGGAATGGATGATCTTCAACAGTTTCTTCAGTGAAATGGGAACAGAGCTGTTTTCCTCCAAAATCTGTCATTCATATTTTCTTCCTCTGTTTTCCCCTCCGGACAAACACAATATTTGCTGCCTTTCCACTTTAGTAAGTCCAAGGTGTTGCTCAAATATAGGACCATGTTCCACAATCTTGTCTTAAATAAAGAGCAATACAATTCCTTTTCTAGGGGGCTTCCACACCACAGAGCTACTTTTAGGGTTTCCTAGCCTTCCAAACCAGTAACTGAATTCCTGGGGGACCACTGATTGGTTTTCTTGGTATTGTGATGCTCCATAACATACCCCAGAGACAACTGTCCACTCTGGAGTAGACAGTTGTAGGAGGCTAAGAATGAGCAGACTTGTAACAGCAAGTTTCCACCTTGGCCATGACAACTGCAAGCTGACAGAGGCTGTTAATACACTGAGGATTACACTCTGAAGCATAAAGCCTGCATTCAGTCAAAGCTCACTGAAATACCAATGTACCATCAAGGAAAGTATACTAAGTGTTCTTTGTGGAAATAAGAAAGATAGACTGAGATGACTAACATGGCATTAGTAGCAGTAGTAAGATGTTTTTAAGCAAATAAGAAAGGAAGCTTATATTAAGTTGTTTAGCTCTCTAATGACGTGCTTTTTTTTTTA
Source organism: Dermochelys coriacea (assembly GCF_009764565.3). Lineage (NCBI taxonomy): Eukaryota > Metazoa > Chordata > Testudines > Dermochelyidae > Dermochelys > Dermochelys coriacea. The sequence goes on from NC_050076.1 coordinate 18,146,163, forward strand.
ATTCCATTGTGCAATTAGACTACATAACTTAGTTGGGTATAATAAAACTAGTATATATCCAACTTTTGTTAGATGCAGTATGGCCTAGTGCAGTGGCTCCCCAACTTGTTCCGCCGCTTGTGCAGGGAAAGCCCCTGGCGGGCCAGGCCGGTTTGTTTACCAGTCGTGTCTGCAGGTTCGGCCGTTCGTGGCTCCCAGTGGCCATGGTTTGCTGGGAGTCGCAATCAGCCAATCCTGTGAACACGGCAGGTAAACAAACAGGCCCGGTCCACCAGGGGCTTTCCCTGCACAAGCAGTGGAACAAGTTTGGGAACCACTGGCCTAGTGGATTGAAACTGGACTAGAAGCCATCAACTCCCAAATTAGAATTCCAACTCTGCCTTTGACTCTGTGCAAATCAGAGGTTGGGATTTTAAGAAATGCCTATGGGAGTTGAGTGCCTAGCTTTCATTGAACTCCATGGGAACTGAGCACCTCAAAGTCTTTTAAAAATTCCAGCCTTAGCTTGTATGTAGATTCTTATCTGGGTCCTATCATAATAGGACCTCAATCTCTCTGCCTCAGGTTCTCCAACTGTAACAAGGAGAGGAATAAATGTTATTTACTTGATGCAGGATTTCTGAGGATGTTTGTGAAGCATTTTATAGGTGCAAAGTGTGTAATTTCACTTGATAATGTCTAGAAGCTAAAATTCACCCACTGCCATGTGACAGCAGAATGTATAGGTCAGTTCAGCACCAATAAAGTACCTTCACTTCCCCATGTCCTTGATCCAATCAGTCCCCTTATACAAGTTGAACTGCTGTCAATAGGAGTTTGATCTGCATAAGGAATATGGGATGGGGACTTTTGTCATCAGTGTATAGTACTTTCAGTGTAAGTAGCAGATCAGTACTACTCTTTCCAAGATTGTAAATGTGACTGGCTATGGGGGGAGGAGAAAGAATGCAGAAATTTTTTATTCCCTTCTATCAAGTCTCAGACAAGCTTCAAAAAATACCCAAACACGTCATGCACAGTTTGCACAGCAACCTCAATTTCATCCCACAGATGCAGAACTCCCTATCAAGTATTCTTAGCATGCTTCACACTCCCTGGACAGCAATAATTTACATTCTTGCCCAATTCACAGTTTCACTTTGACCCTTCTAGAAGGTCATACATAACACAGGCATCTCAATACTGCCAGCTCACAGCAATTGCAGTTCAAACAGGAAATTATTTCTGATAAATGAAAGTTAAGCTAAGGTCACCAGGAGATGATAGAACAAAATGTATCATCTCTTCTATCAAAATAACCAGAATTTACTTGAGTAACATAAAGGTACTTAAAGTGGCTAGAGAAAGTTCAGAACTGTCTTCAAAATGGTAAGAAAGCCATTGTAAACCCTTCAAAAGTTGAAACAATTCTAGACAAGAAATATTTAGGGAATTCTTAAATCTCTCCATCTCTGGGTCTCAATTAAGAGCCAGTAATTGTCACAATTGACATGTGTAATGATCAATCTAATTTCATAAACAAGCTTTTTAAAACTGTTGACTAATATACACTAGCTAACATATATATCTCATGCTGATAAATGCTAGGAATATATATTGCAGATAGTATTAAGTATACATATTAAGCATTACAATAGCAGTTATATAGTCCAGATTGGCCTGTACCTTTGTTATAATCCTATACACCTATACTAAGTACCCATAATACCATGCACTAATTGAAGAAAGCCTTGGTGTGAGTAGATAGGAAAATCATATGTCCTGATGCTGACAATTATTTTCTCATGGCAACAAGTAAGGAGTTACCCACACAAACCTAGGAGGTGTCTTCATGCCCCTTAGTACCTGAAATACATGGGTTCAGAACAAGAGACAAAGGGGTACACCATAGTACCAAAAACAAACAAGGTAAAAAGCTGATTGATTAAAGCCAGTGCCAAGGAATGTATACATTACCTTGTAGAGGTTAAAAATGGGGTATAAAAAGATGGCTTTGGGGATATAACTTCAGAAGCACACCTGCATAAGGTGAATGTAAAATAGCAGTCTCTGAAGAGCAGTCCCATGCAGCTATCAGATAGAATCCTTTTCCTGTACCATATTTAAAAACCTTTGACATTGGTTATTTGGTCTCAAGTATATTTCATAATGAACCAAAGTGTGATCAACCAATTGGCTATACAATTTAATCAACAAAATTCAGACTTACAGAAACAACTTGGTTTCTATGAAATCAGAAGCTAAGATATTGTTAGAAATTGGGTCTCTAGTTACTGTTAATGACTGATAGCACTGGGCATTAAAGATCCATGTACAAAATGAGTACTGCACAAGCAGTGGCAGAGCAAACTGCCTTATACATCCCCACCAATGTGGTTTGTGACATTAGACATCAGAGCAATCTCTAGGTTTCATCCTTCATCTCTGATGAAAGTGAACATGCCAGCCATGTCAGTGGTGATTGTGTGGTTTAAATGTTTATCATTCTAATTTTAAGAGGCAGCTAATTTCCACTAACCAGAAGGGAATTTGGATTCTCCACTATAACAGTGTTATTATTACAACAGCAATTCTGATAAGGTGCTCATCATCACAGTATCTTGGCATATTATCTGTATTAGATCAAGAGGGAACAGAAGCCCTGCCTTTTTACGCACAGTAGTCAATGCTAAAGATGGGCTAAACCCCTTGATCCAGACTTTGGAGAAATTGAGATTTGGATATGCACTTTATAGGTGAGGCTCATTTCTAATTCCTAACATAGCAGTGACTCTGTACATAGAAAAAATTGTCTCTTTAGAGCAAGCTCTTTTCATGGTCACTGTTGTTCTAGAATCTGTTTTGTGTTGTGCTATTTATTGCCTGCACAGCAGGTTTCTTGGTGGAAAAATAATCTAAAGTCCTGAGCATTTTACGGTTCTGACAAGACACATTTACATGGGAAATTAGGGCATTTTTTTCCTCGTAAAATAATTAAAGTTTGAGATGAGAGCTTGAATACCAAGAGCCTTCCAGACATACTAATTTGAACATCGTTATTGTGATGTTACTGTAATGAGCATTCTGGCTCATTACTGAGTTCCCTCTGCTTCCATGTGAGGGTGTCCTTGAAGGAAAGGATTACGCCACACATCATTCTATTAGAGGGCAGGGACCCAGGTTACCACTTTGCTAACAGTGGCACTGTGTAGTAAACAGTGACCAGGTGGTATGGACAGCCTCAAGCTACAGAGAATCCAGGCAGGAGAAGCTGAAGAAGATGCCCAATGATTGTAATGAGAGAAGCCTCGGACAGGAGCAGTCCTCGAGACTCCATAAGAGCTTTAAAGAAGTGGAAGCTGGGAAAGTATGACCAGCCCTTGAGTGCAGCTGGTTTAAGGAGTACATTAGTTGGTGGAACAGGTCCCTCTGCCCACAATGAGGAGGGAAGTAGAGATTAACCCAGCAAGAGGCACAGGAAATAAGGTTATGGGAGAAGCAACCAGGGAATACCCGATAGGTTAATTAGGGAGTCTTGTCACCCACAAGAGTGGAAGTCATAGAGAAGAATATAGGCCACCCTCACAGCTAGGGAAGAAGGGAGATAATGCTGGGCCTTGTACATACCCTTAGATGATCACTGGATAATGCTTAGTAACTTGGAGATGGAAACCACCCAGCGCCAGAAAGGAGGAGTGGACATTCTTGACAGGACAGTGCATGTACTAGGCCAGAGGAGCTCTGAACAAGTAGGATAGCCTTGAATCCTGTTATAGTTCCACACCCTACGGGCTAAATTAGGAATTCCTGTGCATTTTCTAGCAATACATACTCTGAAGTTTCAGCCACAGCTGAAGTTGTGTGGAACTTGGGATCCCAAATCTGCAAAGGGAACGCAAAGAACCCTGGCGGTGATTAGAACCTTCTCATATATCTACGCGGAGGCTTTTCCCCATTTTTAAAGATAAAGTGCTCCCACAAACAAGTATATGAGCATTACTTCATTCTACAACTGGCAGTAGACCCAGGAAATCCACTACTACAATTTCTGAAGATGGCCCTATCTGTAGTGCAGCGTAGGCACTTCAGGCATGACATTTTCCATTTTAAAAAGGAACTCACAAGTGGTGCAAATTTGCACCACCATTTTATATACAAACTCTTACTACACTAGAACGTTCTTTAGTACTGAATAACAAAATTGCCTGTTCTCTCTGAGACAGGCATGAATGACACGAACTGTATCAAATAACTCTTTGTAGAAAGAAAGATTTACTAAAAAAACAAAAAAGAAGAAGAAGAAAAATATTTTGCTGCAAGCTTCCTGGAGAGAGAGATTATTTAGGGTTGTAGGAAAATTGACCAGATTTCATACCCTTACAATCAAATGTTTTAAACTAAACCTTAATTTAAGCAGATTTACTGTGTGAACTCTGCCTTCCACCCCCAATCAACTAGACTAGAAAGTACTAACCCATTTTCATTTGCTGTAGGATCTCTAGATAAATTGGATGAGAGCATTCTGCTATATATTTGATTTCTTAACAATATGTGACCAGTGTTATGAGACATGCAGGAACTATTCACCTAACTAATGGTTGCTCTACCTCAGAAGCATTCAGTTTAGCCACACATAACAATGGAAATAGATAAAAAGCTTTACTTTGCCCTTGTGTCCACATCCCAGTTCTATTACCCTCTTCAGTAACAATACTTAGCTCTATATAGCATAGATCTCAAAGCACTTTAAAAAGCAAGATTCATTATCCCTATTTTACAGATGGGGAAACAGACACAGAGAAGTGAAATGACTTGCTCAAGGTGATCTATCAGGCCAGTGACAGGGCCAAGAATATAACCCAGGTATCCTGACTAAAGTCCTCGAGAAACAGGTCACAGTGTCTCCGAAGTTTAAGGAATATTTCTCATTACTGGAAATCTTCTATACCAGTAAACAGACAGTGTACAATTTGTTAGATTACACCAACTAGGGTGTATTAATACAGACATCACATCTGTCTTTTTAAGGGTTCTTAATCGGTGGGTGGATCAAGCTACAATACAGAGCTCCCTTCCCTGAAAATCCACCACAGTCAATCCCTGCCCCCTTTGGCAAGACTTCTTCAGAAGTCTACCTTTTCAGAGAAGCTCAGTTTTCACAGCCCATCCCTATTTAGGGTCCCCTTGGCAATGTTGCCATTTTGTATCATTATAATATGCAATGGCTTTTAAATAACGTTTACTGTATTTTAAACAGTGTGCAAAGGCAGGCAGGGAAAGATTCTTTACAGAATCATTGACTATGACTTATGGTGCAGTGATGGAACCCTTAAGAGACTCTCAGAACATAGCTACCCATCATTTTTGCATATTAGTTATACAAGTAAATGAAATCACCTCACTTTGCAGAATTTAGAGTGTTTTCAGTAGCTTCATTTCCTATTGCATAGTCTCAGTACAGAATTAAACAAGCTGAATGAAAAGAATTTACATAGTTGTCCACTTCAGATGACTAACAGACCTTATGCAAGATTACCAGTAACAATTAGTGAATGACAATAAAACTTGCAGTGCAGAAGATTGCATTCATAGCAGAGTGCTCTCATCATTTCTCTTTGTATGATAAGAAATGTCTCATCTCCTGCCCCCATTACACTTTGGAAAAAAGGGACTTCAGCTTTCACACAACATAAAAAAAAAATGCAGTTTGCAAGTTTTCATTGTAATAATAGACTTACATAAATTACAAGATAAATGGCAAGTGACAGTGAGAGAGACAGCTCAATCTGTTACTGAATCCTTGGAATGGTTATATGAAGAGCCTAGGCATTTCAGGCATAAATCTTTTTTTTTCCTTTTGTTTTTACTGCTGCTAGTGTTGGTAAATTAGCAAAACTATCTAGTGAAACATACAATGTGCAGTTAACGTATTTCTACTGACAATTCCACAAGCTTCTTATGTGAATCATAACCATATAGCCTTAGCATAGAAATGGCCTCATGTTGTAGGCTGACAAAACAGTTTAACATCTCTAAAAGAGTCGTTAGACTTTATCATGCCAATTGCAAAGGGTGATCTCCATGTTATAGATTGTTATGATACCCAGGGCTATCATAAGTCAACTCATTGACCTGTTACAAACCTTCTGTGGAACAGATTGATGCAGCACATGTATAATAGCTTGATTTTCAAAGAGGCTGAGTGTCTCTAGTTCCCAATGAACTTAATGGAATTTGTGGATGCTCAGCAACTCTTGGGGCAAGGAGAACAAACAGGCAAGATGGCCAGGCGTAGAGTAAAAAGTTTGGACAATGTATATTGCAAATTCATTCTACAGAGGAACCAAACTGAAGCCATCTCCCCGTTCTGTGATATTTCTTCCCTCTATGGATCACTGTCCCAGCTGGGGGCACTAGCAGCTATACTTAGATGGATGCTTGGACACACCTGCTACTATTCAATGCTAGGAGCCTAAAGCAGACTGGCAAGAAGATGAGAAGAGCAAGAGATGAACAAAGCTAATTAAATGTATGCTTTAAATTTCAGAAAAAAAGAACAGGAGTACTTGTGGCACCTTAGAGGCTAACAAATTTGTTAGAGCATAAGCTTTTGTGGGCTACAGCCCACTCCATCGGATGCATAGAATGGAACATATAGTACAAAGATTATATATATATATATATATATATATATATATATATATATATATATATACACACACACACACACAGCAGTTTCTCGTTGGAGTTTCTCTTTTGCATAGAGACTGTCCGGTTTGGCTAATGTATACGGCAGAGGAGCATTGCTGGCACATTATGGCCTACGCAAAAGAATAAATGGACACAAATCTGACATCAGGAATCATAACATTCAAAAACCGGTAGGAGAACACTTCAACCTCTCTGGCCACTCAGTAAAAGACTTAAGGGTGGCAATTCTGCAACAGAAAAGCTACAAAAACAGACTCCAATGATAAACCTGCTGAGCTTGAATTAATATGCAAACTAGATACCATTAACTTGGGTTTGAATAGAGACTGGGAGTGGCTGGGTCATGACACACGTTAAATCTATTTCCCCATGTTAAGTATCCTCACACCTTCTTGTCAACTGTCTAAATAGGCCATCTTGATTATCACTACAAAAGTTTTTTTCTCCTGCTGATAATAGCTCATCTTAATTAATTAGCCTCTTACCATTTGTATGGCAACTTCCACCTTCTCTGTATATATGTGTGCATGTGTGTGTGTGTGTATGTGTATCTATATCTATATCTATCTTCTTACCACAAAAGCTTATGCTCTAATAAATTTTTTAGTCACTAAGGTGCCACAAGTACTCCTTTTTGCAGATACAGACTAATGCCACAGCTGCTACTCTGAAACCTTAAATTTCAAAGTAGATTACCCCAATTTCTGCAGGAAGCTGGCTTGAATTGAAGAGTGACAGTGGTGACTGACATCGGATGGAAAAATAGAAGCCAAAGGTTGTTAATGTTGCAATATATCTAACTTCATTTTGCCTGTAAATATGGTACAAATCTGACAAGCACACTGACTGGGAACCCCTGCAGTGTTTAAGCAGGACTTGCACTGTAAATTACCTTGTTTCGATTGGTCAGATGAATTGACCTTAGAGTTCTTTTTGAATGGAGGTTTTCCCTCTCGTATTAATTTATAAATCTACTCCTGCCAGATTGCAGATAGCAGCTACTGTATAACACTTGAAATGACTACCAAAATTCCACTCAAACTCTCACAAATCAGTAGAAAGTAAACCACCAATATAAAGCTCCACCTAACCATGAAGAGTTGAAAATGCAGGATAACTTGCACTGTTTTTACAATGTCTCCAGTCATCACTCCGGTCCGCTCCCTGTGAACTAATGAATGCACAATCTCATTTTAGTCCCAGGATCTGTCCTCCTCTCTCTCCACACATTGTACGTATCAGTGCTCCACTGGTATCATTGTGCTATTGCTTCAGATTTACACCAGTGTCATTTAGGCCATGTCTACATTAAGGAAATTTGCACCAGTGTAGCTACATCAACATAATTCAAAAGCCACAGTGAGCATAAGTTCTGCTTTGAGTCAGTGCAGCACATACTTATTTGTGATTTCCACAAGTGTAAATACATAAATCACAGAAACACCCATACAAACATCCTTAATGTAGACTGGGCCTGAGATCACAGTTTGGCCCACAATAATTCTGAAGCTTTGCTACCAGCTGAAGTTCCATTCGTTTTATTTATTGAAGTGCTCCATTAAAAATGTCATCTGTGACCAGATTCAGTAACAGGTTCAGTGATACCATAGTCACAAAAGGTACTCTGAAATTATTTTGATATCTGCAGTTCAGTATTAAAGATACACAGAACACTAAGAAGTGTTCTGCAGCATATTTTGTAAAGCCAGACTTCCTAATGTGAGACATATAACTACAGCAGCCCATCACTAAATATCTGTGGCCCAGAACCTACATTCCTTGCATTCATCAAACTCCTGTCGACTCACTTTAGAGTTTTGGGTGCCCACTATTTGCAAGGGTAAGGCCATAGCTGAAAGATGGAGTGAGAATGCCAGGCCGCTTCTGAAAATGATCCCATTTAGCAAGTGAGCAGTAGACAGAGGTTCTACCATATTCTTAGCACTGAAGTTTTCACTAGTATTAAATTGTGCAGAATCACAGCCTCACTACAAATTGGGCCAGTTGTGGTGTTTTGTTTGTTTGTTTATTTTATTAAATAAACTTAACAAAAAGGAAGCAAGTGCTGAGAATAGGTGGAGCCGCTGCATAGCCATTTAAAAAGCAGCAGAAATAACCTCAAGTTAGAGTTCATGTCAACAAAATATTAGTTGAGCTCGTTTTATCTGAATGCATCCTCAAAACAATATAGACTATTATAGATACACTGCAAGCAATTTAAGCTTGACTCACCATACTGGCATCGTGGACCCTGAAATCCTGCTGGACACTGGCACATGAGGGATCCTCCTTCAGAGCATTTCCCTCCATTGAAGCAAGTGCCTACAGAGCACAACACTAGTAAAAACAACAAACAAAGAAGAAACTTCACTGTACAACTCTTCAGAAAGAACGAATACCTCAGTGTGTCATATTCTGGTTGTAATAGAAGCCTCCCAAACTGATGTGAATCAGCAGTTTGGTATTCATTGAACAAGTTAAATTAGGGGAATAGGCAAAAAGAATCTTCCTTCCAATTATCATACAGATATGATGTCCCAGTCCAGGATAATAAAATATAATATAATGTAAAGTAATAATGGCCTTGGGATAGTTTAATGGGAATGGTGTGGTTTGACTTTAAGATGTTTAAAGGGTGAAAAGCACAGTCTGGCAAGATTGAGAATGCTACCAGATTCCCTGGGGAGAATGATGGAAGGGTGGATGAATTGCTGTGGTGTAATGCGGAGATGATTGAAACATGCATCTCAATAGATTATGTAACAGCTATGGTGAGGCAATTTCCTCCTCCTGTCCCCCAAATGCACAATACAGAACAAGCTGAATCCTTATGCTTGAATGTATTGAATAAAAAGGTTAGTTCAGCTCCTCAGGTGCCTTAAAGAATTCACCAAGAGTCTGCATTATTTTTCCAAGAAAAGGATTTTACAATTCCATAGAAGTTCAATTTGATAAATTCCTTTTATGCTTCAAATTTGGTTACAGATTTTAAATGCATCTTTGACAGCATTTACAGAGAAGCAAACAAAATAGTCAATAGTCGGAAGCAGAAAGGGGCAAACCCTCAAGAAAAATGACTCTGCATAAACTCTAAAACATTTTATTTTGTTTAGTCTCTCTCATATAAAACATAGGCCAAATTGCTGTACAGGGGAAAAATAGCCAAAGTAGAGAAGTTCAGAGGTACAGTAAATAAAATGGAGAATCTAAGGTAAAGAGATACAGGAAACCTGTAGATGGTAAGAGCTGTAGTAGAGAAGTTTCTAGACCCAACAATGGCCATACCCATTGTGGACGAACAAAGTGATACCAGTGCTACATGAGTGCAAGGTGCAGAGCAAGAGAGACAGGGCCAAATTTAGTGTTGGTTTAAGCAGCCACAACTCTATTATTTCAAAGAATCTACATTTGCTTATATCAGCACTAAACTGGACATCAAGTCTATGGAAGGCCAGCAGAGAGCACAGACTATAAACTATGAATGTCGAGCTTCTAATGATAGCCCTTGCAAAGTATTTCTCAGCCATCTTAAAGATACCTGGTGCTACTATGCACATTTTTTTAAAAGTCTATAATAAGAGATCATTCACCTTTGTGGGAATCCTAAATGTAGCTAAAAAGCAAGAGAGAGAGGCCATCTTTTCACAACACACAGTCAATAAGTAAAGAAGGCCAGATGGAGAAATGTATTCTATCTTTGCCTCACAAAATTGGATGGATCCTGTCACAACTTACAGTACAAGCAGCCAGGTTCGTCATCTTGTTGGGTCCATCCTGGACAACATTTATAGACAGTTCGATGCTCTATGATGTACACTTGTTTGTAGACTGTGTAATAACCCGTCCTATAAAGTAAGAGTCAATGGAAGAGAATTATCCCAACTTCCTTCTGTGCAGCTTATTCAAACCAAAGCAGTAATGTACACAGGACTTAATACATCACACACATTATATCTGTAACATACACTCATTTCAGACATTATCAATGGTTCTTGTACCTGAGAAAGTAAAGTGAAACATGCCCCACTGTCAAAAACTGGTTTAGCACTTAAACAAATTCTGGTTCTAGGTGCTTAGCCAGTGACTTCAACCGGTTCAGTGGTTTGACTCTTTAAAACTTGGTAGTAAATGTGTAAATTTTTTTTTGTATTTTAAATTAAATGGCTTAACAGATTATAATGTTTAGGCCTTAATATAAACCTATTCAAATAAAAAGCCCTTTTAAAAATAATTTTTACCCACCACAATAAATGCTAATGTGCAGAAACACATGCTTCTGATTGATAGAAACACAAATTGACTGCAAAATCCCAACAGCACATACTGATAGATCCATAGCAACTTTTATGTGGGGAGGGCTAAAGGTACTACAATACATTTCTCAGTACATACTTCTTGGGCAAAGTATGAAGCATTCCTATCAATTGCCTTACCAGAAAACAGGTAATAAAATAACTTAGTTAGCAATCATGCATTACCTTCTCTCATAGCCCATACACCACCTATGTCCTGTGCAGCCTTGTTTCCACATCTTGACAACCTGGGCAAAAGCCTGAACACACGGCTGTCGCTGACCCACTATTGCCAGCTCTTGTTCCAGACATACATTTGGCCTTTGGGGGAAAGGAGGAATAGAGAAAAGGAATATAAATATAATAATCTGTATAATACACTAGGAAAGTCATGTCAAGAGAACTACATAAAATGGATGATTTATCCTCTCTACACTGCCCCATTTCTGATGCTAATGTGTTATTCAAAATTATTTGAGCGATATTGGGAAGGGCTGCTGGGACCAGGAGCCAGTACTCCCAGGTCTCCTTCAGCCCACCAGGCTTGAAGGGCTGTGAAGGTGAGCAAGCAGGGTCCTGTCAGAGCCTTGCCTGTGTTCTGTTGGACATATTTAAAATAAAGGTCATTTAAAAATAAAAATACTTCCATTGACTCAGTGAAACTTTCTGAATTCAATGAATCTGCATTTTCTGACCAAAAAAGTTTCTAAAGAATTTCTGACCAGTTTTAGCTAGAACAGACATACACTATGTGGATCGAGCAAGAGGGAGAGACATAACACACACTGACCAGTAGATTATACACATTGTGAGACAAGCCCTGCACCAAAGAATTTACCATCAGAGCATACGGTGTGAAATCCTGGCCCCAGAGAAGTCAATGGGGTTTTGTCATTGACAAAAAAGAGGGCAAAATTTCACCCATGGTGTCAAACTGTTGATGTCTTTTACACTCAGTAGTGCTGCAAATTAAGGCCCTGATCCTATAAAGGTTTATGCACATGCTTAACTTAAATACTTTGATTTCAATGACACAAGTACTGTGAGTAAATTTAAAGCTATGGTTAATTCTTTACAGGGCCCAAAAGCTTAATCCTGCTTTCACTAAAATCAATGGCTAAATTCCCACTGATTTAAGTAGGAGAACATCACCTTACAGGCAAAATGAGAAATGCAAAATTTCCAAAAGTTACTATAAACATGAAAATCATTTTCACATAACTACTAATCTCAGGTTTCTTGATGTCACTTCTGTATGAAATGACAAGGACGTTCTGCTAAATATTGCAAATTTATGGCCAAAGCAATCACTGATTATTTTACTGTAGATATTTTATCACGGGAAGCAATCTAAACAATAATCTCCATTAGATATATGTCACAATTAGTAATTATTTCTCCTAGGACTAGATAATTCTTCTATTTCAGGACATTCACTAATGTCTCATAGTAGGCAAGAAAGATTTGCACTATGATTTCTCCCTCTGCTTAGTAGATTTAAAATGTACATATAAAATTCATTAGCACTTATAATTTATAGCTTGGGACTTCAAAAATGTTTCATTCAGTTTATGAATTAAATGTTTCATTGCAATTATAGTCAGAGTATAAGGATCAGATGATACAATGGGTTAGGTCTCTCGTATTTCCCTCTTCTAGGGTCCAGAGTATAGATTTTGACTCACAGCAAGATTAAATATGAAGGTACAGGGGCAGTTCCTCCACTGTTGTAAACTGTCACAGCTCCATTGAAGATCTGCCCTGTATTTGCCATCTTACCCTAGCCCCCATCTATGAGGGGGGAAAACACACACCATGCAATTTGGTATGACTAATAACTGTTACTTAAGAGAGATAGAGGACTGAAGATGTGCAAGTTCTACAGCTCAACAGCAATTGCCTGCCTCATTTTCTTGTCAGTATTTCTTCTTAAGGGACCTTCCCAATGCCACACAGCAATTCAGTGGCAAAGTCAGGAGCAGAACCCAGGTGTACTAATCCCCATTACTCTAATCTAACCATTAGCCAGTGCCGCCTTTGCTTATTTTCTCTGTGTTCGAAGAAGCACACATTTTAGCTCCATTCTCCCATTGCTGAAGTTTAAAATTTCCATGAATATCTCCCTTTATCGGTTGCTTAAAGCTTTCCAGATGCAGGTACATTGCATTCCTAGCGATAAAGGAAGGAAGCCAAAAAATTTTATAATTAGTTATGGACCCTATTTTGCCAATCCTTCTATCTTTTTGTCCTCCATGTTCCCATGACTAATCCCATTGATTTCAAGAGTACTACTAATATGAATAAATATTACTCACATGGAGAAAAGCAATGCAGGATCAGGTCATATGTTTATTAAGACTTTTGCAGAGGAAGAACAAAAATCCACACCATCTACTTGCTCTATGTGCCCTGAACACCATTTAAAATGCAAACATTGACTCTCCCCTTCCCATCCCACCCCCCCCCACACATACAGAAACAAACCGCAGCAATTCCATCCCACATAATCCTCAACAAGCAAGACAAGCAAATGAACACTCCCTCTCCAACAATTAACCACATTCACATTCTTCCCCTTATTCCTCCACCTCTTCAAATGATGGGGAAAGCCAGGCATAGCATTCTGATTAATTTATCCTTGCTACATTACATACAAACCTAGAGAAGTTCCACTACCTGGGATACAATTATTTTAAATATACTATTATGATGGTTCTCCATTGAGTAAAGGCCAGCTCACCTCTCAGTGTGACTAAATCTTCTATCAAAGCAACAAGTGGGTTCAAGGGCATGTTCACAAAAGGAGAACTCTATATGCTTTTTATTCTCTTATTCCACACACAATCAGATGCTATTTGTTAATGGGCTTTTAAATGTTAAACAAGCAAACAGTATAAAGTTTATATTATGCTTTACGATTTTATAGATACAGCAATCCTCAAAAGCTTTTTTTCTCTTAATATGCTTTTCATTGTCCACCAAAACCAACACAAGGTTCTTAGCCTGTCAGTCTAACTTAAGCAAACCAGAAAGCTCATTTTTAATATTTACATTATGAGACTGCCCTTTAAACAGAGATACCTCAAACATTCCTAACTCTTGGGCTTATCGTCTAATGAACAAATAATTAGATGTACTAGAAGAGATAGCTGCTACAGTTAATCATACAGACTGTCATTCCTGTGAATCACTGATTACTAAAGAAGAGAAAACTTCATCCGTAGCAGAGGTAGAGTTAAATCCCATAGTTATATTTCTAGTAAAGAACACGTAGCATAGAACTGTGTGGACAATTCTCATGATTTTATCTCATAGTATTTGGAGTTTTTCTAAAAGCCCCCAAACCCAAAGTCATGTAATTGAGTGAGAATCTCACCTTTCATTTAAAAATAAGTTTTCACAGAAAAGTTTCTGGGGAAAAGACCACTAAAAGCTCAGAAGACAAACTATGTATTATCATCTCATGTTTTTGGAGGGGCTGACTCAGGATTTCTGAAGCCCAAGGGTTTGAAACACTGCAAATAAAGGAATTCCTTTTCCAGTTTCTCATAAGCAACCAATAGTAAATCAACTCTTATTCCTGAATTAAATGAACCACAGTTTATTGGCATGTTCTAGCTAGCAGAACTCACACTGATATTACAAGCTGGCCCCAAAACAAGGAAAGAAGGTCGACTCTTTCTCCCTCTCTCCCCTCCGCCCCGCCATTACTGAAGTTTTTACTCAGTCTTTACCCAAGTTAAACTCCCATTTATCTAAAAAACTGATTATAACCTAGAGTGCCAGAACACTCCCTTACCCAGGAGGAAGTGCAGTGGGGATGACCACTCTGGATCACTTTACAAAGGGCAGGTTTCACCTCCTGCAGGCCAGAGATCTGAGTGATGCACCAGAAGCACAGAAAGAGACATCTCTGCAAGCTTCCTGTGCCTCCCTACAGCTCCAGAGCCCTTGCCTTTGTGGATAATCATGACAACCAAAGGGGACATGGTGCTGGAGGAGCTTCTATTCTAACCTTCTGGGATGCCAGACTGTATAAAATGGCAGTTGGTTTCATGCTTGCTCACCCTTATGGATTCACATGTGTAATGTCAAGTTACCGCTGGACAAGAAATTTCCAGAACGGAAAGGATGTTAATGACTGGATCAAGCAATGGTGATGGTTCAACCAAAGTTATTACAATCAATGCAGATAGCACTTGTGGCAACGGTTGGGTCTGTGAACATAGGTGGCGTCAAAGAAGGAACATGGTTATTTTCTGAAATATGGTTGATGGCCAGCCTCTCTCAAACTGGTGGGACAATGGCAGAAATCAAGTGGCTTTTGGGTGTGGTAATAGAGGATTCATTGTCTTTAATAATGATGACTGGAGCTTGAATGTGAATTTGCAAACTGGCCTTCCTGCTGGCACTTACTGTGATGTTATGTCTGGGCAAAAGGAGGGCAACTCATGTACTGGAACAAACGTCTCTGTTGCTTCTAATGGCATTGCCAATTTACAGCTCCTGTTATTAGCAGTTTCAGCTGCAATAGAGCTACACTTCTAAGCTTCCCTACTATATTGCTCCTATCCCTGGAGCTTCACCTCAAGGGAAGTTCCATAGAGAAATGAATTCAGCCTTTATATGCTTGTGGGTGGGTGGGGCAGCAGCAGTGTCTTAGTGTGAGGAAAGGGGAGGAAGGATAGCACATGTAGTCTCCCAGCCCATTATATTTTAGTCCCACACCTGTATTTGGATCCTTCTGAAAGTTTTGGGATCTTGTTAAGGCAGTTTGCCCTCTTGACACACACAGATGGCAGGGCCATCGAAGAACAGACACTGAGGGGGTTATAACCCCTAAATCATCACTCTCATTAACTATTGGGATTAAGAACTCTGCAAAGCATCTAATCACGGGAGCATAGGAATTGCTACCTACAATCACTCCAGAAACACACTTTACTCCAAAAGGGACAAGGCTGGGTGAGGAACTGGCGGGGCTACACACTTATCTCCCTGAGACTATAGAGACCTGTGTTAAGAAGTGGAGGGAGGAAGGGGTCAGTTGCACCATCCGAAAAGGTGCACCATTCCCCCCTGAGATGAAGCTCTGCCCTGTACTTGTATGGCCCTTGAAATTCCCATAGAAATAATTCTGAGATTTATTTATATCAGCAGTTTTTCCAAATAGAATCTAGCCGGTAGGTTTAATGTCAGTGAGACAGGAGACACACACATCAAGAGGTCTCTAAAGGCATCTATCAACAGTGCAAATGTTAGATCAAAGCATTAATGAATATGAACGGAGGATGATTTGACTGTATTTTTGGATCTTTCTGCAGGAATTAGATAAATTACACCAACTTCTCAATTCAGCAAGAGAGCTGTTAATGCGATACAAATTCTCCTCTTACTGGGGATGTTTAACTGAAGAATCTGTAGGCTGAATACTATTGATCTCTCTGTGAAACAGTCAGTCAAACTAACTCTGTCATAAGAATAGAGTTACAAAGATGTAGAAGAGTTTAATCTGGAATGCTGCTTTTCTTCAAAAACAAATATGGTTAATAGTCCCTCCCATTAAACAAAAATATCCAGAGTCAATTATGATCTTACATCAAAAATTAAAGAAAGAGAAAGAGGTTGAATAATTTTCCACACTTATTTTGAAAAGGTAAAACAAGAACTAAACTTGATTAATCTGAAACTCTTCACCAGTGTAACTGTGGTCCAAATCTTGACTCCAATTAAGTCAATAGGACTAAATTCTGGTCTAAATTACATCAGTCTCAAGTGACTCCACTGAAGTCAATGGAGTTACTGTAGACTGGTGTAATTTAGCCCAGAATTTAGTCCTATGTTATAATGGCTTTCGTTAGAAACTTCACTTTATGGAAGTCTGTAAATTCCTCACAATCCCACTGTACAAGCCGAAAACTCGACACAATGGTCTCTTACATATCTTCTTGCGACAACGTGCTTGTAACAATAGTTAAGTGTCCTGAGCCTAGAGGTGACATGTCCACGAAAATCATCACACACAAATTTTCAAAAACAAACAAACATACTTTAAGTTTTTCCCATTCCAAGAAGAGGGGGGAAAACATTCAATTTTTATCTAAAACAACAACCTATTAAACAAGTCATGTGATCAACAGCCTCAAGAACCTTAACATGTTGTTATATTCACAGTCCAACACAGACATGTTGGAATCCAACAATGTGCTGAGGTAACATGTAGCATTTTTTCCTTTCTAACAGCTGCCAAAACCATTGGTCTCCACATCCTACTGTGAACTAATTTAAGCACCACACTTCTCTTCTAAAGTTCCTCAGCTATAACCGAGACCTTTAGGAGCTGAAAGGTGTACTATCCCCTCTACCTTGGCCTCTCTACTGAGCTTGCCACTGGTGCTAGGTGTGAATCTTGAGGCCCAATCCTGAACCTGAAAAAGTCTTCCTCCATTCATCACACTTAGGAAGGAGGGTCCACACACACAGTCAAGGAAATGATCACATTTAATAAAAGTAAATATAAGGAAATTCCATTAAAATATTTTATAAAGAAATGTCAACCAACAATATTTAAAATATAACAGGACTGATCCTGCAAATACCAGCAAATATTAATGTCTCTACTCTGGTCTCCTTTCCTTTACCTGGATGAGGTGGGATGGGGGTGGGGGGGAGAGAATTGTTCTTGGACAACCAGTGACTTCTCCCACATGGAGTTTGTGGGGTGGGCACTTGGTGGGGTACAGGGACTCCCACAGGTTCATTGTTTCCTTCCTTGATGATCGAGAGAGTCCCCATGCAAGGGGTTTCAGCTGCCGGTGGATATGTGGTTCTAGGACTCCTGCAATTTCCATGTCCTCCTTCCAACGGCTTTGGGGAGTGGCAGATGTCTAGAAAGAGGATCCTCTGGGTCAGCAGCAGCCTGAGCAACAGCTAGTGGAGGCAGCTCATGGACAGGTGCAGTGGCCAAACCCCAGACTTGTTCGGCCACTCATTCTATCAACCTCTCCATTAGGGAATGCTCCCATTCCCTATGGTGTGCCTTCCACTCCACACACTAGCTCAAAGTCTCCTCCTGCTGAAGAGCTTTGTCTTCCTCCGCTCAGAGGAACTGCTCCTAATTCCTCCTTCCATCTCCATGAGCAGCTCTTCCAGGGTCCTTCTCCATCAGCCTTTGCTACATTGAGGTGCTGCTACTGCCCTCCTGGTGGAACAGATTCCATTTCTGGAGGCAAAGGTCCTGATAATTCAAAGACAAGAGTGGTGTTATCTATTTTTCCCCTTTGGAAGAAGCCAAGAAATGCCCTATATAACATAGTTTTGCTGTAGAAGGCCAAAATGTTGATACTTTTGAGCATTCCAGGAATGCAACTATTATTATCATCCTTAATTCTCAGACAACTTGGCAGCCCATGAGGAAGAAGAGGCTATTAACAATTAAAAAAAATGTATAGTAACTCCTCACTTATCATCCCGGTTAATGTTGTTTCGTTGTTACATTGCTGATCAATTAGAGAACATGCTTTTTTAAAGTTGCGCAATGCTCCCTTATAATGTTGTTTGGCAGCCACCTGCTTTGTCCACTGCTTGCAGGAAGAGCAGCCCATTGGAGCTAGCTGGTGGGGACTTGGAAATATACCAACTTGTTTATGATTTAGTGTATGTGCATCATCTATTTGTCCAAGAAAGCTAGAAAGTAAACATTTCACATACAGAGGCTCAAACAATTCATGCAAATGAACAACCAAATATAATCTTCAAGTGGAAATGGAAGTGTGTGTTTTCATAACAAGAACAAAGACATTTCCTAGAGGAGAGTCTTCTGGATGACAACACACACAGAAACTTAACATCAGCTTTATAGCGACATCACTACAATCGCATTTTCGCATTCATTTCTCTATGAATTTCACAGAACTCTAAAACTAGAAAATCCAATGGAACTGTCTTGATCTGTCTTGAACAGATGCATCCTGAGGTGCTATTAGATAGATATTGTTGCAAACTTTATGAAATACAGGATTCTAAATATGATAACTTACATGAAACAGTTCCTGGGAAGGTCTTTTATGGTTAAGGTGTATGAAGCAGAGTTTTAATAAAGCAAGAGCCAAAAAGGCTGGTTTTAATTTACACTGGATGCAACACTACCTGGCACTGAGTCAGTCGGGTTGAAGATCTGTGTTCCACTTTTTGTTGTAAATGAAACCCCTATTATAATGCGGCAGTAGCACCACTGTAGTTAAGACTGAGTCATTTCTAACTTGGCTACTGTTATCAGTACCTGTGCATCACTATTTGGTGAATGTCAGGTTCCTAAAGGTTAATCTAAAACACCTTGGTTAAAAAAAAAATGCATCTTTGGATGTAGCATTCCATTGTCTACAAATAGCCAAAATCATCTGTCTTCATCTACCAGCACTGTAAGGGGCCAGTTATTTAATGTGTGCATAGTCATCTAGCCAAGCAATGGCATCTTCAGTGACGTGATGCGGTTTTTCTAGGCCACCGCTGAACCTAGTCAGCAGGCATTCATCAACAAAGTGAGTCATCATCTGTGTTGTTCCACAGCTGCACAAAGGGCTGTCATGAAGGCCCCAGCAATACTGGTTGGCTGCACAAAGATCTTGCCCGGTTCGGAACCTGTTCAACAGGGACCATTGGTGATGGGGCAGGTCAAAACCAGGCGGGCAAATTATGGGGTTGGCAATGAGGGACTGGTTGGGAATTATAACAGATATCCATTCCTCTCGCCAGAGTGTTTCTACCCTAACATCCTGGCATGGCAGATGAGACCATAATGGGCGACATGACAGCAAATATGCAGCTGGTGGTTTAAAAAGGTCATTGTGCAGTGACAGACTTGAGTTGGCACGTGCTTTCTCCAGTAACAACCTCTCATCTGATATGAGGAAGAGCAATATTGCTCAGAACTGGAACCCATGAGAGTGGAGTCAGACACAGGGTGCCGGAGATGATACGCATGACAGCATGTAACTGCACATCCACTAGTTTGGTGTGATTGACTCCATACTGATGTGCAGTACTCCACCACCGAATACAAGGTGGCAAGAGCTGACATCCACAGAGTTGGAGCACAAGCACCCCATGACAAACCTGCCAGTTTGCTAAGAAGATTGTTGCAGCTCTTAACTTTAGCTGCTGTCTTCTTCAAGTGGGCATGGTAACTCAGTGTGTGGTTTAAGGTCACACCTAAGTAGACCAGTTCTACTTCATGCTTCACCTTCTGACCATTCAGATAAAACATTCAGTTCTCAGGTTGCGCTGGTGTGATGAAGATGGAACAAACTGGAGACTGTTTTTATGACGCTTGGCTGGAGGCACCAAGTCTTACAGTAGTCAGCTAACTTTGTCATGTCCTGGTTTAAGGTGGCATCAAGCTCGTGGAACATCCGAGCCTGGGTACCACAACTGATGTCATCTGTGTAAATAAACTTTTGTGATTCCTGTGTTGGCAGGTCACTGATGTAAAGGTTGAACAGGGCTGGCAAAACCACAGAGCCCTGGGGTAACCCATTGCTCTGTCATCTCCAAGCACTCATCTTCTCCCCCATATGGACTCTGAACTGCCTATTGCAGAGGAACAGTTCAACAATGCCTGTGACCCAAGGAAGCAGGATCCATGACACCTTCATGAGCAAGCCAGTGTGCCATACTGTATCATACATCGTTGTTAGATTGATGAAAACAGCACCAGTTTTCAAGTTTCTCTGGAATCCATTTTCAACAAATGTGATCAGTGCGAGTACTTGGTCGCATGTGGTATGGCCTTGGTGAAACCTGGCTTGGTCAGGGCTCAAAATTTGCTCCACATCGGGTAATATGCACTGTAGGACCAAACGCTCCAGTGCCTTGAAGCACATCCACAATAATGATATGGGACGATAGCTTGATGCTTGACTTGGGTCCTTTCCAGGCTTTAGGACGCCAGGGACTTTTGCGATGCGCCATATTTGGAGGGGGAGGTATAGCTCAGTGTTTTGAGCATTGGCCTTCTAAACCCAGTGTTGTGAGTTCAATCCTTGAGAGGGCCATTTAGGGATCTGGGGCAAAAATAAGGGATGGTACTTGATCCTGCTGTGAAGGCAGGGGACTGGACTCGATGATCTTTCAAGTCCCTTCCAGCTCTTTGAGATAGGTATATCTCCATAATATTAAATATCTTCAGTAGCCTCCCTTCACTAATGACCATAGGGAAGAATTTCACAAACCAGAGCTGAGCACGGGGGACAAGGTTTTTCAGGAATTCTGGAGATATGCTGTCATAGCCCGCAGCTGTTCCACACTTGATGCTACCCAGTGTCTGTTCCAGCTCTGTGTTACAGTGAATGGTTCTGGGCAGCGTATGATCTGGTGTACACGTTTAAACATACACCATTCGTTCCTCACTTGTCTGCGCACCTGTTTCTCCAAAGGTGCTCTGGCCACTTTAAGTAGGTGTCCGGATACCTAGTTGGGTGTCACTGAGGGTCGGCAGAGTGCAGGTGGCTGCTGCACTGCTCCAAGGCGTTGGAGCAGACTCCAACACTTGCAACTGGAGCGGGTAAAGCTCATCCTCTCAGTCCTCTCCTCCCATCTGGCTCAGTGAGCAATGTCCAATGATTCGATCAGATGGTCAGCGCATCTGGGTCACCAGAGGCCTCATAACACTCGAGCAAGGCAGCACTCTCCACATCGAGACAGGGGATGTAGACCAGGTGGCAACCACGTGGGATGGCTCTACAGGTTGCTTTCTAGATAGCACCACAAAAGCAACAGTAGGTCTCATTTACCAAGATATGCCGTGCTGGTACAGTCACCACACTCTTCTCCATCACTTCCTGGTATTTTTCCCAGTCGGCCTTTCAGGAGTTCCACCACTTCTTTTTGGAACTCTTGACAACTGGGAACTGTAGCCTGATATGGATCAGTGACAGTCTGTGTTGGCTGCATGGGAAGTTATCCAAGACTTGGCATGTTGCTGGCTGAGGATGGCCATGAACTGAACTGACCCTGCACAAGACAGGAGAGTAGTCAAAATCCCATCTAGAAGAATAGAATGTGCCTCGCTGCTTAGCATCATGGATAAGGGCAAGGTCGTTTCAAAATGCCCAGTCTGCAAGTTGTTCACCGTTGGTGTGAACTTCCTTATACCTCCAGTCAGTGTGATGGCTGTTGAAGTCTCCAACATAGACAGCTGGGTGTGGCAGACTTGGTAGAACCTGTTGGTTCCAGCTGACGCTTGGAGGCTTGTATACATTTGCCACCCAGAAACCGCCAATCTGGATGGTGTCACAGAATTCAATAGACATCAGCTGAATGGCATCTGCAATATCGGACCGAACATATGTGGCTCGGCCATGGTTTGGGTGTGCCACATGGCACAGTGGGTCGAAACCGTCAATACTGTAATGCCCAGCTTCAGCAGTTGCCACATATGTCTCTTGCAAGCAAATGATGTCGATAGTATGTCAATGAGCAAGAACGCTGACTAAATCACACTTGGCAGCCAACAAATGCTCCACGCCAAGTTGTAACATGCATAGAGCTGGACCAACAACATAGAAGTCACTGGGCTACATGTTGGGGTTGTCGATGACGATAGTGCCGGGATTTATTGAGCTGGTGCTCGTGGAATTCAGCTCGCTGGTTGGATCATTAGATTACCTGACTGCTGTCAGGTACTGGCAGGTGGCACGATGAGGATGCTGATTCATTGCCCCATTGCAACCAAATGACACTAGCCAATATCTCCAGTCCCAGACGCAACCCTAGGAACCTCCATCTTTCTCTGTCCAGTTATGAATTTGTCAATTTAACAAAGAAATCGATATGTTATCCCAAGGGGAGTTTCTGACATGCTTCAGACCAAACGCACTGCTTCAGGTAGAACAAACAAATAGATTTATTAACTATAAAGATAGATTTTAAGTGATTATAAGTCAAATCATAACAAGTCAGATTTTGTCAAACGAAATAAAAGCAAAACACATTCTAAACTGATCTTAACACTTTTGCCCTTACAAACTTAGATGCTTCTCACCACAGGCTGGCTGGTTGCTCTTCAGCTACGCTCTCCCCTTTGATCAGCGCTTCAGTTGCTTGGTATGGTGTCCATAGATGTAGGTGAAAGAGAGCGAGCATGGGAAACGTCTCTCTCTTTTATCATGTCCTTTCTTCCCTCTTGGCTTTGCGCCACGCCACGCCACCCCCCATCCAGAGTCAGGTGAGCATTACCTCATCACAGTTCCAAACTGGCCAAAGAAAGGGGGGTGACTCACTTGAGAGTCCAACAGATTCTTTCGTTGCTACCTAGGCCAGAGTCCTTTGCTCCTGTGAGGCTGGGCTGAGTTTGACCCATACATGCCCTGATGTGGTGTGAACTGCCTCTCTGTTCTAGGAGAGTTTTTGCCTGGGCTTGCTATAAGCCATGAGGATACATTTTCAGCCTCATATCTATATACATGGAATTATAACCTATTACTGTAACATCACTGTAACAACCATGCTCAGTGCATCATGAGCCTTCCGAAGACACCCAACATGACAAACTTTGCATTCGATACCACACAATCATTTTAGAAGGATGAACATGGGGGTATAGGGTGTTCCCCCGAGGTACAGAGCATCACATGTGCATTTGATTGATGTTAGGTGGGGTAGGCTGGTTGGGCATATGAATCCATGTGTGGAACAGGCACATTACAAGGACAGTGGAGAAAATATGGTTTCTACTGATTGTGATAGCTCTTGAGCCACAGGCTTCCCGTTATCACATGGAGACTGGTGTACATTGCTCTTTGGAGATAAATAAGATGACCAAAGTGCCTGCCACTTGAAGAATGCAATTATAAAAAGGAGAGCGCCGTGAAAAAAAAATGGCAACATAATATGCATTTATCAAAGCAAGCACACATGGTTTGTCAATAAAGTAGAGGAGCATTTATTGGTATAAACACTAACACAACAAAAGGGTTGAGATGTAATGTTGCTGGATGCCATGCAAGGGGCTATGCGCTCATCTATTATTGACTTCAAAACTGATAGTTTGCATAGGAACTGTACCTAACCAAATGCTCATCCAGACTTTGCATGTCTGTTTTTTAATAAGATTAACTCTTATGCCACAATATATATGTGCATATATGTGCCTTTAGTTAGTAACTTTGACCTCACCCATAACTATTTCACATTTGGGGACAATGTATACCTTCAAATCAGCGGCACTGCTATGGGTACCCACATGGCCCCACAGTATGCCAACATTTTTATGGCTGACTTAGAACAACGCTTCCTCAGCTCTCGTCCCCTAATGCCCCTACTCTACTTGCACTACATTGATGACATCTTCATTATCTGGACCTATGGAAAAGAAGCCCTTGAAGAATTCCACCTGGATTTCAACAATTTCCATCCCGCCATAAACCTCAGCCTGGACCAGTCCACACAAGAGATCCACTTCCTGGACACTATGGTGCTAATAAGCGATGGTCACATAACCACCACCCTATACCAGAAAACTACTGACCGCTATTCCTACCTACATGCCTCCAGCTTTCATCCAGACCACACCACACTATCCATTGTCTACAGCCAAGCTCTACGATACAACCGCATTTGCTTCAACCCCTCAGACAAAGACAAACACCTACAAGATCTCTATCAAGCATTCTTACAACTACAATACCCACCTGCTGAAGTGAAGAAACAGATTGACAGAGCCAGAAGAGTACCCAGAAGTCACCTACTACAGGACAGGCCCAACAAAGAAAATAACAGAATACCACTAGCCATCATCTTCAGCCCCCAACTAAAACCTCTCCAACGCATCATCAAGGATCTACAACCTATCCTGAAGGATGACCCATCACTCTCACAGATCTTGGGAGGTAGGCTAGTCCTTGCTTACAGACAGCCCCCCAGTCTGAAGCAAATACTCACCAGCAACCACACACCACACAACAGAACCACTAACCCAGGAACCCATCCTTGCAACAAAGCCTGTTGCCAACTGTGTCCACATATCTATTCAGGGGATACCATCATAGGGCCTAATCACATCAGCCACAATATCAGAGGTTCGTTCACCTGCACATCTACCAATGTGATATATGCCATCATGTGCCTGCAATGCCCCTCTGCCATGTACATTGGTCAAACTGGACAGTCTCTACATAAAAGAATAAATGGACACAAATCAGACGTCAAGAATTATAACATTCAAAAACTAGTTGGAGAACCTCTTTGGTCACTCAATTACAGACCTAAAAGTTGCAATTCTTCAACAAAAAACTTCAAAAACAGATTCTAACGAGAGACTGCTGAATTGGAATTAATTTGCAAACTGGATACAATTAACTTAGGCTTGAATAAAGACTGGGAGTGGATGGGTCATTACACAAAGTAAAACTATTTCCCCATGTTTATTCCCCCCCCCCACTGTTCCTCAGACATTCTTGTCAACTGCTGGAAATGGCCCACCTTGATTATCACTACAAAAGGTTCTCTTCCCCCCCACCCCTGCTCTACTGCTGGTAATAGCTCACCTTAAGTGATCACTCTCCTTACAGTGTGTATGGTGACACCCATTGTTTCATGTTCTCTATGTATATAACTCTCCCCACTGTATTTTCCACTGAAGGCATCTGATGAAGTGAGCTGTAGCTCACGAAAGCTTATGCTCAAATAAATTTGTTAGACTCTAAGGTGCCACAAGTACTCCTTTGCTTTTAATACTGTCTTGCATGACCTTCTCATAAACAAACTAGGAAAATACAACCTAGATGGAGCTACTATCAGGTGGGTGCATAACTGCTTAGAAAACCGTTCTCAGAGAGTAGTTATCAGTGGGTCACAGTCATGCTGGAAGGGCATAACGAGTGAGGTCTCAGAGGCATCGGTTCTTGGTTTGGTTCTGTTCATCTTCATCAATGATTTAGATAATGGCATGGAGAGTACACTTATAAAGTTTGTGGTCGATACCAACCTGGGAGGGGTTGCAAGTGCTTTGGAGGACAGGATTAAAATTCAAAATGATCTGGACAAACTGGAGAAATGGTCTTAAGTAAATAGGATGAAATTCAATAAGGACAAATGCAAAGTACTCCACATAGCAAGGAATAATCAGTTGCACACATACAAAATGAGAAATGACTGCCTAGGACTGAGTATTGCAGAAAGGGATCTGGGGGTCATAGTGATCCATAAGCTAAATATGAGTCAACAGTGTAACGCTGTTGCAAAAAAAAAAAAAAAAAAAAAAAAAAAAAAAAAAAAAAAAAAAAAAAAAGCAAACATCATTCTGGGATGTATTAGCAGGAGTATTGTAAGCAAGACACGAGAAGCAATTCTTTTGCTCTCCTCCACTGATTAGGCCTCAACTGGAGTATTGTGTCCAGTTCTGGGTGCCACATTTCAGGAGAGATGTGGATAAATTGGAGAGGGTCCAGAGGGTCAAGAGCAACAAGAATGATTAAAGGTCTAGAAAACATGACCTATGAGGGAAGATTGGAAAAAATTGGGTTTATTTAATCTGGAGAAGAGAAAACTGGAGGGGACATGATGACAGTTTTCAAGTACATAAAAGGTTGTTACAAGGAGGAGGGAGAAAAAATATTGTTCTTATCCTCTGAGGATAGGACAAGAAGCAATGAACTTAAATTGCAGCAAGAGCAGTTTAGGTTGGACATTAGGAAAAACTTCCTATCAGAATGGTTAAGCACTGGAATAAATTGCCCAGGGAGGTTGTGGAATCTCCATCATTGGGGCTTTTTAAGAGCAGGTTGGACAAACACCTGTCAGGGATTGTCTAGAATCTAGACTGGATTATGATGTAGACTAGGATTATCTAGACTCTAGATAATACTTAGTCCTGCCTTGAGTGCAGGGAACTGGACTAGATGACCTCTCAAGGTCCCTTCCAGTTCTATGATTCTATGTGCAGTATGGGCCTGTCAAGGAATTCTTTGGCCTAACAAAAATTTGAGGCTAATTTATACTGTGATTTACACCCTTGTAAATCAAGATTATTATGGAATTACCACAGCATAATGAAGAGTAAATTTGGCCCATTGATTTAAAATTCATTCATGTTTTCCCATACTTATGGGATCAAAGATACATCTAAACATACTGGAAAATATGGTTATATTTCTTTCCATTTGTAATGCTCCACATCTCTAGTTCCTGGTGCACACATGCAATCAAAGCAAAGCACCTCTGTAGTTTAAAAATTCAGGGTCAAATTCTCAGTTACACCAGAATAATTCCAGAGTGCTTATGGACTCTGATTTTAGAAAGATATAAGTGAGAGCAGAATCTGACCTTTAACACAAAACAGCATGCTGCCAACGTGCAAATTTTGAAATGTTTTTCCTTTTGTTATTTCTGAATCAGTTCCCCGCTCTCCCCTGTCTAGTATCTCAAAAGCAAAGATCTTAGAAGAGGACTAAAACCATGGCAAGTTTAAAGTTTTCGTTATCCATGCATAAACAAATAAAATCTTTCACTGGTGAAACATACCAGCTTTCTGAATGTTCAGATAACTCCAGGTACAGCAGTTTCACCAAGCTTCCAGTAACTAAAAAGGCCCTGCTGAAACAGTGTCCAAATGCTAACTCCTCCTCTATCCTCCCCCTGCTGCTTTTAGTACAAATGCTTTGCCTTATCAGTCATAAATTTGCATGCACAGCACTATGATAAATAAATGGAGTTGGACGTAAACAATACACACACAGAGTGAATTAGACAGAGGAATTTTTATTAAAATCAGAAAGTGCATATACATGACAATTATTCTGAACAATGGAAAGTGTTGCACAATGAAATGCACAGCAAAGCCTATGTTTTCTATTGCTGTATGCATATTTAGGCTGATATTGTCAAAGAATCTTATGGTAGTTAGGAGTGCAAATCCAGCTGAAATTCAATGGGAGCTTGGGTTCTAACTCCAACTCCTTTCAAAATTCAGCTTTAAATCTTTAAATATATTTTATTTCTCTTACATATTGGAAGGCATGCCTGTCAGAGTCAGTAAATCAACATGTGGGAGGACTTCAAAGGGGGAAGGATAGCTCAGTGGTTTGAGCATTGGCCTGCTAAACCCAGGGTTGTGAGTTCAATCCTTGAGGGGGTCATTTAGGGATCTGTGACAAAAACTGGGGATTGGTCCTGCTTTGAGCAGGGGGTTGGACTAGATGACCTCCTGAGGTCCCTTACAACCCTGATATTCTATGATTCCTACCCTTTGTTTCCTGTCATTTAATCAGTTACTGATCCATGAGAGGACCTTACCTCTTAGCTCATGACTGCTTACTTTGCTTAAGAGCTTTTGGAAAGGGACCTTTGTCAAAGGCTTTCTGAAAGTCCAAGTACACTATATCCACTGGATCACCCTGGTCCACATGTCTGTTGACCCCTCTCAAAGAACTCTAATAGATTGGTGAGGCATGATTCCCCTTTACAAAAGCCATATCTACTCTTCCCCCAACAAATCATGTTCATCTATGGGTCTGATAATTCTATTCTTTAATAGATTCTCAACCAATTTGCCTGACACTGAAATTATTCCAGCAAGTATCTGGCTCCAGATCCCTTTGTAGCTTTGGGGATGGGGATGGGAGTAAGGCGGGGGAGGATGCCAACTCTGCCCACTTATGGATGAGGTATGGCTCTGCAGAGAAGCAAGTTTTGAACTATATCAGCATACATGGAAATCAACATTTTAGTTTAAGGCTGTATCTAGATCCTCTAACATCTTCTAAGACAGCATTCTGGAAAAAAAGACACAGTGAAGAACTATGTCCTCTGTTTGAAAAGAACAAGATTCTTGCTTCCACTTGTTTACGAACAATAATCTCTTTGTGGAAATCTGTTAGATACCTAAATATGTATTACTGGAGGAAAAAAAAGAGACCATCTCAGTACTTATGTTGAACGCTAACGATACTTATTGCTTGAAGGTAACATGAAAGACACTCAATTCAGACTCTGTGACAGTTTAGATTTCCTGCTTTCTGCTCCGTCTTACATAATTAACTAACTTCCCAAAAGTACATCCTCAACAGTATATTTGTTCAATCAAATTGAACCCTCTCCCCTCAGTTCTTATTCATGCAGAGCCCCTTTACTCTACGCTATTTAACATGAAACAGAATCCCTGTTGCTGCCTTATCTATGGTATAGCTTCTCATCCCCCATAGCCTCAAACATACCACACCTTTAATCTGAAAAGCTCACTGCAGCAAAAGTAAACCCATAGCTCCTAAAGAAACATGTTTGTTTGTTTTTTAAAACAAGAGATGTTGGTGACTTCTCATTTACGGTATTAAGCAACAAGGATTTAGAAAAAAAGCTGTGTACTTGTACTCTGGTGATTCCAGAATTATTCACTCAAAGTTCTAATACAAGATCATCAAGGCTAATTATCTAAAAACATGGTTGTCGGAAATAGACGCCCTGTAATCTGCTATGCATTAAAATCTTCCCCCCCCCGGGTGATTGGAATCAGACCACGAGTATAACAAATACCTACACAGAATCATTACATTCTAGCTAGGAGTGAGTTCTAGAGTTACTAGCAGACTAAAAACTAGTATGAGAAGTGTACTGTATATTCTCATCCAGACAAGATCTTAAATTAAGAACTTAAAAGGAAGCAGCCAGCATGATGTATTCTCAGTGGTCCATTTTGTGATCCTTATCTCACTGACAATGAGCCTCCTATGTAAAAGGCACATTACAAATCAATTTAACTGCATAAAATGCTATGGGGAAGGAGATCCACCCTTGGCTCCATTCCGCAGCTTCCCAGTGAAAACTTGTAGCAACACCCCATGCTAGCAATCAGCATAACCTCATCTCTACAAAGTAACCTTTTTTTGAAAAATGCTCACTTGGTGGAATGCCTAAAATGAAACCAAGGAAGCTGTATAGCGTGATTGCAGAGGAAGGGAAGATTTTCCTTTTTACTCACTCGGGTTTAAAATAACATTAAGAGTTACGGTAGCAGCCTATTCTCCATCGAAAAGACAACCACCCAGGAAAAGCACCTAAGGCTTTGCCACTGGTATTTTACCATTCCAGACTGTTCTTATTCAGATAAAAATTGAGTATGTTGTCAGTCCTGATGGCTTGGATACTCAATGCAGATATCAGTATGCTGCCATTCATGATATGCCTTTTCACAGAGACTCTCTCTTAAAAAGGTAAATAGAATAAGCAAAGAAAGTTATTTGGGGATGACCTACCAAATTCAGAGTTTCAAACTAAAATGACATTCTCTTAAGTGTCTCTTTTAAACTAATATTACCCTCCAAACTGCACAGCCTTGGTTAGCACAGCTGCTTAAGCGAAATGTGAACAAATCTGAAAACATAAATCAATGGTAGTCCTTACGTTAGAATTAAAAAAAAAACTCACTGCAGAAAAACTAACTCAAAGACCCACCAAGAGTCTTCAACAAAAGGAAGAAAATGCTTTCCTCAGACAGTGACCCTTAAGGGCTCAACATAAAATTAAGAGATGTCATTATTTTAACTAAAAGTAATTTTCTGAATCTGTATTTGCAGACTATTCCATAGGGAATACATTGTGCAGTAACAGGAATTGGTAGCCTAGCCAGAGATTCAATGACATCTGGAGTAACTAGATGGCAAAATGAATCTTGCAGGAGATGGACTATGGAAATGTAGAGTGGTAAACAGAGCTGTTTCCTTTTAAATAAAAAAGCACCGTTAATGTCATTATGGTCTAACATTAATATTTAGGAAATGCTGTCAGATTGTTTACAAGTGTAAAAAGGATCACTTTACCTACCTCTGTAAAGTCATGGAGACTAAAACCACAATTTGTGCTTACAAAACACAAGGCACAGAACTGTAAACACAGATTTACAAACCTTGAGGGTTGTTCTATTTTTTAAATGATTAAATACTAGTTTTTCTGGTCGCATTTTTCAATATTTATACCGTAACAACATACAATGTCAGTGGTGTGCAGACATTTAATATGTTACTGTATACATCTCACATGAGCTTCGGTATGCAAGAATTGACACCCACTGACCCAATATTAATGGGTGGGCACTGATGCCTTTGTGTCTGCAAATTAGCAGTGAGTGTATCTCTCTAGACAGCTGCTTTTTCCAGTTCTCAATTTCTCACCTCTCTCTGGTTCAGTCCTTTAGTCTTCCTAACTGGATTTACATTTTACTATCCAGTGTTCTCTACTGAAGCTTTAAGCACTAGTTAAAGCTGCAAATGCCCCTTATCCCATAAAGCCTGTAGAATATTGTAGCTGTTTCAGGCTTAACTCTGTCCTTTCATTTTTACACCAACAGGAATGGGTCTCCGGCTCTGCAGAAAATAAACGCAAGGATCTTCATTCAGTCACTAATGATCATCTCTGCCTTCAAACCCAAAGTGAGGGAAGAAGGCAGGCTTGGGGAAAAAACACTTTTCTTCTGAAATTAGCATATTTTACTAATAACCATGCTTTACAAAAGAGTCCCTAAAACTGGAATTGTTCAGCTACTTACAAAGGAAGCTGTCAAGTAAACAAAAGAAAAACCCAATTAAACTTTTTGTCACAGGATGAGCACTGATGTGTACTATTTAGATAGCGCTGAATTAGGTCTATAACACACAATAGCATCCTAGGTGTTTTACAGGCATAAGACAAGTCCTTGACCTAAAGAGTTCACAGTCCAAACAAACAGGATGCAATACAGGGTCTTTTAAAAATCCCATTTTTTTTCCCCTAAAGGTTGGTTAGTTTTTATCATTGTAACCCCAACTGTAGCCTCTATTACCATTGAATCATTCTGAGCCTGCAGTTCTTTCAGAGCAATTTCCAGCACCACTGGGCATCTGCTGCATCCCTCTGCCAGCACAGGATGTATAGGAGGCTATTTTCTAGGTACAGCTCTCGCCCCAGTAGGGCTTGCACAGTGCTAAGGGAGCCCTAGGAGTAGCAGGCTGGTCAGACGCGCCACGGACAAGCATTTCTTAGCAGCAGCGGTACCTCACTTCACTTACATGCCCTGCTGAAGTTGCAGCGATACAGCCAGGGTCCAGGACAGGCACAGCAGCCAGGCTCTCGGGGTCATCTCGGGGATCAAGGGCTGCCAACCGCCAGCTGAAAAAGTTGAGTGGGCTCAGCAGGGGCTGGCATCGGGCAGGGGCAGGCGATGGCTGCTGGAGCAGGTCGTGGTGCGGCGCAGAGCCGCCGGAGCCCAGGGGTGCTGAGCGGGTGCTTCCTCCCAGGCTGCGGTGTTGGGCGCCGGCCGCTCTCAGCTCCCCCGTAGCCCCGGCTGCGTGTGATCAACAGGCTCCATGGAGCCCCGCGCCTCCCGGGCGCAGCCCTCCAAATCATTCAAAGCCGCCGCAAAGCAGCAAATCACCGGCCCCGCAGCCTCCTGGCCCAGCCCAGCCCAGCGCAGCGCACCGCACCGCACCGCACCGCCCTCCCGCGGGCGGGCTGGGCTGGGCTCGGCTCGGCAAATCTGAGCGCTTTTACCCGCAACTTCTTTCGGGGGCGGGCAGCACTAACGCCGCTTTTACACCCGGACCCACCTCCGCAACGCCCCCACCGCTTACATTCCCCCCCCCGCCCCAGTGCTCCCTCCCGCTCCCCCACCGCCAACCTCTTACACCCCCCCCCGCCCCAGAGCTCCCCCCAACGCTTACACCCCCCCGCCCCAGTGCTCCCTTCCGCTCCCCCACGCCCCACCGCCTACACCCCCCCCGCCCCAGAGCTCCCTCCCTCTCCCCCCACCGCCAACCTCTTACTCCCCCTGCCCCAGAGCTCCCTCCCCCTCCTCCCACCGCCTACACCCCCCCGCCCCAGAGCTCCCTCCCTCTCCCCCCACCGCCAACCTCTTACACCCCCCGCCCCAGAGCTCCCTCCCCCTCCTCCCACCGCCTACACCCCCCCGCCCCAGAGCTCCCTCCCTCTCCCCCCACCGCCAACCTCTTACACCCCCCGCCCCAGAGCTCCCTCCCCCTCCTCCCACCGCCTACACCCCCCCTGCCCCAGAGCTCCCTCCCTCTCCCCCCACCGCCAACCTCTTACACCCCCCGCCCCAGAGCTGCTACCGCTCCCCCCACCGCTTACACCCCCCCGCCCCACTGCTCCCTCCCGCTCCCCCCACCGCCAACCTCTTACTCCCCCTGCCCCAGAGCTCCCTCCCCCTCCTCCCACCGCTTACACCCCCCTGCCCCAGTGCTCCCTCCCCCTCCTCCAACCGTTTACACCCCCCCGCCCCAGGGCTCCCTCCAGCTCCCCCCCCACCCCACTGCCTACACCCCACTGCTCCCTCCCACTCTCCCATGCCCCACCGCCTACACCCCCCACCCCAGAGCTCCTTCCCGTTCCCCCCACCACTTACACCCCTTGCCCCAGTGCTCCCTCCCCCCCACAGCTTACACCCACCTGCCTCAGTGCTCCCTCCCCCACACCACTTACAACCCTGTCTTAGTCCTTTCTCGCACACATCCCACTCACAATTCACATGACTCAAACACAGCCCACCATAGGTGTTGGAACTAGGGCCGCTGCTGCATCCCCTGGCCTTACGTGGTTTCCATCATACACAGTGTTTAGTTTGGCTCAATGGCTCTCAGCACCCCCACTGTACAAATTGTTCCAGCACCCCAGCCCATCCTGAGGCACTCATCCCATGCACTCAGACACACCCGGCAGCTGGACCAACACTCCCAACTCTGGCCTTAGCTCTTCCATTGCGCCCCACATCACTGGAACAACCGTCACCTCAGCCTTCCCTTCCCAATGCACACAAAACAACCCCTCAAAACTCAAAGGCACCCCACACTCCCTAGCAGAGAGGGCCCACCCACCTCAGCTGTCACAGTGCACAACACTATGAACATAGGTATCACTGACAGCACATTAAGGAAGAAAACAAAATACAGAACATTGGCCCTTTTCATAAGGAAAACATAACAAAAATACAACACAGATGTGTTACTTAACACCGCCCAAAGCAAAAAAAGATATAGTATGTTGAGACACAGGTATCAAGTTATATTATTGAGAGAAATCATTAAGGGCCCAATCTTGCAATCGCTTACACCTGTGCAACTTTACTTGCCTGAGTTAAACCAATAAGACCACTCACAGGAATAGCTGTTGCTGGTATATCACCTCATAAACATTAGACAAATTATTAGTATTAAATAAGTGCTTTACGAACAAGGACTAAAAGTGAGCTTTGTTATAACTACAGCTGTTAGCCCAGTTATAAACAATTCTAATTATTTTTGGACCGATTAAGGAGGAGTCAAGTTGAGTCTCCATTTGAAAAAGAGTTGAAATCAAAAAGGTACCATCTTTTTGTTCTCTTTGTACAGCACCTACCACAATGGGGTCCTAGCCTATGACGGGGCTTCTACACACTGCAGCAATACAAAGGATACTACCACCATACTATCAAGCCTCACCTCTGACACCTGCAATCCCATCTTTTTCCATTTCTACTGCCAATTCTCTGTCTCAACAGCTAGCCTGGGAGACGGAGAGAAGACGTACAGTGCAATGCTGTTGTCCTGTATTCCTTCTCTACTCCTCCCTTTTCTCCTGTGTTGTTTTGTCCACCTCCCCTCTCACCTGTGTACTCCCTGCATCTCTTCTTGTGAGAGGTCACTTCACTTCTCTGCCTATAAAGATGCATCTCCTAAACCCAAATTGCTGCTACAGCTTGCTTTATAGTGTGCAACAATGAATGCGGCACACACCATACAGCTGGAATTGGGGAGGGATTTGTTCCTGTAATAACACATTCAGTTATCTATAATCTCATTTTCCTGATGACTTTGCAGCTACGGGGAGAGGAGAGCTATCCATTTTCCTACACCCTCTATCTACTACTGGGTGCCAGGCAATAGGCTCTTCTTTCTCCTGGTTGCTAGACGAAACCTGTTTCTCCCCTTTATGGGGCTGGCTCCTGGATGCCAGAGCCCCAAGAGAGGGTTCTCTTCCCATCACTTCTCTTTCATTCTTATTCTTCTGGATGCTCCTACATTCTATGTATGGTACTTACATGGCCCACTCTACCACTGCATCTGAGCTCTTCACAAATTTAAGAAAAGGAGTACTTGTGGCACCTTAGAGACTAACAAATTTATTAAGAGCATAAGCTTTCGTGAGCTACAGCTCACTTCATCGGATGCTGTAGCTCACAAAAGCTTATGCTCTAATAAATTTGTTAGTCTCTAAGGTGCCACAAGCACTCCTTTTCTTTATACAGATACAGACTAACATGGCTGCTACTCTGAAACCTGTCACAAATTTAACACATCCATTCTCACACACCTATCCCCATTTTACAGATGGAAAATTGAGGCACAGAGAGACTGAGCGCCAAATTTTAAAGGTATTTAGGCTCATAAAGCTGCAGATAGGTGCCTAACTACCTTTTTAAGAAATCTGACTGTAAGGGTATGTCTATGCTGCAATTAGACACCCGCAGCTGGCCCATGCCAGCTGACACAGGCTCATAGGGCTGTGGGGCTGTTTAATTGCAATGTAGACATTCCAGTTTGGGCTGCATCCCAAGCTCTGGGACCCTCCCATCTTGCAAAGTAGGAGACCAGGTTCCAGCCCGAGCCCAGACATCTACACTGCAATTAAACAGCCACACGAACCCAAGTTTGCCGGCATGGGGTAACCACAGGTTTTTAATTGCAGACATATCAAAAAAGCGAACAGAATGTTGGGAATCATCAAGAAAGGGATAAATAATAAGACAGAAAATATCATATTGCATCTATATAAATCCATGGTATGCCCGCACCTTGAATACTGTGTACAGAAGTGGTCGCCCAATCTCAAAAAAGATATATTGGAATTGGAAAAGGTTCAGAAAAGGGCAACAAAAATGATTAGGGGTATAGAACGGCTTCCGTATGAGGAAAGGTTAATAAGACTGGGACTTTTCAGCATGGAAAAGAGGTGACTATGATAGAGGGGGCATATGATAAGAGGTCTATAAAATCATGAGTCGTAGAGAGAAAGTAAATAAGGAAGTGTTATTTACTCCTTCTCATAATACGAGAATAGGGGCCACCAAATGACATTAATAGGTAGCAGGTTTAAAACAAACGCAAGAAAGTATTTTTTCACGCAACACACTGTCAATCTCTGGAACTCCAACAGACGGTGTTGTGAAGGCCAATATTGTAACTGGGTTCAAAAGGGAGCTAGATGGATTCATGGAGGATAGGTCCATCAATGGCTATTAGCCAGGATGGGCAGGAATGGTGTCCCTAGTCTCTGCCAGAAGCTGGGATTGGGTGACAGGGCATGGATCACTTGATGATAACCTGTCTGGTCATTCCCTTTGGGGCACCTACCATTGGCCACTGTCGGAGGACAGGATACTGAGCTTGATGGATCTTTGGTCTGACCCAGTATGGCCATTCTTACGTTCTTATATCCTAAGTTACTTAGCCAACAAAGTCATACAGGAAATCTGTGGTACAGGGAATTGAAAACAGGTTTCCCAAAACCCAGGCAAAAATCCTATCTCCCAGACCACCCTTCCTCTCTTCCCCATACTTCTTTCCTGAAGCTTGAATCCTGGGGGAAAAGGTGACTCTCCTCCTCCCTCATAGCCACTGAGAAAGAAGGCTACTCTCCCTGAGTTACTAGCAGACCAAGGAGAGATAACATGCATGGGGTGATGAGTGTCTCAGGGAGGAAGGAGCACATATTAGGTATGACTTAACCTAGGAGAGAGGGGCCACTACACTACAGGAGATATAAGCTACTTGCAGCTCCCCCGCCACACCATGATCTTCATATCGCTAGACCAGGAAGACAGGAAACCCACTATTAAGGGCTCCAATCCAATTCTAGCTGAAGATAATTTGATTTCTTTTTAGTTTAGTGGCGTTGGTTTGGACCCAAACTGCTTCCATAAGAGCTCCAATAGAGGCACACAACTTCCCACAACTTATGGTACCCACAACTCATTGTTTAGACACTAATTCTATGAAGATGTTTATGAGTAAACATCTGTTTTAGAAGAACTGTGAATGAATTTCCCTTTATTTAATTCCTGTAACAAGACACATCCATTTTCACTCTGAGCGTCCATCAACGTATGAAGAAAAGGAGTACTTGTGGCACCTTAGAGACTAACATATTTATTTGAGCATAAGCTTTCATGAGCTACAGCTCACTTCATCAGATGGTTTCTGTATTCTAACGGTATTGTTGAAACTCTTAGGAATCGTAACAAGAAAGTTATTTTTATATAGTATCATTCAATATTTTGAAGCCTGAAGTGACACGATGCCCCTGGGATTGTATCAAGGAAGTTTCAACGTGTTGGTTTTTTTTAATGTAAAGAAAATATATAGCACACATAAGAACCCAGTGCAGATTAACTGTACCCTGAAATTTCCTATGAGCTGCTAAGCCTTTCCTTGCATCTGGAATAGTTTTAACTCTGCAGGGCCCTGAGTTCAGCTAATCTCATTATCTCCTGGAGTGCACACAGGTTTTTAATCATTTTATTTCTTAAAGCCTAGCAAAATCTTCCATAAAATAATAGACCTTCTTTATGTCAAGGCTGAATGTTAATTACAGCTGAGATGCCATCCTCAGTCTGAAACTACTCTAAGATCAGTGCATGACAAAACAGCCAAGACTATGCAAAAATCTTCTTGCCCAGCTAGCTATCCAATAAGACAAATTAATTTTTTACAAGGTGATTTTTTTAAAAATATAACATTTGTGAAGATCTATTGGACAAATCACTTAACATTCTTCTAAAACTAACATTTCAAATCCCTTCACCGTTTTTTTTTGGGGGGGGGGGGTTAAATGCACATTTCTAACATATCAAGTAGTTATAAAAACATTGGCACCAGGACATGCAAATAGGGATGTACAAAATGTTCTCCAAAACCAAAGCATAGGCCTTGATCCTGCATTGTATTATTTCTTTTGATCATTATCTAGTATTACTTCCTCAGTTATATATTAATGAAATCATCCTGCAACTACTGTCTTCAGTGGGACAGCAGGATCACTCACATGAGTGAATTGCAGGGAACTGGCCTATTGCTAGTGAACCAGGTTTTAGCAGTGTATTAAGAGAATGGATATAGCTAGTGTTAAGTTATAGGCCAGATCCTCAGCGAGTGTGAATGGGCACAGCTCCACACTTTGGCACTAACTGAGGGGTTGGCCCTATATGAACATCAACAAGAAAAAAAGTACACACAAACAAACTACATGGAAACATATGGTCTAAATACATTTTGTGCTTGCAATTTTTTTTTATGAAGTGGCCTCATTTTTTGCCTATTGTTAGCTTATGCAGTAGATTAGTGTTCTTTGGTATGTTCATAAACAGTGATGTATACGCAAGTAAATTGCTCATATTTTCCTCTGAAATTACATTGCAAAGTAATACTTTCATAGAAAGCAATGAGGATTTTATTTCCTGTTAACCCAGCTCTGATGAGAGCCAATTCATACAGGCTCCTCTCTAACCAGAAGGATGGCAATATAACAGTTTAAGCATTCTGGTTTTAGAAGGGAAGCTAATAAAATACTTAGGTCCAGAACCACAAAGGGACATAGGCACTGAAATGTCAGACATATGTGCCTAAGGGCATGTCTACACTAAAAACATAAGTCGACCTATGTTAGGTTGACTTACAACCAGTTCATGTCCACACTGCTCTTTTTCTGTGCGTCCTCCCCAGCAGTGCTTCCGCAGATTTCAAAGGGGCAGTGTTGGGAGCTGAGAGCCCAGGTTCTCAGCTCCACATGCAGCTCCCTGCCAGGAGCTTGGCTGCCTCCCTGAACGCTCAGCTCCCTACTCCACGTGGGAAGCTCAGGAGCCTCTAGGCTGTGCCCACCTGGCTCCCCACTCCCAGCCAGGCTGCACCCTGGACTCCCTGCCCCACATGGGGAGCCTGGCAGCCTCCCAGAGGCTCCCCGCGGAAAGCCAGGAGGCTGCTCCGATGGCCCCGGCTCTCCGCTGGGAGTCTGGGAACCTCCTGGACTCTGGGTGCAGAGCTCCCTACTGGGAACCTGGCTGCAGTAGGAAGCAGGGAGCCAAGAGCTCGGGGGGGGTGCACCCCACCTCTCCGAGTGGCATGGAATGGGGCAGCACCAGGAGGTTGGGAACCAGGGTACAGCCCCAGGCAAGCACAGCCCCGCTCAGAACAGGGAGCCCGGGCAGCAGCTGGGCTCTGAGCGGGGCGAGCCCAGCATGGCTGAGAGCAGGGAGCCCCAGGGCAGCTGGCCTCTACCTGGAGCCCTTCCCCCACTCCGGGGATAGTCCAGCTTTCTTGTCAATTTCACAGCTCCAGCATTGACAATTGAAATTGACAAGAATGACAGCCAACAGCTGCGTCCCCCTAACTACACCGACAAACCCTACCCCCTTCTGGGCGGTGGAGTCATTATGTCGATATAATAGGGCACTTGCATCAGCAGGAGCAAGGCTGTAGTGTGTACAAGGACATCATTAGATCAATGTGAGCTGCCTTACATTGACCTAACTCTGTAGTGTAGACTAAGCCTCATTCCGAGCTTTGGCTCTACTGCATCCACAAAACTCCTGCCAAACGCTGTAGCTGCCTAAACTCACTCCACACCTAAGTTTCTAAGGTGAAAGTTTCCTCAGTACCTATGTTTCTGTCTCTGGGCATGTGCGCTGGTGCCCCCTCTAGGCATCTGGATGCTTATCTCCAGCTTAAGCCAAAGAGTGATTCACAAACTGGGAGAAGACCAGCATTTGGTTGCTTAAATTGTGTGTGGGGCCTAATTTGGTAGGTATGCCTACCAGATCCGGTCCCATTCCAAATCCAGGAAGAGAGAGAAAAGATGGTGCCACTACCTACCTTCCAACTTTTAGCTCAGAGATTAGAGCATTCACCTTGGATATTGAAGACCAAAGTCCACTTCCCCCTCCTTGCCAGAGCGGGAGTATGGCTATGGGATATTCTGATATGGGGGTCCCTCAGTCTCTCCTATTGCAGCTGTTCCACTGTGGAAAAAGAATGAAAGAGGGAGTGGAGCAGGAGGACTGGATCAAGGTCCCTCATCTCCCAGGTGAGTGCCCTAACCACTGGACTCCAGAATCTTTCTCTATCAATGGCCCAATGATTACTTACGTTTTTATCCACAGTGGAACAGTCAGTCAATGGAGATGCAGGATTAGAACTCAGCTCTTCTACCTCTAGGGTGGTAACCTGTCACCCAAACCGCACTTCCTTTCAAAAGAAACAGGAACTTCTATGAATTCTCTCTCTCAGCTATTGCTCAATGCTTTATTATTAACTAGTACTATAGTTTTCTGGGAGCAACTCAGTTCCCACTTACTCTCACCCAAGAGCCTGAACTACACCAACAAACCCTACATCTCTCATGGAGGTGGAGTCACTATGTCAGTGTCCAACTGCTCTTCTTGTCCATCTTCTTCAAGCTGAAGAAGATCTTTGAAGATTAGGTTTTCCATTTTGTGGGTCATGTTACAGAGCCTGTATACAAATGCAATCACCTGGAATATAAGACTTGATATAAATTGAGTAGTAGCACATTCGTTTTACAGTTCAGACACTTGACTCAAGTCTGCAGGTTGAAAGAAGCATTCATAAAAGCAGTTCTCTAAAGAAGAGCCACTTGCCCGTAGAAGAGGAATATCTTGCCACCAAAGACGAGGTCTTCAATGGACAATGAGCCACAAACATTGAAACTTATGCGAGATCAGCCAGAAAACAATCTAAATTTGCCAATAAACCAGTGGGAGTTGGGAAACTTTGATACATAGGAATAGAAGGAGGGAAAGACCACATGCTCCCTTCCCCCCAGTATCAGGAAACTGGGCATGTAAAATTCATCCACTGTTTCCTAACAGATGTGTCTCAGTCAAGGTAATTGTCGATATGTCATGGGGGAAGTTTCTTCCTGACTCTACATCTGGTCCTGCCTAGTGCATATTAATAACTCTTCATGGTTAAGCATCTACTGTACACCCATGTACCACTCCTCCAATCATTAGGGTTTTCTTACGATGATCTGGGTTTCCTAAGCTGTTAACAACATTTGATTTTGGACACAGTGGCAGAGTCTGCCACTTTACAAGTACAGCTCTGCTCTATATCAACCAAAGTGACACACAACAGCCTTTGAAGGAATTGTCCCACAAACATCTCATCACTTAAATCATTGGTTCACTTGCATTAGTGGTAGCAACAGTGAGAGCATTAGCATAGGCAAGGCCCGAGGGACTGCTGGTATTATCAGTATATTGCCTAGGCCTTCTCTGACCAGCCTAGACAACCCAACGGTAAAAACATCAGCAGCTATATCTACTCCAGTGCTCCCATTGGGGAAGCCACAATGGGAAATTTTGTGGAAAAATGGCTGTATAGTGAAAACTAGAGGCCCAGATCCACAAAGGTACCTAATTAACCAGATCTGCTTTGGTTCCTAAATCCCGGATTTAAACACCACTGAGAGCCACAAAATCCCTGCCAAGTTTCTGCCGCTGAGCACATGCAGTGCTGCTTCAGGCAGGCACGTAGCTGCCCGTGCCCCAGCATAATTGTCAAAGCAGGTGGCAATAGACCTTGCCTCATCAATTGAGCCTGCAGGTCCCGCTCCAGTAGACGTGCTCAGAGCATGCCTAGCTTCATGAAAAATGGCATGGAAGGAAGGGGAAATTGCCTCCCTTATCACTTTTAGCCCAGCCTCCTGCCATCATCGTTTTGTATGGAGTTAGACATTTGTCACCACCATTCCTGTCAGAAACAGTTAAGAGGCATGACTCCAGGGGTTCCCAGTGGTAGGTCACAAGCTGAGATAGGCACTTCCCTCCAGCCTGGATTTGCATGCTTAAATCCATGAGAGTGGTGGGATTTTGGACACACCTCTCTCATTAGTATCTATTGACTAGCAGGTGGTTCCCTACCGAGCATGCTGGCTTTTGCAGATCTTATTGTTAGGCATCTATCCCTCCCCATTCATTGTATAGGGAGCATAAGTACCTTGCCTAAGGTTTGTGGATTCCAGTAATTTTCCAAGCACCTACAAGTAAGAGGTTACAATGCTGAGTCTTGCAATACCTAACGTGGATCCAGTCCATAGCGACTTCTCCATAACCCATTGCCATCAACAGTGAACACTTGCCTATTTTTATACAACCCACTTGCTACCTAATTTATTTATATATATTTGATCAAGGCATTAAATACCTATAGATCATATCCCACAGTATCTGAGCTTCTGCATGAAAAACCCAGATTAGTTTATCAGTGAAACAATTCCTCTCCTGCTCCCCACATCATGCTCTGCAAGCCCTGACTCTGCCTGATTGCTCGAAACAGGGAATATGGTGTATATAGCCCCTGAAAACGGGGCAGCTACATGGGAGTTTCCTTGCACCTTCCTATTACCTCAAGTGAATGCAGGGGGGCAAATTACAATCTAGCCTAGAGGGACTACACAATGTGCCCCCAGGGGTTAGTACCAAAGGACTTTCTATAGGATGGACGACACATAACCTTCATTCTCCTCCCTTCCAGTTGCTCAGAGAGTTGTTCATAGAGGGTCCAACATAATTCTTCTTTCCAAACACTGACTATACTGCTTACATGTCATTGTCAGTTCATGAATTCTGTGGTGGAGACAGTTTGTCTCACACCATTCCCTTTGCTCTCCACTTTAAATTTAATCTTTACTTCTATCAACATCACTCTAATTTCCAGCCTGCAGAGGCAAGAACTAAGATATACCACAACATGAGCGAGTTTGCCTATTGCACTGAAAAGCTCCCTCTTGCCCCCCATCCAATCCTCAACATTTCAATTTTCTGCCTGGTTTTTAAATCCTGGCTAGTTACAGGATTTCACGTTCCCTCCTCATAGCAGCTCTCGTGCAGAGATTGTAATTAGAGTAACTCTGCTGTGTTCTGTTATTAGCAGGAATTGTGATTTTTAGGGTGGTGGGTTAACTGCTAATAACCATATGCAATACTTTCCCTCAAGATGTTTTCCATTACATTAATTAAATTAGCAGCTGGGATAACTGCTATTAACTGTTTGTCTTTGCAGTATTCCTCATTTTGGACTGTTCCAAAAGTCTCTTATTTGACCTTTTGTTTGTTTGTTTGCTAATTCTCAGGAGAGCAAGAATAAAGAGGTGACTTGAATGCCATATATTGGTAGCTGTCTATTTTCAGGTGTTAACTGTCTTTCAGTATATTCTCAGAGGGCCTGATTCTCCACTGCTCTTCATCTTGTGTAGTCATATACATCTGTGGAGAATGGGTGTAAAACACTGCTAGGTCAGGATACAGCAGAGAATGTAGCAAAAGGATTTTTATTGATTAATCTATGTGCCAGGGTTAGATACTGCAGTGCTGAAGATGTGTCTTTTAGAAGTCAGGCCACTTACAGTTTCCCACAGCTATCTTTAAACTTACACATCAGCAGTTTAAGATTGCTCTTAAAATTTCAGAGAGAATACTTCCTGTATCTTGATGTTTTTAGCTAAATCACTTCCTTGCTATGTTTACTTAATTCAGTTTCTTTCCTCACAATAAAGGCAGGAATTATGCTGATAGGCAGGGGAAAACATATAGAGAATTGAGCTGGAATTGTATTGTCTGTTGTTTCGATGGCATTTGTCAATACTTTTCATTTCTGAGACTTAAAAAGAGAAGAGAAGAAAGCATCCAGTTGGTAGGACCATATGTAATGTCATGGGTATTTTGTTGGCTCGCATCAAAAGAGAATCCTGCAAGGAAAAACTTTGTTCATGAAATTGTTGTAAAAGTTTTTAGGAAAAGTGAAGATAGCTTTATTTAAGTGCACTTTGGCCCAACAAATTAACTTCTGTAAAATGCTCATATTCTTGACTGATCTACAGTGTAGCAAAATTTCAAAGTGATGTTCACTGAACAAATCTGAATAAAAATCTGAAGAATGGGTGATTTGCCTGATTTAAAAAAGGCTGATTTGTTGAGTGAATTATTCACTGTGAGTTATCAATGCAGCTGTAGTCACAAAAGAATTGCTTGGATTTACAGTCACCAACCACCTCTTTGTGCAA
The DNA here is from genome assembly GCF_009764565.3 of Dermochelys coriacea. Taxonomy (NCBI): domain Eukaryota; kingdom Metazoa; phylum Chordata; order Testudines; family Dermochelyidae; genus Dermochelys; species Dermochelys coriacea. The sequence goes on from NC_050076.1 coordinate 18,190,238, forward strand.
AACTACACCAGTTTATTCTTTTATTTTAAAGTGACTATCTGTAGTGCCTCAAATGTTCTAATTTAGGGCTAGATCTTCAAAGGTGCTTAGTGTCTCTCAAATATGGTCATTAGAGGTCAAAGCCAGTCATTCTAATCCATTTTAGTGAACGTATCACCCATTATATACAAGAAAAAAACATTCTAAAGTAGAATTTTCCTTTAGAGCTCCCAATACCTTTGGAATGGTTCATCTGTTTAAAGTGTAAGCTCCTTGGGGAAACTGTGTTTTCTTCTTTGTGTTATATAGTGCTGAGCACATGGTTTGTACTTAAGAAATAATAAGTAATGATACTGAGAACAAAATAAATACTTTTAAAAACAAAACAAAACAGGAACTAATGAAACCCAAACAGTAAGGATAGTTGAATGCAAACCTTGATATAAGAAATAATATTCTCAGTTGAAACACAGGAATGTGTTATCATGTATAACCTTCCTGTCTGTGCTGACAACACTTCTTTCTCAGAGATACTTTAGAACATTTCTTTATTGTCACTTTTCACCATTGATCTTTTAAATGCCTGATGCAGCCTATAATCAGTCAATCAGCTAATTAGTGCAACAGCTGAGAGAGAAGATGGGGGGGATGAGAGAGCTGAGGTGAAATGAAATAGGGGGCAGTTTTCCTTTTTCTTAGGTTCATGTTTTCTTGGCTTTGAAGGCACTTGATCTATAATACAGAGGGCATTTGTATGAGAGAGTTTTTTGTTGTTTATTTTTTCTGAATGATAGCTTATTTTATATAAAATATATCTGATATCAGATTATGGGGCTTGTGCTTGTTGTAAAAGTCCACTGGAAATCAGGGAATCAAAAACTTTCTTATTTAGTCTTTTCCAATCTCAGTCCAAATTCTCATGGGGTTCAGTGGTAGTTTGGAGTGAGGAAGAACTGCAGGATTTGGCCCTTACATGAAAGTGGGTTTAGAATACTGTTGGTTTTAAAATGTAGACTGTCTAAATTCCTTTTATTTTTGTGATAGAAAGAAAAGATCTTCCCCAAAGATACAAAAAAGATCTCAAGATTCTACAGTGCTAAACATTCCTCTGAATTCTTTTTTAAACTCAGTGCACCAAATTCAAAGGAGAGTTGGAGTTAAACTAACTTGATGTGACCTATACCTTCTTCTTCCCTAAATGTGGATAACATATCACTTATTATTCTGTACTTTATAAATACACTCTTTCTAAAGCACTACTCAGGTTGACCCAGTGTGTCTACTTCAATCTAATGGAGTCTAATTAGGTGTAACAAACATACTAAGAGGACTGAAGTATATAGCAAGGTTACAGGGCTAGCAGGAGGGTATATGAGAGTTAAAGTAGGTGACCATCACTTTAACTTACACCTTCTTTTGAGTCCTCATCAAATAATTACAATAATGTAGACTGCCTTACACTTACAAATTAGGAAGTGGAGTAGCTCCCTGTTCATAAGGAAGCCTAAGTTAGGGTAAGGATCCCAGATTCTGCTACCATTTATACTAGTGTAAATCAGGACTGACTGCGTTGCCTTCACTGGAGTCACTCGATTTATGCTGGTGTAAATGAGGGCAGAATTTGGCCCAGGTAGCTTCTTACCCCACCTTAAACATCACTTCTGACTCAACTCACCATCTCTTGCCAGACATACAAATAATAATATTGAGCACTCTCTTCTGCTCACAGTTACACTATTGTAACTCCCAGTGTGCCTGACTAAGACCCTAAAATGTAATTAAAAGTCCTCCATATACATATTGCTCCTTTACTGTACTATGTTTAAATACTTGGCTCCAGACCCTTCCCCATTTCTAGCTTTTTTGCTTTAACACACCAAGCAACATCAAGTCTAGAAACATCTACAGCACAGTAGTTCATATAATGAATTTTGCAAGCTCTCTTGCAAGTTTCCCTATAACATGATGGCAACCAATTTCTCTAACAAGGGCAAAAGATCCATTAAGACAGCTAACTTGGAAGGGTCCTGTCTTGCTAACCATGCCTGTTTGGAGAGGTGTAAAAGGTTAAATTCTTTCTGATAACCAAACTATATCAAAATGTTCTTAACTCCATTATCCTCAGGAAACCTATAAATATCCTTGAACAGCTCTTCCAATTCACTGCATTTGACCTGATATAGTATTTGAAACAAAGCTTATTAAACCATCTTCAGTTTATCAACTCCCCAAAGACAAGAACATTTAAATTCTGCCTCATACTATATCTATAGCTCTCTCTATATATCTATATAGATATAGTATGAGGCAGAATTTAAATGTTCTTGTCTTTGGGGAGTTGATAAACTGAAGATGGTTTAATAAGCTTTGTTTCAAATTCTTAAGGGAGGTTGATATTAGCATCAGCACTATTTGTTGCCAAATACAAATAAAAATCATTCTGAGAGGGGTAAATTGTGCTGACCATGCTTCATGAAACAGCAAGCATATGATTACAGCAATAAAATGGTATTAAATATTTTACACAAGCTTGCACGTTTATTTATCTACATCTTAAAAGTATCCAAAAATAACAAAACTGTGTTGGAACTGCACTCCTGGATACCAATTCTATGCCTATTTACTGGCCTCCAAAGAAATCTGCATCACTACACAGATTTATGAAAAAAGCATATGTATATGAGAAAATATATGTAGGGTCCAATTCTGCAATCTTTACTCCAGCAAAACTCCCATTGACTGGAATAAGGACTGCAGGATTTTCTGTTTCTATTATTCTGTTTCAACTGTTATTCATTCACCTAAGTATGAATTCCGTCATTAGATCCATACGCAGAGTTTTGCACCCTCTGGTGCAACAACAGAACAGCTCCTGTTTGAATATACTTTACAAAGAAACTTTATTCATAGAGTAATGCTGGTACTCTATAGCAATGAATTATCCTTTAATTCCTAGGACATCAAGGACGACCCAAGGATTCCATTTTACTATTAGAAAATATTAGAAAAACAAAACAAACAAAAAACAAAACCAAAGAGCCCCATCTACCAGTAATAAAATACTCATTAACTCTATCCACAATTTGTATGGAAAATGGGAAAGTAGCTGTTATAATTTGAACATTGTACCCGCAACACAAAGAAATTTACTCTGATACACAAGATTTCCTAAGTTTAGTAGTCAATGCACTAGCATGCTGTTTATTTTATATACAGTAATATACCAAGGAATGTCCCAATAAGAGTGTGGATGAGGAGGAAATTTCAATCACAGAGGTGTTCTGTACTCAGTGTGCAATGTGTTAGTTGTGAAACTTCCATTAATGCTAATGAGAGCTGAACAGATACACTCGTGCTAAACGTGTGGTTCTACCATAAGAAACTCTACCAAAGTAGCATTTCAGGTTTCCAATTTTATTGTCTCTGACTGACTTCCAGATGAAATATGCTGAATTAACAATTAATAAGGCTGTTATTTTCTCTAACTGCCAGCCCTGCTAACTCAACTTGGGATCTGAAAATCAAGTTAAGTCTTTCCTCCTTTGACCTTGCCAGGAAGGACTGTTCTTGCAGACAACATTATGACATTCGTGCCTTCAGTGGCAATGCATTACACAGCGTAATTGATGAGCCCTGGAACTTTGTAAACAGTTCTGTACTGGTTCTGCAGGGCTGACAGAATAGGTATGAACTTATTGTCCTCACTAAAGCAAGCAGATATGACTGATACACAGAGGGAACAGATTGGATATGTACAGTGGCTACATGTTTCCAAAGTAACTTTTCAAAGGAGAACCACATGTAATGAAATCTGGCTCACAAAGGACATCAGCATCATTATCCCCATTTTGCAGAGGAGGAAACAGGCACTGAGAAGTGAAGTGATTTGCCTAAAGTCACCCAGCAGACAAGAAAAAGAGCCAGGAATAGAACCTAGGTCTCTTGAGCCCCAAACAATGGTCTAGCTACTGGCACGCACAACTAGCTGCAACGTAAAGCCAGTACACAGTTCACCATGAATAGTAACCTCCTCAGCAGAGTGGAACTCTACCACAGTGAGGCTGAGACAGCTCATGCACTAATAGTGTGCTTTATTTGCAAGTTATCAGCAATGTGAAATGAACAGATTTTTAGAGTTTAGTTAGAATCAGAAAAATAAAGAAGGGTGTTACCATCTTACTCAGCGTAGTTGCTCCCTGTAATTTTAAGTCATATATTTACAGATAAGGAAGATCTTACTAAGGTTAGCATTTCAGAGCTAATAGAAGAATGAGATGGATTCTGTTATACCTTTGTGCATCATCAGGTAAATTGGCAATCGTGCATGAGGGAAAAAAAACACAGGCTGGTTAGCAGATCCCGGGTTGAGCTTGCAGAGCTTGCTGTTACAAAACTTGACCTGGACTAACTGCAAAAGAATAAACACGGAGTTCTATAATATCATTCTTACAGCACCATCTTTTCCGATTATATAATGTGTCATATGTTAGATAGGAGCAAAATTAATTTTGTTGCAGTAACAATGTTAGACCACACGCACTTATCATTAAGGCTATTTTATATATCACTGGCTATTTTTATAATGCATAACATATGCCAAGGAGATTGATAGAACTGATATTTAGAAGTGATAGTAATTTCCTGAAACCCAATTCTTTCTTTTAAAATAGTTTCAAAAGTCAGAGGGTATTCTTAAGCTTATCATTGAGGAGAATGAAGGTGGTGTCCTGTTACAATATTTCCTGGCTCTTACAATATTATCGGTAGGGTGAGCATACTCAAAGTTAGAGGTGTAATTCATATATGGTCTCTCCAGATATTAAACACCAGCACTGACGTCAGACAGTGCTACATTTTTAACTTTTGTTGATTCTTCTTTGCATTGCTAGACGTGTTGCGTTAAGTGCAGAGTGAAAAAGTAGCAGGATTGCAATGTCCAATAGGAGCCTGATCTTGATGGTGCTGAGCATTTGCAAAGAATACAAAGGACAGTTTTGAGGTTAAAGTGCTGAAATGAGATTCAGGAGAGTTGGGTTCAATTTCTTGCACTGACTTCCTGTATGACCTTGGGCAAGTCACTCAGAGCCCGTTTTTAAAGCTATTTAGGCACCTAAAGAAGCAGATGGTGCTAAGAGGGACTTAGCACCATCTGCTTCTTTAGGTGCCTTAGCTCCTGGGCACCCAAGTCCCATTGATTACAGTGAAAGCTTAGGCGCCTGGGTGCTTCTGAAAATCCCAATCGGCATCATCTGCACCTTTAGGCACCTAAATACTGTTAAAAATCTGGCCTCCAGAAGTCTCCCTGTGTCTTAATTCTCCATCTGTAATACAGGGATAATAGCATTTCTCTACTTCAGAGGAGTGTTTTAAGGATAAATCCATTAATGTTTGTGAGGTGCCCAAATACTATGTTGATGAGAACTATATATGTAGGTAGACAGACAAACCTCATTGATATTGAAGGGATTTGTGTGTGATCAAGATCTTTGTTCTTCTAGCTTCTCAGGACCTGAATTTGGTTCACACATTTCCATTTCTTTCTTATTTGAAGGGGTGGATTTTGTTTCTGTTTTTCCCCTTCAAAGAGGACAGTGTGGTGCTGATTCTCCCTTCACTTACACAGGTAGAAGTCAGCTGATGGAGTTAATCAGGTGTAAATTTGGAGTAAGTGAGAGGAGAATCTGGCTTTATATTCCTACTCTGTTTTGACAGGTTATAATTAAACCAATCATTTCTTCTGCTGAGGGTTTTTCCATTGGCATCAATGAAGAGAAGATTGGGGCCAAAAGCTTTACTGATTTTTTTTTTAAAATTAAAAATAAGGTATTACACAACTGTGAACCTTGCAGAAATGAATCATCACATTTAAAAGCAATGTTTGGAGTATACAATAGTATGTATAGCAACAGTTACTCTGTGGACCAACAATCTGCTTTTGCAGGAATATACCTTACTTATCAGGAAAATTAGACCACTTTAAAAAGTTTCCCTCCCAACATGGGGGAAGATTTTAGACCACAGATCAAGGATGGAAAATGCTGAACACACTTATAATAAAAAAAATAATAAAACAAATATCTCTGCCCTCTAAAGTGGCACAGATTTATATACATATTTTACACCATATGACCATACCCACGTAAGAGTACATAATGACCAAGATTTGTTTGAAATTATGTGAAAAGAGCCACTTCAGGATGATCAAGCTTCAAGCTTTTGTGAGAGGCATTCTGACCAGGAAGACATCATGGTATGTGTAAACACAAATCCCGCCCTGTGCTACTGTCGCACTGGGTCTCTCCTTTTCCCAGGACCCAGCAAGCCAATGAAATGCAAGATGTGGGCTGATCCACAAGGAGCTCCACCCTTTGAGGCAGATCCTCAGCTGTGTAAATTGTCATCACTCCATTGACTTTAGTGGAGTGACAACAATTTACATGAGCTGATAATCTGCTCCTTTAAACCTTCAAAATAGTGTAAATCAGATTGGAAGAGAAAAATGCAACATATGTTTATAATTGGCAACCATGAGGCTAATAAGTAAAGCTACTGCAAAGTGAGATATTCAGATGAATAAAGAGTAGTTAGAGCAGCAGTGAATCAAAGCAACCAGATAAAGGCCAAATTAATTCTTGCATATGCTGGGAGGTACAAATTATATCACACAGCAACTTGTCCTGCTGCACTAGGGTGGGATTTCATTCAGTAGGGTTTGTGCAGTGTGGAGGGGTGAATTCCACTCACAGTGACATGGAATGCATTATATTCAGGGAACACACAGAAGTTAGATAAAAGCATAATATATTCTTGCTGGAAGGTTGCAACCTAACATTACGTTATTCCTTCCAATCTAGAGCCCTGTCACACAAGAACCAAAACTATAGCAAGAAAAAGCACGCTGTTCTGCAAGGCAAAGAGACAAAAATTCAACCCACCTTGCTCTAGGTTGGCTCTAAGTAAACTGACTGCTGAGGGCATAGATAACATGCTTCCCCCGGAGCCACCTAGACTGCAAGCAGAACCAGGAAACCCCTTAGGATTTAACAGGATAGCTTGTAATTTTAAGAGTGTTTTCAATACACCACAGAATGAAAATCCTGAAATACTTCAATACATTTCAGCCTTTCATCCTAGTCATAAACTTATACTAGAAAAATTACCTAGTGCTGACACTGACTGCAACGTAACATGGTTTAACAGGAACGGTGCCCAAGGACAAATCACATTCAGCAGTTTCAGAAACTATGATTACCTTCATATTCATGTCTCCTCTTCAGAGCCTGAAATGTAGTTTTGCTGAGATGATATAGTTAATGGAACACTGATGCCTTATGTCTCATCTGTTTTTTCTTGTAACAATGGGTTGGAGTTACAGATTGAATGACTTTATAAATGTGGACACCAGACTGTACTCTGTGTTTTCATGTTGTTGTGTTTTTTTGTTGCCGTCTCTGTTTTAAGACCAGTTTGCTGTATGCATCACCAATCGTCTTTTGTTTTCACACAGCAGGGAAGACTCAGTTAATCCATGTTACCACAAATCTTAGGCCTCTCTGTCTGACCATGACAACAAACTATTGAAAAATGTATTGTAGACTATCATTTCTCCAGGCTAATTAATTCACCAAAATGGCTTTTAAAAACAGGAGGCCACTTCTCTGTGGGTTTGTTTCCCCAAAGCAAAAGTACTTAGATAATATGCTGATGAGGGTATGTAAGTGTATAGATAGTTTAATTATGGGAAATAATGAGATTCACTGTCAATGTCTAATAAGTAGTATCCACACTATTATATCAGTTCAAACTTGAGAGCAACATGAATTTTCTCACCTGTGATCTAGCACTATGATCTTGTTTTATTTGATTTAGTTACGTAAATCCTGTTTCTTGCTATTAAGTTATCACGCTTAGCAGTAAATGAAAGAAGCTGAGTATGCTAAGGATGGGCATGGGGAAATGTTCTGATGTGTTTTCCCAGTTTCTTTCCACAAAGTTCAATTTAACAATGGGGTCTTATGAGCAAACACTACCTTATTAATATTTAATTAGGGCTTGGGAATCTATTGCCTCATAAATCAGAGCTGACAATGTCAAGCATTCATGGAAATAAAAGGCCCCATGGACACTGGACTCATTTCCTTTCCTGATATATATTATTGTAAATATACATACAAACAAAGAAAGTACACCCAGAGAGAATCTATTGTTTATAGATTAATGTATCATTTGTGGAATTATGATAACAAAATGAAGTCCCTTCCGGCCCCACTTCAGAATTATCCTACTGATATGGTTATGAGCAATTTATGTCTGCATTCTAAATTTCCCTTTCAAAAAACAAAATCAATGTGATGCTAAACAATTTGAATTACCCTCTTCTCAGTCTGGCTTCCATTAAACAAAAATACCCACAGCCTTCCATGCTAGGAGCCCAGTCCAACTTCCATTGAACTCAATGAAAAGACTCAGAATGCTTGTACTTCAGTGACCCTAGCAGAGCATAGATTTTGGGCTGGTCTTCACTATGGGGAGATCGACACTGCTGCAATCGATGCAGCAGAGGTCAATTTAATGGGTCAAGTGAAGACCCGATAAATCGATGGCACAGCGCTCTCCAGTCGACCCCGGTACTCCAGCTCTCTGAGAAGAGTAAGGGAAGTCAACCGTCCCCCATCGATGCAGCACAGTGAAGACACAGGGTAAGTCGATCTAAGCTACGTTGACTCCAGCTATGTTATTCACTACCCGGTAGTGAAGACTCCGTTGCACTCTAAATCATTCAGCAGCAACATTGTATGGACTCCAGAAGACATATTTATGAGATATAGAGCTGTGTCCTCCCCCCCCTCCGCCCCAGCAGATTAGAAACTTAGCGCCTGTGCTTCAAACACTCTATTTTCCATTTTGTCGCTAACAACAAAAACAGCACCCCAAGCCTGGCACCCCCCAAGCAGCACTCCAGGCAGTTGCCTGGGTCGCCTGCCCCTAAATCCAGTCCTGTCCCTCACCTTGTTCAGTGCATTCCTTGTGGCTTAACTGACATGATGCCAGTTGTCCTATAAAGCTTAGGCAGGGAGTCTGGAGAGGATTGAGCACCAGCCCAAAGTTCCAAGTGCAGCATTCCAGCGGCTGTTAGAGCAGAGATTTTACAGTTTCCCTTGAGGAATTAGGTTTACCATCCATGACTGGGAACTCCAGAAGCCTGTGGCTGCTCTGAATGCCTTTCGCCTGTATTTTTCAGAGCTATAATTTGGTTTCCACATATACACTGCAGCACATTATACTTGCAGTGACACTAAGTTGCCAATTTCTAGAAAAAGTTTTGATGAAGAAGGCCTGTTGTAGCTACATGTAAATACACAGTCAAAATAAGATTGACCTATTTATCCCTTAATTTTTTCAGTGTCATGAGCCCTGTTTAACAACCCAGATGGCCTTAGAAAATGATCAGTGTTTCCGGTGTCAAATTGCAAAAGGGATATTCATAAAATTAGACTGATTTTCCCCCTCATACTCTTTTTGTATAAAATCTGGTGCTGCTGAAAGTAAGTATCCTGATCAAGGCATGGCATTCATCCTAAGTGAATGGAGCCAAAGTAGTGCCTACTGGGTAGGGCCAGAGTCAGAAGCCAGGAACCAGAGCTGATGGTCAGAGTTGGAGTCAGAAGCCAGGAATCAAAGCAAGGCAAAAGAGCACAATCTGTTATAGCAGCCAGCTGGGAATCCACCTAGCTGCATAGACAACTGCCTGGTGTTCCCTCCAGGCTTAAGCAGTGCTCCTGGATCAATGGGGGACCTGTGAGCATGGCCAATCAGGACCTCTGTGAGCTGCACATCCTGTGGTGCTCATAGCCCATCAATCACAACTGTGCCGGAGGTGATGGTGTGGATGTGGCAGTTGCTCGGGGACCTGCCAACCTAAGTTCTAGACCCACAGATCCTCTTAGTGAAGGACTCATAGTTCTGACTGAATCCAGCCAGGTGGGGATAAAAACTCCACATCACATCTCTGCTAACGTACCTCATGGTTGATCTTGTTACTCTCCTGCTGTTTGAAGGCCCTATAAAGTCAATGGGCTGTGGCTCAGGCTCTCTGTATGGATGCTAGAGTATTAACATATCCATTAGGGACTAGGCAGAGATCAACAGAAGCATCTTTATTTGTGAAACTGAACCTAGATTTCGAGGCTGGGGCATAAATAGTCCCATTGTGCCATGCCAACCCCTCTTATGATAGATTTACAAATAATTTACCATATATTTGTGTATAAGAAAAAAAATCTTTCTAAATGTACTAATTGACACTTACTAGGTCAGTTATAACTAGTACAGGTCAGGCAATTGCCTGTTGGTTTCAATCAAGCATTATAAAACGCCCCAGTGGGTTGATGCACTATGAAGGAAAATAATAAGGCAGCATAAATATAAACGCTTTGCCTGCAGTGCAGACTTAAAGATGTGTATAATTGAGTTTGCAGTGAAAAGAAGCAACTCACTGGCACCTCCCAAATCCCGTGTCAATGAAAAGCAAGTGTAAGACAAGAGGGGAAAATAAGAAAGTATTGCAAGACTGCTGAAGCCCAAGTGTGTTGCGCTGTGGCTCGGTGAAAGGATTTTATGAAGCTCTATGTGTTATCCCAAGGTAGTAACTGTAGATCATTATCACATCACTTGGCACTTCTTCAGCATGTTCCGTGTGCAGACTCAAAGCACATTACAAACTTTTGACAAAGATTCCCTCAAAAGCTTTGAATCTCAAAACAGTTCCCAGAATTTTATTACAAAATTATGGACAAAAAAACCTATCAGTGAGCTATTATTTGTATCTCATTAGTGCCTACGTGACACCAGCCAAGATTTGGGCTTCATTATATAAATGTACAGTCAGAGATGAACAATTTATAGACAACAACAACAGACAAAGGATGGGAGGAAGTGTGTATTCATATCCCCATTTTACAGATGAGGAATTGAGACACAAAGAGATTCTACTCTATTCTACATAGGTTCTTATACCATGCTCATCACTGTAGTAGCTGAGTGTCTTCCAGTAGTGCATTAAGCAATGTGACTGCACAACTGTCACTTGCTATTTGTTTTCTCATCCTCTCCCCAGGGGCAGAAGTGTGTGCAATGGAATGTCTTGTTTTGGTACGTTGTTGTTTATAAATATACTAGTTGCTATGTATTTAGATTAGAGAAGACAAAATCGAAGAAGTGCGCCTGCACTTGGAGGTGAAGGTGGTGAGGTTTATGATGGTCCATAGCTCTTGGAAGAGTTCATTCCACAGTCTCTGAAAGACCCTAGAGAATGTGCTGGCTCCTGCACAGACAAGCTTTACTCTTATTGTTAAGAGTTTCATTGTGCCAGAGGAGTGAAGTTGTTGACCATGGTCTTTGTCCTGATGCTTTAAATGGTCTTTCAGATACACTGGGCCCAGACCATAGAGTGCTATGACAATGAGGGCCAAGACCTTGAACTTGTGTGGGAAGACAGGGTAGCAGAGAGCAAGTCTGATGTGTTCACGGTAGTCTGTGTTGCTGAGGAGATGCACTGCAGAGTTCTGTACTAAATGGAGTTTCCTAAGTGCTGAAGGCTTCATGCCTGGGTGCACTGCATTTCTGTAGTCCAGTCAAAAAGTGCTGAAGGAGTGAATAACTGAGGCCGGGTGTGCCTCCGCCAGGATGGGTTTTCAACCAGGGTCTTCCAGAGGTCTTCAGCACATCTAGATACTTGCCTAATTTTACAACAGGCTACATAAAAAGCATTAGCAGAGTCAGTACAAACTAAAATGTCATATGACTTGTTTATACTGCTCTATGTAGTGTACACTGAAATGTAAGTACGATATTTATATTCCAGCGGATTTATTTGATAATGATATGGTAAAAATGAAAAAGTCAGCAAGTTTTCACAGTGTGCTGTGACACTTTCGTATTTTAGGTCTGATTTTGTAAGCAAGTAGTTTTTAAGTGAGGTGACACGTGGGGGTACATGCAAGACAAATCAGACTCCTGAAAGGGGGACAGTAATTTGGAAGGGTTGCGAACCATTGTCCTAGCCAACCAGAAATGGGAAAATGTGTAAACTGCGGCAGCTGGTATGTATTAGCAAGAAACCCGAGAGTTCCATTGCCCCCTCTACAAACCCCTGGTTGGGGAGCTTGAAGTGTCACGTCTGTGAGGTGAGCCTTGTGGCGCTCGGGAAGTAGTTTCCCCCTCCCTGCAGATCTCTCTAAATGCGTGGGGAGCATGTGGGCCTCAATTAGTTAACTCTTCATGGTGAGTCTAAGTGGGTACGTGTGGCATTTAGTTTTTAAATTATTAATAATAAAAAGTTCTTGTTTTTACAGATCTTATTCCTATCAGTGAGGGGGAACTCCCTGGCAAACAGCGTTACTCCCCTGCCTCCTTGAGGCGTTGGTGCTCACCTTAACCGGGAAGACGGATTTTTCTTTAACAATTAATGAGCTGGTGCCATCTGGTGGACATTTAGAAAGTCTACACCATCATCCACAATAATAATGGGGCAAACGCCAGGCCAGATTATCCCCTCCTGCATTAGAAGCTGCAGAATAGGTTTTTGTTGGGGAGAAAATCTCATGGAGATTCCCCCATGCAAATTTTTGTGTGGGTGTAATTTGCCCCATCTCCCCAGGAAAACTGTACAGGGCCCACTCCCCAAGCTGGTGGATCCCAGGGGACCCCAGGAAACCAAGTCCTTTCAGTGTTGTCAACTTTGGTAATTTTATCACTGGTCTTACTATAGGGGGTGTTATCCTTAAAGCCCCAACTTCTAAAGACATGTACCTATGTAGAAACCCAGTTTTCATTTTAAAAAAAAAAGAGGTTATAAATAACTTGAAAACAGTGTTGCCAACTCTCGCACATAAACCAGAGGGCAAATATATATATATTATTATTTATAATAATTATTATTATTTAAATCTTGTGGTTTTTAATGGGGTCTGTATTTTCAGATCTGAATACTTGGGAATGACAATACTGCGCTCCTACAGCAGCTCTGGCCCCAGGTGCCACCCTATGGTACGCCCACTCCTGACTGTAGCCTCTCTGAGGGGATGGGGTGCTAATCAGAAAAACAAATGCAGACTAGATCTGTATTCATTTTATCAATTAAGGCACACAGAGCTCAGAATGGGGACAATGTGAATCTCCCCAGCCATGTCCCTGCATGGAAGTGGAGAGATCTGCAGGCAGAGGACCACTCTGCACATACCAAAAGGGGTTAGAATTTGGCCCTATAATAATAAGAAAAACTTTAAGGATCTGACCCTGTCTGTTAACCACAATGGAAATGTTAACCTGGGAAGGAACTCTAGGAATAGGTTCTAAATCACTGAATAAAAACTGTGTACAGATTTTTAAAATATATGGCAGTGTGGCCTAGTGGATAGGGCCTAGGAATCTAGAAAACCTGAGTTCCAGGCCTTGCCACTGTTTTGCTGGATGATCTTGGGCAAGTCACTTCCCCTCTCTCTGCCTCAGTTTTTCCATCTATAAAATGAGAATAAAGAAACTGACCTGCTTTTTAAACTGCTTTGAGATCTACTGAAGAAGAGTGCAATGTAAGAATATCAAAATTTTATTTTTTCAGAGATACTACTGCTGCATCCACAAACACTTGTCTTTTATTCTGTTCTAACTTTCTGTCTTTGGCATTTACTTTGATAGTGCCTAGCCTTAGAGTACCTAATTAATTACAATAAATTAAAAATACATTCAAACCTATCACTGCAAAACAGATGTAAACATAGTCAATTCAATACCCTTTTGAAAGAAGGCAAAGTATAGCTTTTAAAATATTAAGTATGGGTTTCAGAGAAACTGAGCACCTGAATATGTCTGAAATAGGAATTGTCTGCCAATCAATGCACTTTTCTGGCCTCCATCACCTTAGTATCTGAGCACCTCAACAAATGTTAATTAATTTATCCTTCAGTCCCCACTCCTGCCCCTGGATAGGGAATTATCATCACACGAGCTAGTCAAATTTTTTTATTCTAACATTTTTTCAACAAATGGCTTTTTTGTCATAGTGGAAATTTGTTCATTATATCTGTTGTGGCTTCATTTTTCACTGGGGGAAAAAAGGGAAAAAAATATTTTTCAGCAACCATTTTTTTCTAATTTCAGCCAAAATCCTGGGGAAAAATGTAGAAAGATTTCCATTAAAATGAAAAATGTTTTATTTTCATGGAAATCCTTAATGGAGGGGGATGGGGGACAAGGGGATATTTCCTGACCAGTTATAATAATTATTTCTATTTTTCTGATGGGGCACTGAGACACTGAGATTAAGTGACTTACACCAGATCACGTGAGAAGCCTTTGGCAGAGCTGGAAATCGAACCTGTGTCTTCTGTGCTCCACTCCAATGCATGAACTACATGAACCATTCATAAACTCCTTGGTCCTGCTCCAATGTGCACTGAAGTCAATGGAAAGACTCCCATTGACTTCAATGGGCATTAAATCAATTTTTTTCTGAGTAAAAATGCTCAGTTTCTCTGGACATGATCTTTTCAGCAGCATTTTGAATGAAGTGGAGGAAACTGAGGTCAAAAGCAGGACATTGTCGTAGTCAAGACAAAATAGATAACTAAGGTATGGACAAGGGTTTTAACAATGGGGATAGAAAGAACAAGATTTTAGAGATACTGTAGTGAAAACTCATCAGTTTGGAAGAGATGTTGGATGCTGGGGAGGGAGAGGAGAGAGACTGAAAGAAACTAAATATGACTCTAAGGTTGCATGCCTGGGTGACCAGGGAGCTTCTGTCAGGGAGAAGAGGGGTTCCAAATGGCAATAACTTCCTGTATGTGCACATGCAATAATTTTGCAGAGAAGTTCTCGTTTCACTGCCTTGTATATTGTAACAGATAATGTCACAATGTGAAAATGAACATTTGCACCATATTTGAGTGGTCTGTACAGCAATTGACACAAGTAATGATGTTGTAAGGCAGAATTAAAAATCAGAACTGTACCGTGCTAACTGGGAGCCAGAGTGTGTCAACATATCACCATCAGATTGTAGTTGTAAGAAATATTTCAGTCTACATATTCTCATTAAAACATGTTAAAATTAGCTGACAAAGATACTGCTCTTTCTTAATGTAATACATGACTGTGATAGTTAGTATGTCTTGTCTTATTAAAAAGTAAACCAATCTTTACAGACATATTAATTGGTGCAGGACTGATTTATATACAATGATCTTCATACATACTACCTTTGAATATCCTAAAAACATGAAAGCATTTTTAATTAGAAACTTCAAAATAAACCACTTACTTAACTCCTGAGGCGTTGACATGAGTCCAGGTTTCCTCTGAACAGGGAATATATAACCACAATCATATTTTTGCAAGCCACTTACTACAGTCATTTAAATGGAGCTCATATTGTCATAAGGGATACAAAATACCTGCTAATGAACCTCTCTAAATCCAAATTAAATATTTCCTAAAAATACTCAGGCAGAATCCCCTTACTCTAACATTTTAGCTGTAATTTTAGTTTTGAAAATTCTGTACAATTCCCAAGAATATCCCCTTTGATCTGTGATTGTATTTATTATTTTTACTCTTTGAATAAGGAAGATTAAAGTACATCTGGAGCCAAGCTTCCAAATTGCCCTTGCCAGACTTATATTTGCTGTTTTCCATTTGTGTACTGCTCTCCATAGTGAGCAGTATTCATGTGTCACTTCCTACCTAAATGTCTAGGACTTTTCTTAAATCATCCCATTCTATATGAGGAAAACTCAGAATAAAAATATAAGTTCTCTGTGGTATTTGGCCCTATCAGATGAGGGAGCATCTGTGGGCTTCAATCTCAAAAGAAGATTCCTTTAAAAAAGGAGAGAGCAAATGTTAACTTGACATATTTGGGACTTTGTCAGTATGCATGGAAGTGGGAGATTTGCTGTCATATTAGCATGTTTAAATCAAACACATATAACATCTCCAAACATCAGTGGAGTCTCTAGGCCCAATCCTGCAATCTTTCAGCCTGCAGGACTCCTACCAAAGGCAGCCAGTTCTGCATGCAGACGGTACAGGGTCCGGCTCTGATATCTGGGTGCTGTGAGGGATGGGGATGTTGAAGGGTGCTTAGGGACAACTGTAGGAATGATGGGGTGAGGGTGTTCTTGGTGATGTTTAGGACTGGGGCTGTTTAGGGGTGCTAGTGCAACATCTCTTTTCTCTATCTTCCCTGCCCCACAAACAGTCCTCAGCTCTGGGCAGTACTGTTTCCAACAGATGTAAAGCCAACTCTCCACAGTCCCTTGAAGCACTGCTTCCCCTGCTCAAAAGCATGGAGGAAGGGACAGATCCACTGTGACTGGATTTGGGAGAAGGCAAAACAGTAGCAGCTGCAGCAGAAAAAGAGGGAGGGAGCAAGTTGCTCTTTCTTTGCTCATTCCTAGAAACCCTGTGATTCAATTTCTCCATCACTACCCTTCATCCCACTGGGCATCCCCTGGAATGTACCCAAGGGTAGTGCCCTGTAGGCTGAGAATCACTGGACTAGCTAGGATACCGGTATGATCTGGTATGGCAAGTCCTACCTTCCACTTGGAGCTTGGGTTAGGTGCTCATGTATAAATTGAAATAAGTGAAAATGTTGAAGTTGTATTTTACTCCTGTGGGAATTCTGTGCCACTGTGCATGTGCATAATTCATGTGCTGCACAAATTTTTATTTTTTTCTGAAGACAGTAGCTTCTGCCGGAAAGTTGCTGCAGTTCCATCTTTTGCCCACCGGGGACACTGTGGCACAAGCACAGAGCAGCCACTCCTGGCTAGCCCCAGCTACCATATAGAAGAGAAAGAACATGTAGTGCTTTCTTCACAGCCCTGGCCAGGCCCAGTCAGGAGACAGATAGCGTGGGGCTCATGGGATTGCTGGGAGGTCACAGAAAGGGGTTCATAAGGGTTAGTTGGGGAGGACAGACTGGGGCAGGAGCTGAATGAGAATGGAGGCTCAGGGCCTCAGGGGGAAGGAAGGTGCAGGGCCACATGTGGGAAGGGGGTGGCTGAGTGTGAGCACAGGGACAACTGGGGAGGGGATGCAGGAATACATGGGGATAAGGGGAGGGGGCTGGATGAGGGGTGCAGTGACACATGGGGATGGTTGTGCAAGGACACATGGGGGTGCAGGGATACATGGGGACAAGGGCAGCTGTGTCTGACTGAATGGGAGAGACAAGGGGTCAGCCAGGATCTGCATGGGGAAGCCCCCTAACAATTCCTCCCCATCCCTCAAAAAAACCTGTTCCATACTTTTCCCACCCATACTCAACAACCCTCCAAGTTCACACCCAGGCTTATTCCCAGCAATTACTTCCCTTTCCCTCAGCTCCTCCATTACCCCTGATTCCTCCAAGCTTTTGCACTGCTTCTGAGAGGTGAAGGAAATACGGTTCTGTATTGTAGTTTAAATGAATTATTATTCAGAGTTCTGTATTAATATGCCTAATAAGGAATCTATTTGTCAAATAATATTTCTTGAATCTTTTTTGTTGTCTGTATTGTAACAGACATACTTGCTGACAGGTATTTTGAAATAAATTACCAAAATAATTGAAACTGGTGTGATTATATTGTGTTATTTTGACAAATAAATTATGCAGAATTTTACAGGATTTAAAAATATTGTGTACAGATTTTTTAATTTTTTGGTACACAATTCCTCCGTAAGTCATATTTCCATCACAATGGATGTGAAAACACAGCTTGTGCTAAGATAGTGAGAAACCGAACACCTTTTCTGTGATCTCACCAGCAGATGGACCCAGTATGGCCAATTCTCACTATTTTATCACAGTTCTTGTGATTTTTGGTGTATTTCTTAAAGGCTCAGCTCCTGGAATCAATAGATTGCATAAGACTCTCAGCTTTCATTTTTAAAAAGTAAGATCTTAGGCCCCACTGTTGTGCATAAAAGCTTGAAAACATGAGGTGAGTACACTCTAAAAACTCAGAAACCAGAAAAAAAAGAACCCCCAAATTATTATTTTTTAAAAAAAATTCATGATATTGGGGGAATCTGATTCAAGATTTTTGAATGCCTGTGGTTAGCAGGACTGTGGATCGATTCCAAATCTGAATTTATGTCACATTGCATGATGCCAGGTCAATATGAGATCGCGCTGGGTCATAATGATGCAACAGCACAATGTTAACCATGTCAGAAGGTCATGCCATAGTTATATTTTAACTCTGTGACTCTACTTCTTATATGAAGTAGCTCTCCAGCTCTTCAACACTAAGCAATGCTGAAAAAATTCACTCAGCTGGACACCATCCCTGCAAGAGAGGCTCCACTGCCTGGCCCAGAACAACATGCATGAATGCCTGCTGATGTAGCTCTGTAAGGGTTCTTCTTGGAGTACAGTACTATGCTATGACTACACTGTAGCGTGATCGATTATTGCAATTATAAGATTAGTTACTGGGGTGCAACATGCACTGGTTACAAATAACAGATTCATTACTCAGATGGCTACTTAGGGTTAATTAAGAAGATAAGATTGGAGGAACACTAGGAGAAACTTTATGAACTCTAATTTAACTACAGACAACTATACCTGAAATCATAGAAAGTTGATATACATAAGTGTAAGAATAAGCTAAAGTACAATAAAGTGGTTTTCTGTATTGTTCATACTGTAACCCTTTCTTTCTGCCCTGATCACCTGGGAACAAGCAAGTGCTCACCTCTAGCCTGGGAGCCTGATATTCTTGAGGATAATGGAGATCCTGGGGGAGGTCCCAACAGCAGTATTGGACAGGGTCCAAATCCTCTATCCACCCACCTGTAACAGCTCTCTACTCACAGGAAGAATGACAGCTGATGGTACCTTCACCTGGATATGCACTGTATACATCTACTAGGGTACCATGGTAGCTTCCAGGAACAACTTCAGCTTAAATAATGCCATAGACCTAGAAGATAAGGGCATATTATACTAATTACTCTTAGAAATGTATTAAACACCAAGTTGGAGCCAGAAACAGCTTTACTCAGAAGTAATATAGCAAAATACACTGACAATACAATAGAGTACCTCCTGTAATGACTCTGACAGGCCAATAGGTGGCATTGCAACAGTTCAGCTAATAATGGCAACTTATAACTATTAAAGTAAACTTACCAGTAACCACTAGTTAAGTTTCCTCAACAGAGACGTATGTAACAACAAAACAAACGTATACAAGAGCATTCACTATTAACATTATACAAACTCAACCCCTCTCATAGTGCGCACTTCCTGTAGTTTTAAAATCCCAGACACCTTCTTGCGATGGTACGCTTGATGAATGGACTTCCAGGGCAGCACTAGGTGTCTCTGAATTAGCAGAAGCAATCCAATAATAGGAGTGCGACACTTCTGTACAGAGCAGGTTAAAATTGACACAGTGGAGCTGGAAATAATCCCAGATATAAACTACAGCCAACAACTCTAAGCAGGCAATCACTTTTCTTACAAGCTCCCGCATTTTCACCACAGCTAGTCTGCAATGAGCAGTGCTTAATTTGTGCCAGGGCTTGCCACGTCAGAGCCTTGGCATCTGTGGGCTTGCTACATCGATTATCAATGTAAAAAAATTGCTTGAGCCCCAGCACCTCTTTCATTACAAATTAAGCACTGGCAATGAGACATTGTCCCTAGCACAAGGATTTTCAAACCAGACAACCAAGGTGACTGACAGGGTCTCCCCAGAAAAGAAGGATAGTCTCTGGGGTATTCACAGCTCAGAATTTGCCACTACAACCAGTGCTTTCTGGCTGTAGCTTTCAGAGGCTGGCTGGTGAGAAGGAGTAAATGTGCTGGAGCTTGATGCTAGCAGGCCCTGCAGGTGCAGTGTGGCCTTAATACCAGTCATGTATTGACTAGTTTGACAAGCTAGAGTCGCCCAAATCTCCAAAACCAAACACAGGCAACTGCTACTAGCTCCCATCCCACCGGATATTCAAACCTGGCAAATCAGCCCAGCTGTTGCAGGCTTTCTTTCTCTTCCAGCCTCCGTTAGCCCTTCCATCTCCAGCCTATCAGTGCAATCCCTGTATGATCTATTGACTTTCCACTTCAGCCCAGATACAGGATCTCAGAGCCAAGTCCAAAGTGTTCCCCCAAAGTACCAAACCCTGCATCATGAGACTTGTAGTCCTTACAATGCCTAGCCCCTACAATTCATTTGGAAGTAGTTTTAGTCTTCTGGATCCAATACACAGTACAGACAGGCCTAATCAAAACACCCGGGCCAGGTCTGAAGGCCCTCATCATGGGAGGGGCCTACAATATTTACAATCTTATATTGTGCATACTTATAACATTATGGAGACCATTAGAAACACAGAAGGAATTAAAAGTAAGTGGAGATCACTCCAAGAAGAAGACGCGAGGCTAGGCTTCCTACCCAGTTGTCCCATATCATTGTTCTGGTGTCCCAGCTAGGGATGGGATTGACAAACTTTTATATACCTTTTCTCATTCTACCTACATACATCCAGGACTATATCTGATCAAGTCAAGTCTCAGCCCCCTATTCATATTTAGTAATCTTGAAGACCAATTTTAGGATTCCGCTTGCCCATAATTACATTTCTGACAGTTAACCCAACCATTTTCATCAGTCCCTTTCCCAATTGTTTTAATATGTCAATGGGGTTAGCTCTTATTGCAAAAAGCTCCTAAGGTGCTACCATATGTTGGTTTGTGGTTTACCTATTTAAAACCAAATGTATTACTAAACTGTCACAAGATACATATTGATAAATTTTATACCCTGAAGTCAAATCCTGAGACCTTCTTTGATTAACTACAAATCAATCCTTCAATCTAGCCCTTAACACATAATGCCTAATAGTCAAGCCAATAAAAATATGTTGGGTCTTGTACTTGCTTGTTACAACTTTACTAACTTCCCTTATTATTTTTATTTGCATGCTTAGATTATAGTTTGATCAGAGATATACACCTGCCATCATCATGTCAGTGGTCAACGGTAAACAGCACACAATTATTAGCAACAATAGTCTTAGCCTTTATTTACAATAAGCCATAGTTTACACGGTCCTTTACAAAAATATAAAAAGTTGATTGCTCTGAAGCATTTACAAGCTGAATGGGATTTATAAATACGGGATAAATATATATGTGGTCAAATATAGCTTCATGACCTTTCAGAGCATATTTCAGTTAGCCTGCATAACATCACGGGCAAGCAAAGTGCTCCTCTATAGAGACTGAGCAGTGTTGTTCGGGATTCCTTTGTTAGCTAAGCAGTTAGTTGACTCAATAAACAACTCAGTTCCCTTAATATAGAGCTACATCAGGGATTTAATTAACTCTAATCCTTTTACCCACACACAACAGCCACACATGCTTTGCCAGCTGTCACCCTCTCTTCTCTCACACTACCCTCCTTGGCTATTAATGCTATTTAGCACCGTAAGGCTGCTCAGTGATTCCACTGTCTCACAACATGTTCCCCCTACTACTTGCACATCAAAAATGTAAAAGATCGCTTTTCTTGCATGTCTATCTCCAGCGTTCCACGAGGTGGCACTCATCATCTGGGATTCTCCATGCTGTCCTGCAAGCTGGCACATATTTCCTTGCTTAAGAAGGTCTCCTCCTCCTTCTTGCATTATTTCCAGCCACTGAGTTCATCAGTTTTAATGTTTGGGGGAAAAAACGAACAGCTTCAGGGTTCTCTTCTCTTCCTGCTCAGACAGTGGTGTGGCCTGGGGAAGCGCAAGACAAACCAGATTTTTTGCGCACTAAGGGCCAGTTTCTGATGTCAATTAATAGAGCCAATTCAAGCACATCGGGATCCTCTCATAAACACTCCATTTGGGACTCCCTTCCTACCAAAGGTCTCTCTGCCCTCTCACACATCCTGTTAGAACTGTACAGAAATAATAAACTAAACTTCTATACATACTCCTATTATCCCCAGAAGAGCTGGCTAAATGAGGAGATGAGTGATGGCTGTGAGGAGAAGGGGTGTGGAGATAAGCTGAAAGCAGAGGGGTTACAGGTAGGCAGGATTAATGGGAAGGAGGAGATAAAGGCAGGGGTTGGAGGAAGCCTCCTGATGGGTTACAGCATCTGGTATCTGGAGAGAAAACCCCCTGAATGGTCGGGCCCCAGCCCCCAAAAAGTGGATATTTAATATATTTTGGTTTATAGACCAATAAAACAGCACCTGTTCCCAGGCTCCAGATGGTATTGGCAAGGATTTAACATGCCAGCAAACAAAAGTCAAGATGGTTTGTTTGCAAGCTGAAATGTTGTGTAAATGTAAAGAACCCAAAGCAATTATAATTATAAACAGACTGCAACCAGGGTCATTTAAGTTTATTAAAGAAACTGTGTGTGAATCTGTTCTTGTCCTGGAAAATTGTATTTTAATGTGTTTTAAGTCTGGATCCTACAAATGCTAACCACAGGAATAGGCTGAGTCCCATGTGTGTAAATGTTGGAAGGTCTGGGGCCATAGTTGGGACCTGAAGGCAGAGCTGCCTGTATTCTTGCTCCTGTTTGCAAGCAGCATTGTGTAATGAGATATGAGGCATTAAAATTACACAATAGATCCATCAACCATTTAATTTATAGGCCAGCTTCATATAAAGCTCTTCAGAGCCTTTCACAATACAGGTCATAAAACCAACAATAAATAAAACACTGCTACTGTGACTGGAATGCATAAACCAGAACACAGATCAGAGCAAACTATCCAAGCCAACATAATGGCAAGAGAAAGGCCAATCCTATTCTCATTGATATGAATGGCAAAAAGCTGATCACTGAAGTCACTAGGGTGCCATCTGGGCACTGTGGGGTCCCCACCACTTAGTTTGTGACAGCCCTGCTGACAAACATGACTCTAGCAGCACTAGACGTACAATCATTATACTAAACCCCTGCCCCAGCACATCACAGTTATCAAACTGGACCACTCTCCCCGCATGGCTAGTGATACATTTCTCGGGCCTTGCTCTTAAATGGACCAGCTGCCAGATGTAATTTGTAAAAGAAGACGAATTGTAGTAAGACTGGTAAATTTGTCTTTTTTTTTTTCTTCCCGGAACATAGTTCAGAATATCACCAAAATAACTACATCTATAGAAATTAATTAATAGTGCTTTCAGTCCTAACAGTGAGAATAGACTGACGTTTGTCAAGTCTGCACCCAACTACAGGATTGTGATGGCCATCAAAACCCCACATTAGGCAAGGGCAGGAAGAGATTCATGAGCTCACCCGCAAACAGGGTCTGCAGTTGGCTCTGTCCTATAGAGTGAAACAACTGCTTGCAAGTCCAGCGAAGGGGATCTGCAGATCTTCCTGAGGGAAAGGGCCGTTCATTCATCTGTGTAGAGACATCTCAATGGCTCATTCATTAGGACTGCTTAAGCTTCTTTCTCAAAGTCTCACAATAAAGGAGGGAACCATGTACATTTCTATCACCCTGTGCTTCAAAGTCATAATATTTGCTAATCAAAACAAGCCATAAAGTCGAAAGTCAAGCCAGAAAGGCTGGGGGAATGTCAAAGATTTATGAAACCTAACAAATATATTGGGTTTTGGGAAGAAAAATAAAACTACCTTTTCAACCAATGTTCAGTTCATTGCCATGCAATGCATTGCAAATTAAGACCCTGATCTTGCACACACATATTTGTATGAGTTTCTTTATGCATGTAAGTGCCCCATTGAGTTCAATAGTGTTACATACATAATGTTACTCACAAACCTACATGTTTGCAAGAAATTAGCATAAATGACAGGTCTTCCCCAAATACAGCAGTTCTCTCCACTTTGCTGTTCTCCTTTATATTTCTGAATAAATCTGTAAAGCTCCTTTGTCTAGAAATATACATTATTTGATTTTATAACTTTAAGCAACTAAAGATGGTAATTATGACAAATAGTTGCAATCTGTAAAAGATGTTCTTATGTATTTTGCTCAGCATAGCAGCATGAAAGTTAGAAAAATAAAAATAAGTGGTTCTTACCAGGAATAAACATGAGCTGGATTTAGAAAATTGTTTTGCATTTTTGAGATGCTTCCTGGCAGGGATAATCTTGCTAACAAGTATGACATTCATGATATTGGATAGCTGAAAGTGATAGTGGACCCACACTAAAGGTGTTAGGCTCATGACCTATATTTTTATCTTATTTAAAATTGCAGGTTTATCTGCATTCATTTAGATTTTACAGCTGCAGTACTGTGTTTGTTTTTCTAGCCTCAGTTTATTTCATTCTGCAGTTATGTAACCGGCTGTTAGCAAGCTCTGTCTTAAAGTCTCTATTTCAGATGCTTAATGAATTACAGAGAATTTACAAATAAAACATGTTGAAGTATTCCTCTGATTTTGCTGTTGAGAATTAAGTATACAGTGTAATACCAGTGGAGACAATTTTGGGGATGAGATTTCTCTTTCCTGGAAGTGTGGGATTACTGCTGTCGGATATCAACTCTTCCTGGCTTCTGTTCAGGCATTGTAAAGCCACATGTGGTTTTCTAAAGAGCAAGGCAGTCTGAGGACAGAACTGGAATCAGTGGGGATGGAAACACTCAAAATTCGCTGGCCTACATACTTCTCCATCCGCCAAGGTCTTCATGTAGGATGGCCCACAGTGAGGCTCAGCCACGTGGGATTACCTAATTTATGAGAAAATAACATTTGCTATCACCAGTTTCCTGGTTCAACATTTCTCATGTATACCTTATAAAATATTAACACCATTTTGGGCCCAGCCTCATGAGGCAATGAGGTGGGGACAGTCTGTATGATTTCCCTTAGTTTCATCTCAAATCTTCTGTCACTGGGGAGTGGGATCTCCCAACCCCTCTATGATGTTGCACTCTATATGCTTTATGGAAATATGCTTATGAATATGACATAACTGGAATATGGTTTATGCTAAATACCCCTTGTATGGTGTCATTATAAAGCTTGTAATCTACTAAGTGTGTTCATCCTACTTGTTTGCATATATTATTTCTATATCCAGAGTTAGGAGAATAAGATATAAACTTGTATCACTGATGTAAACTTATTAAGTGGAGGCCCTTAAGGGTGCCCCAGAACAACCAGTTGAAAATGGCCTTAGTTACTTGAAAGCCTTCCTGTGTATGTGTGTGCCAATCCATGGGGAATGGAGACTAGGGGTCTTACAGTGAATGTTGTGGACCTTTGTAGAATCTCATGGAAACTTCCAGACTTTCTGAGAACTACATTTTCCTCGAACCTTTACCTGTTTCTGGTCTGTGAACAACTCTAGTGGAAAAGGCCTAACAGAACAGTTAATGAATGTTGAGAATGAGAATAATAGCCAAGAGTACGACAATGTTGCAAATATGAAAGGAAGAAACAGTGGCATCCACGCAAAGGATCGTTGTGCTGAATCCAAGAGCTTTCTTCATGCCTTGTGGCTGCCATTCCCTCAACCTGGTTTTGTCAGATGAAGCATCATCTTCTTTAGATTCAGTATCTCTCTTCAGAGTACTGCAAAGGATATAAATCCAGTTTTCAGCATCAGCTATCAGGTGGAAGAGCCTCACGGGCAATGTTACAAATCTGACTATGAAGCCGCTAAGTTACACTTGCTGGGAGAGCACAAGGCCAGTGAGATACCAAGTGACTGAGGTTTACAACACGCAGATGAAACTGGGCGAGTAAAGCTGAGGCCAGAATCCAACACGAGGCACAAAGCCTGGCAAATTAGATCACTGACTTCAAATTTCTGGTCTCAATTGTGGTTTGGCATGATAGCCTGTTCCAGTAAACGTTGTAAGCAAGGCATTACAAACTCAGTTGATGGACATTGTGACTGCTACTGCCTTGATTTCATTGTGGCTTACGGAGACAACGGTGAACTTGCTTTCACTGCTGCCAAAGAAATGGTGGAAAACTTAGGAGTTGAGCCTGTCTTCAAGGAAACTTGTAAACATTGGAAGAATAGACAGTTTGGTTACAAAGGCAGAGATGAGGTGAAGCTCGGAAGAAAAAATCAAGAGGGCATGTTTTTGCTCGCTCATTGACACTGTTCAAATGTCCATCAAAGAAAGGTTCAGACAAATGAAGCACCATGAAAATACCTGGGGTTTTGGTATGACCTTAATAAGCTGCCAGCAGATAGGAAAACACTCTTGAACAATTGTATGGACCTTCACCGGATGCGGACACATGGGGAACGTTCGGACATCAGTGATAAAAACCCTATGTCGAACTGGACAACATCTGTCACATTTTGCCACACAGGAAGCAGTCTCCGCTCCAGGTTCTCCAATTCGTTCATGATGCAGAACTGAAGGACAGTTTTCCTAATGTGTGGATAGCTTTGAGGATTCTGCTCATGTTGCCGGTCACAGCCGCAAGTGCTGAGTGCAGCTTTTCGAAGCATACGCTCAGTAAAACATATCTTAGATCGATGATGGCCGATGAGAGACTGACATCATTTGCTATTTCGTTACTTGAAAAATACCATTGGCAAGTCTTTGGATCTCTCTGACCCTGTGCTTCAGTTCGCAAGGGAAAAGGGAAGAAAAGTGACTTTGTGAACTAGGGTTAACATTCTAAGGTTCTCACCTACTGTAACACTATTTAATACTGGTCCACCTATTGTTTATGCACAGCTCAATTTCTTGATGTTAATACATTTCAGTTACTCTTAAAATTAAAAAGTTTCTATAAGCTTAAAGGAAATGATTTTTTGTATTTGCTTATATATGGCATGAATAAGTACAGATTTACAGATTCTAGCATGCAAATTTATCACTTTATTTGACAGAGATAAATCATGCATGCAAGTCATGCATCAAAATCATAAAATGGGCTACAAATGCAATAAAAAATAAGGTATTAAAAATTTAACAAATGAAATGGGGGGCACTTAAGACGCACCTTGCCTTGGATGCCATTTGTTTTAGGGCCGGCCCTGGCTGTATCTCATAATTATGTTAATAAGATGTTTTATCCCTCTCTACAAAATAATTGGGGAATCAAGCTTAGGAAAACTGACATTAAAAAAGGGAGGGAAACCACAGGAGACTCACAGTTCATGGAAGAATAATAGCGATAGTTAAAAAACATAAAAATGAGTAAACAAACAGGATGTGTCACATTGTGCAGTCTCAAAGCAGACCCCCTATGGAACTGCAGGCACTCTGCCTTCAGTTCTTTCGTGGTTTCCCCAGTAACCCATTCACAGCCCAGAGTTCTTAAAGCAATATTCCCCTCTTGGGTTCTTGCAGAATACAATCACTTTTGGTCCATCAAACTGAAACCCTATAGTAGGCACTGCGATTGGTACCCGCATGGCCCCACAGTATGCCAACATTTTTATGGCTGACTTAGAACAACGCTTCCTCAGCTCTCGTCCCCTAATGCCCCTACTCTACTTGCGCTACATTGATGACATCTTCATCATCTGGACCCATGGAAAAGAAGCTCTTGAGGAATTCCACCATGATTTCAACAATTTCCATCCCACCATCAACCTCAGCCTGGACCAGTCCACACAAGAGATCCACTTCCTGGACACTACGGTGCTAATAAGCGATGGTCACACAACCACCACCCTATATCGGAAACCTACTGACCGCTATTCCTACCTACATGCCTCTAGCTTTCATCCAGATCATACCACTCGATTCATTGTCTACAGCCAAGCGCTACGATATAACCGCATTTGCTCCAACCCCTCAGACAGAGACAAACACCTACAAGATCTCTATCATGCATTCCTACAACTACAATACCCACCTGCTGAAGTGAAGAAACAGATTGACAGAGCCAGAAGAGTACCCAGAAGTCACCTACTACAGGACAGGCCCAACAAAGAAAACAACAGAACGCCACTAGCCATCATCTTCAGCCCCCAACTAAAACCTCTCCAACGCATCATCAAGGATCTACAACCTATCCTGAAGGACGAGCCATCACTCTCACAGATCTTGGGAGACAGACCAGTCCTTGCTTACAGACAGCCCCCCAATCTGAAGCAAATACTCACCAGCAACCACACACCACACAACAGAACCACTAACCCAGGAACCTATCCTTGCAACAAAGCCCGTTGCCAACTCTGTCCACATATCTATTCAGGGGATACCATCATAGGGCCTAATCACATCAGCCACACTATCAGAGGCTCGTTCACCTGCGCATCTACCAATGTGATATATGCCATCATGTGCCAGCAATGCCCCTCTGCCATGTACATTGGCCAAACTGGACAGTCTCTACGTAAAAGAATGAATGGACACAAATCAGACGTCAAGAATTATAACATTCAAAAACCAGTTGGAGAACACTTCAATCTCTCTGGTCACTCGATCACAGACCTAAGAGTGGCTATACTTCAACAAAAAAGCTTCAAAAACAGACTCCAACGAGAGACTGCTGAATTGGAATTAATTTGCAAACTGGATACAATTAACTTAGGCTTGAATAGAGACTGGGAATGGATGAGTCATTACACAAAGTAAAACTATTTCCCCATGGTATTTCTCCCTCCCACCCCACCCCCCATTGTTCCTCTGATATTCTTGTTAACTGCTGGAATTAGCCTACCTTGCTTGTCACCATGAAAGGTTTTCCTCCTTCCCCCCCCTGCTGCTGGTGATGGCTTATCTTAAGTGATCACTCTCCTTACAGTGTGTATGATAAACCCATTGTTTCATGTTCTCTGTGTGTGTGTATATAAATCTCTCCTCTGTTTTTTCCACCAAATGCATCCGATGAAGTGAGCTGTAGCTCACGAAAGCTTATGCTCTAATAAATTTGTTAGTCTCTAAGGTGCCACAAGTACTCCTTTTCTTTCTGTAAAATGAAGGAGTTTGCACAGGGATTTGGGCTCAATTCCCTCTGCCGCCCCACAGGGTCCTGGGACCAGAGGGCTTACTGGCCCAAGTCAGTCAGAATTGTTGTAGATGGAAGGGGGTTTGGTTCTCTGTTGTTTTCTAATTTCAAAAGATGCTGGTCAAGGATCAGTGTCACTGGAGCTCTTTAGTTTATTTAAATGCTAGAAATAGATTTTGGAAACATTGCACTGAATGACGAGACCACATGCATAAATATAAAAGCTCTCTGAATGAAAATTCATTAAGGGCCTGATATGTCCAGGTGCTGATCTCTATTAGAAGCAAAGTCAACAAAAGCCAAGGGTACTCAGCACCTCTGGAAGTTGTCAGCACCTGCAGGAATGGGCCCTAGTTCTTCGACTCTCTGTAATAAACAATGACCTTTACAGTACGGGTATACTCAGGGCAGATCCTCAGTATCTAATTGTAGTGAGATGGAGTGGCCTCCCACTGACCCAGAGAGGGAGGGGCCACTCGCAGAACCCTGGTGGGCAGAGACAGGCAGTGCTCACCCCGCCCACCCGAAGTCAGTGGGCGGGACAGGAAGTACAAAATGCAGGTCTGACAGGAAGTACAAAAGGCAGGTCTGCAAGCTCAGCTGGGCTGCAGCTGCTGAAGGACTTAGGTGCCTCCTGCTTGTTCCTGAACTGGGAGGCTGCCACGGACACCGGCGGCACTGTTGACTGGCTGATGCTGCTGGAACCACTCACTGACCAAGCCGAGGAGGAGTTGCCAGGACTGCTGCTGGCCTTCTACCCTTCCGAGGCAAAAGGGCCCCTTACAAACCCAGGTATGCCCCAAGATGGAGATAGGAAGTAGCCCAAGGGAACTAGACAACCGTCTAGTGGAGAGCTGGCCTGTGACCAGGTCAGCGAGTTGCAGGAGGATCCCCGCTGACCCAATTGTGGACCCCTCCACCACTTTTAGGGCCCTGGGCTGGAATGCGGTGGAGTTGGGCAGGCCCGCATCCCCCCTGCCACCCCAACCCTGGTGTGGCAGTACTTCCCCTCCAGAGGGCCTGCATCTATCTACAGTCCACTGAGTGAGGACACTGGGCTTCCCCTGCTGGAGCTCCCCGAGACTCTGTGTGGGTGCTCTATCCCAGCCTGAGCCCAGAGGACTTGTTGCCCTGCCCTGACTAAGGGTTTGGGCTCTGAACTGTTGGTTTGCTGCTTGGCCCTGAGTGCAGGCCTGAGACTTAGACTCTGTATTGCCCCGCCCTGATGAAGGGCTCGATCTACTAACTGTTTGTTTGCCACTCGCCCTTGAGTACAGGTGTGAGCCACCGATCCTTCACTGCCCTGATTGCAGGCTAGGAACCCTGACTGCCTGTTGCTCTACCCAGATTGCTGACCAGAGCTACAAGCAGAGAGTGATGCAGCTTATTCCCCAACTATGAGCAATGCCCCGTGATGAAGTGAGGCGGAGTGGCCTCCCACTGACCCAGAGGGAGAGGGGCCATCACGAACCCACTACACTAATATCTAAAGGTTTATTTATAAAAAGAAAGGTGATAATTAAAATTGGCTAAAGGAATCAAATATGTACAATAATTGCAAAGTTCTTGGTTCAGGCTTGTAGCAGTGATGAAATAAACTGCTGGCTATTAAGTGTCTGGTTGCTTCCAAATCACTGGAAGGTCCTCAGTCCCTTGGTTAGAATGCTCCCATTAGTATAAGCCTTCTATAGCTTCTGCCAAGTGAATGGAAACCCATTGTTCTCACTGTGGAAAATTACAGGCAACAAGATGGTGGTTGGAGTCACATGGGCGAGTCTATGTCCATGCATGATTTGCTTAGTCATAGCAGAATCCATTATCCATACTCCAGTTAGAATGTTCACAGGAAAATTCATTGTGTAGATAGGCATCTTCCATTGTGAGTTATGTGTTCTTTGATGGGCCATTCGACTTGGCAAAAATGTGCTGACTAAACACCTTGTTGGTTCTTCCCATGAACAAACATTTGAAACACAGGTACTGTTAATATTCATAATTTCAGATACAAAAATGATACATGCATAATCACATTCAGCAAATTGTATTTCCATAGACACTTTACTTGACATACTTTGTACAAGATTTGTTGCAATTATATAACAGTGGTAGCAACAATGATCTACATGGTCATATTTTAATCAGACAGTACCCTTCCTCCATTTCAGTGTAACTATTCTTGGAGTAAGGTAATGCTCAAGGTGAGTAAGGGCAGCAGAATCAGGCTCACAGGTGCCACAACAGAAAGAAACAATGGCCAAATATAAAGCTACTGAAAAATCTGAATCCAAAAATGTCTGGGTCAGCTCAAAAAGAGTCTTCAGACAAATCATTTGGGAAAGGGGAGGTGCATTAAACAAAAGAGATGGAAAAAGTTCTTGAAGAACCCAATTCTCCTATGTAATCTTCAAAGCACAGCACCGTGATGTTACTGTACACTTTAGGATAAAGTACTGAGCCAGCCATTCAAGCTAATAGGGACGTTGGGGCCCAAGCCTGTGAGATGCTGAAACGCTCCTGCGAAGAACATTCACCACACATCTCCTAGCTTCCCCCCCCCCCACCAAATGCATCCGATGAAGTGAGCTGTAGGTCACGAAAGCTTATGCTCTAATAAATTTGTTAGTCTCTAAGGTGCCACAAGTACTCCTTTTCTTTTTGCGAATACAGACTAACATGGCTGCCACTATGAAACATCTCCTATGTGAAATCCATGGGATTTAAAAATAACCAGGACCTTAAAAGGAATCCACTATGTGGTGTCAAGCCCTTGATGACCAGCATTTCCAAAACTCTGGGTGCAGAGCTTGATCATGCAAAGCGTTGAGCACTTCCTAACAGTTGCTGAGAGCCCAGTAAGGCTGGCAACACCCCTACTGAGGTTCTCAGGGAGTTTAAGAGGATCAGACCCTTAGTCATCATGTTAATTGGATGGCTGTATGCGTAGCTGGGACTAGTCCGTGACTGTAGTTTATAGAAGTGTTCATCAACCTTTTCGCTACCCGGACCAGCTTGCTGCCTTTCTAAACTGTGTCAGGGAGAGCTCAGAGACTGGCTCTGGTCCACGAACCGTTCATTGAGAAACATTAGTTTGCAGGATATCCAGCACTCTAGCTTATGTCTGTTCCAGGCTAAAGAAGAACAGATTCCTATAGTATAAGAGAATTTTAAAAATAAAAATATTCAAAAGAAATGTTTTTAAAAATCATATTAAGCAAGCTGCTTCTTCATCCCACCTTGCTCCCTCCCTGATCTTCTGTTCCTCCCACTCTGCTCCCTATCCAGCCTGCTCTACTTTTGCTCCCAGTACCGACCACCTTCATTCTGCTCTAGGAGCACTGTTGGACTTTAGATAGAGCCCAGTGAGGCTAAGGGCAGCAGCTTCTTTGTGGCTTCACTTTCCCAATAAGCATGTGCCGACGTTCTGCCCGCACTCCTCTGGGCTTCAGCACAAGTTCCAGGTTGAAACTGTGCAGAAGCAAATAAGGCACCCAGCACATTTGTGCCTGCAGCTGGCACCTACACACACAACTGTGTATGCAGATGGCAACTACACACAATACTGTGTATGCAGTTGGCACCTATAGACACACACAACGTCTGTGTATGCAGCTGGAACATACACACACACACAAAACATCTATGTAGACAGCTGGAACCTATGCACGCACACATCTATGTATGCAGCTGGAACTGACACACACAATACAACCATCTATGTAGCTGGCACGCGCACACACACACACACACAAAATACATTATGTATGCAGCTGGAACCTACCCACTCAACACCTGGAAAGTAGACACAACAGGAATGTGTGAAGCAGTATGTAGTTGGAATGTACACACACGCCATTTCTTTCTGCAGATGGAGCGTACAATACTCTAACGTTCACAAACTATCCTGTTGCCACATGCACACACTACGGATGTGCACAGCGGGAAAGCGCACACACAGCCCCGCCCAGACGTCTCCGTAGTTGATTTGCACAACATGAAAACCTGCAGCTAGCGTGTGCACACACGTACAACCTGTACCCACAGCTAGGAGCTATCCACGCCGAGTCTGTTTCCACAGCAAGAGTGCACACCCCTCCCCCCGCTTGTGCCCCAAGCTGGAATGTGTATACAGGGCAGGTACGCGCACAGCACTCGTGCGTGCACATGCATCTCCCAGCTCTCAAGCGTCCTGTCTTCCAAGGGGCGGCGATCCAGGAATGGAGAAGGCGGGGAGAGGGAAGGAGGGCGCCCCGTGGGCCGGACGGACACAGCGGGCACCCAATGCGCACAGACACTGCTCCCCGAAGGGAGGGGAGTGGGCAGAGGCTGCGCCCAATGAGGCAGCGCCCGGAGCGGGACTTCCTTCGGGGATTCCACTGCAGAGAGCAGCCGGGGAGCGGAGGTGACACGTAAGTGAAGGGCTGGAAGGTGGCCAGGGCAGGCAGGGAAGTTTCCTTTGTTTCCCGTTCAGGTGGCTGCAGAGTAAGGCGGGCAGGAGGGGAGGGAGCTGATGCACAGAGACCCCCCCGTAAGGCGGGCGGGAGGGGAGGGCGCTGATGCACAGAGACTCCCCCCCCCGTAAGACGGGCGGGAGAGGAGGGAGCTGATGCACAGAGACACACCCCCCCCGTAAGGCGGGCAGGAGGGGAGGGCGCTGATGCACAGAGACTCCCCCCCCCCCCGTAAGGCGGGCAGGAGGGGAGGGCGCTGATGCACAGAGACTCCCCCCCCCGTAAGGCGGGCAGGAGGGGAGGGCGCTGATGCATAGAGACTTCCACCCCCCGTAAGGCGGGCAGGAGGGGAGGGCGCTGATGCATAGAGACTTCCCCCCCCCCCCCGTAAGGCGGGCAGGAGGGGAGGGCGCTGATGCACAGAGACTCCCCCCCCCCCCCGTAAGGCGGGCAGGAGGGGAGGGCGCTGATGCACAGAGACTCCCCCCCCCCATAAGGCGGGCAGGAGGGGAGGGCGCTGATGCACAGAGACCCCCCCCCCCGTAAGGCGGGCAGGAGGGGAGGGCGCTGATGCTCAGAGACACCCCCCTTACAGCGGGCCGGAGAGGAGGGAGCTGAGAGAGAAACACGCTCGCCCCCCTGACCCTTCTCCCAAAGCAACCCCGGCAGGAGCCCAGGGGAGCTGCTATACAGAGTCCCCCTACCCCAGCACCCACAGACACACTGGTAACCTGGGGCAGGGGCACTGCAGCGCACAGATTTCCCCCCCCCCAAGTCCCGCAGACAGGCAGAGACCAGGGGAGCTGCTGTGTAAAGAACCCCCCCCCATCCTCCAGCACGCGCCCCGTCACCCCAGCAGATGAGCTGTTGCCCCCCCCTCCCCGCCCTGGAGTAAGGCAGGCGGGGGGCAGGAAGCTGCTCTCTAGCTCTCTCCACCCACCATCCAGCCCCCGGCGGCCCCCGGGCCTCCTTCCCGCGGCGGCGAGCCCCGGGGCTGCAGCATGCTCCTGGGGCGCCCGCGGCCACGTGTGCCAGACGGCCTGCAGAGAGCGCCCCGGGTTGCAGGGCAGTAGCAGTGAGAGGGGGCTGAACTAAGCGCTCAGGGTCCCCTCCTCCCGGCTCTGTCCCTTGGTGCCCAATGCTGCCTCCTCCTCCCTCCAGCTGCTGCTAAACCGCCTGGGGTGGGGGGGCTCCGGGACCCGAGGAGGGACTATGGGCAACGGGATGTGCTCCAGA
Organism: Dermochelys coriacea; assembly: GCF_009764565.3. Taxonomy (NCBI): domain Eukaryota; kingdom Metazoa; phylum Chordata; order Testudines; family Dermochelyidae; genus Dermochelys; species Dermochelys coriacea. The sequence goes on from NC_050076.1 coordinate 18,224,818, forward strand.
AAACAGAAGCGGATTTTCCAGACCTTTTTGCTCCTGACCGTCGCGTTTGGCTTCCTCTACGGGGCCGTGCTGTACTACGAGTTACAGAGCCAGCTGAGGAAAGCCGAGGCGGTGGCACTCAAGTACCAGCAGCACCAAGAGTCGCTCTCAGCCCAGCTACAAGGTAATGTTGCTTGCAGTGACCTCTGCAGGGGGCTCACACAAACCCTGCCCAGTCCCAGTGGCTCCTGAATGCCCTTCCCCTCCACCTCCCCCCCATGGAGAGTCCTGGGCTGCAGCTCCCTAACTGCTCCGCAAGCTTACTGCCCTCCCCAGCCACCAGGTTTTGCTAACTACATGCCAGAGTGTTTCCTCTTGTGTCCCTATAACCAAGTGTCCCTGAAATCCTGGCCCCATTGAAGGCTTCTCCACTGACTCTGATGGGGTCTGGATTTCCCCTACCTCTGAATCCGGAGGGATCCCAAAGCACTTTACAATCTCCTAATTTCAAAGGAACACTCCCAGCATCCTCCTGTTCTTATTCATGCACACAAAACCACTTCTTACTTTTGCCAGTTGATTTAAATTGTCTTGCCTGTTTTATTCAGTCTGCTGACATGAGATTCAGCTGTGAGATTGTGGCTGCTGTGCATTACACCTGTCATGCAGCTACACCAGGAGAGGAATATTTTAATAATAATAGGTATATTTTTGTAGAACATCCTTACAGGGGTTTTTTTTACTAAAGATTTTTAATAGCACTTGGGGGCTCTGAATTTCTTGGCTCAAAGCACCACATTTTAAAAAGTGCTTTTCATCCTGTGCATCAGTTTTAGGATGCCTCAGACTGAGCTACTTTGTACCTGATGCTGAGAACTCACAGCTCCTATTTACTTCAGCACTTCTGAAAATTAGTTGCAAGGTGTCAAACTTATGCATGAAACATCAATTCAATGGGAGGTATGGGTCTTCAGTAACCACTGAGACTCCAGCCCTAGTGGTTTCAAGTCAGTCACACACAAATTTGTGGGTGTTTCTGAAAACTTTGGCCTCACTGTGTATGTTTTCTTTCAAAAACTTTTAAAAGTGGCTAGAAAATGAATATTGATCATGTTATGATAATTAAACATCCAATCACATACATCAATATGTAGGATGAATACTATAGATTTACAGCCTTTACACAGCAGCGGGATTGGGCTCACAATCTATTAACCTCAAGAGAATTAGTTATTGAACATATTTAGCTATGGTCTAAAACCATCACTACTTAGTTTTATTACCTCAAATTGAAATACTATAATGCCATGGAAATTTTTTGACAGAATCTTCACTCTAGTGACCAAGGATGTATAAACATTTGGCTGGGAGATGGGTATGTGGCAGATGGCTAAAGGGTTCCTTTAGCTAGTTTGCATTTTTGTGAACACTACTTGAAGAGGAAAGAGAGAAACAGGAACAATTATTGCCTAGTGAAATAAAAATTCAGTAAGTTTTCTGCTGCTCTCACTAAACTGAAGAAAAGCAGAACGTGCTACCCAAATAAAGGAGAAGGGATCTATAGATAGTACTCATTGGGGCTGGTTTATAAACATCCATTTTCTAAACATTTTGTTGGGGACCATTTTCCTATCCAAATAAATAAATACAAATATATAAGACAGAAGAACTCAATTTAAAAGGTCATCATCATGGATCATGCAGCATTTTATGTTATATCCCTCTTACCTTTTGATTACTTTTAAACAATTAAAATATGAAAGAAAAATCAGTTATCAATTATTTTGATTTATAATATTTTTTTAAAGAAGCACTTATCCTGGACTCTGGGAGCAGTTGCCAACATATCTGCTATATAAGATTTCCTACTGAAAGACGCCCTGTTTGGCAGTAATAAACCTTTTACTACAAAACACATACGAACACTTCATACAGAAAAATGAAGAGATCCCATTAGTTTAGAAAACACACAAATAGCATTTTTTTGGCTTACTATTTTTACAAGTAACACCTAAGACTAATAGAAATGAAAGAGATTAGAAAAAGAAAGTTTATTCTGCCCTCTGTCGCAAACCCCCCCCCCCATTTTCTCTACCATATGCATTTGACAGTCCTTAGAGCCTGATTGTGTACTGCCTTGCACCTTCTGTAGTCAATTCTAGGGCCCTACCAAATTCACGGCCATGAAAAACACGTGTCCCCTGTGAAATCTGGTCTTTTGAATTCTTTTACCCTATACCATACCGGTTTCACGGGGGAGATCAGAGTTTCTCAAATTGGGGGTCCTGACCCAAAAGGGGAGTTGCAGGGGGTCACAAGGTTATTTTAGAGGGGATCATGGTATTGCCAACCTTACTCCTGTGCTGTCTTCAGAGCTGGTAAGCCAGGGAGCAGCGGCTGTTGGCCAGGCACCCAGGTCTGAAAGCAGCACCCCGCCAGCAGCAGCACAGAAGTAAAGATGGCATGGTATGATATTGCAATGCTTACATCTACACTGCTGCTTGCAGAGCTGGGCCCTCAGTCAGCAGCTGACACTTTCAGCTTTCAGAGCTGAAGGCAGCCATGCAGATGTAAGCATTGCAATACCATACCATGCCATCCTTACTTCTGCGCTGCTGGTGCTGGCAGCAGCTCTACCTTCATAGCTGGGCTCCCGGCCAGCAGCCGCCGCTCTCCAGCTGCCTAGCTCTCAAGGCAGCATAGTAGCACCGCAAAAGTAAGGGAAGCAGTACCACAACTCCCCCTACAATAACCCTTGTGACCCCGCCACAACTCCTTTTTGGGTCAGGACCCTCACAATTACAACACTATTGTTGTATAACAAATTTCAGATTTAAATAGCTGAAATAATGAAACTTACTATTTTTAAAAGCCTCTCACCATTAAATTGACCAAAATGGACCATCAATTTGGTAGAGCCCTAGCCATTTCTACTTCTAAAAAGTGAGTGTACAATGCTACCACTTGTATAAATGTGTGGAGAATTCTGATTTGGTGACCTCTTAGCACAAATATAAACAACTACACAAGCTGGAGAATCCAGTCTTTTGTTTATAGTCTATTTCCCCTGTTGTTAGTGTGGATCTTTCACAAAGCAACAGGGGAGAAGAAAATATTTTTTAAAGGAATGTATGCTTTGAACAACACAAAACAAAAATATTGGCAGAGAAACTCAAGGGTACTTTCCATATCTGACCGTGCTTTGAACTTTTCTTTTATGGGACTTAGATTTTAAATTGACAGCGTCCTTTTAAAAAGCTGGTGACTTCATATATTTACTTTTCTAGGTTTCCTTTCTTTGGAGCTCTTTGTAATGTAAAGAGCCCCAATTCATCTTGTGGAAGCGTGCTAATTACTTTAATGCTAAAAATAAATAAACTATTGCCAATGGCAAAGACTTTTGATTTAGAATAAATAAGCCTATTTATATAGAAACACTTGGTTTTGAATTATTTCATTCACTATTTTTAACTTGGTGAGATAATTGAGAAGGTTATTCTTATTAGAATAGCGACAAAATCTATAATTATTAAACCACACTATTCCCATGTTTCTTTTGGCATAATCATTTCTCTTAGGATATGGGTGCTGGTGTGATAATTTTGGAAGTATAAGTATGCTGAAATACTCTAAACAGGAGCTAGTGAGGGGTTAAGAAGGGATTGCAAGCCCAAACTGGGTCCAGTAGACATACATTGCATTTGATTCAGAAAAAAAGTTGGGTTGGGTGGTGGTGCAGGTAGGGTTGGCAGCACAAGGAGAGAAAGATCAAGATAAGATTCAGTGGAAGGGTGATGGATTTGCTGGCCACTTTTAGTTTTAAATATATGGGAGGATCCTCTTCTGGGAAAAAAATTCAAAAGCAGAGCCCTATCTTCTTTTAATATTTGCAAAGCTTGCAGAGCAAGGGTTTGAGGGAGAGAGAGTCAGTAGAAATGGTTGACTCCACAACTGTGAGTAGGATAGCTGTTTTGGAAGGAGTGAGGGAGGGGGGGTTCTATGGCTTCTGCTCACATGGGATGAGTCTTTGTATTTGAAAATTAACCTTGGAAACTAGGGAATTGAGAACTGCAGAAGTGAACATGTTTGAGTTTTATCTCCTGAGTTTTACCTCATTATATATTCCTATTGGACTTTAGAGGAAGTAGTGCAGCTTTTGTGACCCACAATATAATTAGGAAGCAAAATTTAGAGATGACAGGTATTGGCTTATAAAATTATTCAGAGCACATTCAAAAACCTATTACATTACTCTATCCCTGTACAGGTTTCAGAGTAGCAGCCGTGTTAGTCTATATTCGCAAAAAGAAAAGGAGTACCCGTGGCACCTTAGAGACTAACAAATTTATTAGAGCATAAGCTTTTGTGAGCTACAGCTCACTTCATCGGATGCATCCGATGAAGTGAGCTGTAGCTCACGAAAGCTTATGCTCTAATAAATTTGTTAGTCTCTAAGGTGCCACGGGTACTCCTTTTCTTTTATCCCTGTACAGAATATCTAATTGTAAAGTGTTTTATAAAGAAGGTAACTACTGATCTTCCCAGGAGACTGATTGATTATTTTTAAATCTTATTCTCTTAGCATTACATATTCAAAATTTGGAGATAATCTTATTTAATTTGCCTTAAAGATCTTTCACGTTATATCATATTGAAGAGTTTAATGCGTAGCTTGACATTGTTTGGCTATTGACTAGATAGGAACAGATTTCAGTAGCTAGAAGAGGGATGCATTGACAGTTGTAAGAGAACCCAATCTCATCTTTCTGACAGCTTCGAGTCTAAATGGAGCTGGCAGTGATTTCTAGAGCTTAAAAATTCCCAGTCTCCTCCATCCCAGGCATAAACTAACTTTTTTGTAGAATGTTTATCTATCCTGTTTTAATCCCTTATCCCAATAACCATCCTGCTTCTAAATGCCTTTGACTATCTTATTCTTGGTACTCATTATTAGAGAAGAACCCCAATTATCTGAAGGCTTCAAGCATTCTTCTCTTTCCAACCCTGAAACCTTACTATAATTTGGGGAAGTGACACAGCAGGAGGACTCCTGGCCTTCAGATTTCAAACTTCTGGACGGTTTGCCCTATTATGGACAATGCAAATTGCAAATGTCCCCAAGGCTGTGCAACCCACCAGGACTTAAGCTGCCACATCAGCTAAAATGGAAGCTGATAGTCTACAGAGTCGATTGGTTCTGGGGAAGCCACCAGACGTAATTATCTGAAACAGATAACTGCTTGCTTCAGCTCTTGATGTGACCCTGTTTGGAGTAGTCCAGGTGTATTGTAATTAAATATATATACATACAAACTTAAAGTCTATCTACTGATGAAACGTGATATACAAGAGCTATGCATTATTATTTTTGTCTGTAATGTGGTCTGTTAAAAATGTTCTTAATAAAATATGTGAACAAAAACATCAATAAATCTGATTCTGCATCTCTCACAGCAAGCAGGCATGCTAGGAGTAAGAACTGAGAGAACTTTGGTCCATCTCTTATCTTCCCAAGCACCATCCAGTTCAACTTCATCTGTGTTGCTGTTGCATAGGGTTATCCCCTTCCCCCTCCTCACCCCTCACAGCAGGATGGGTCTGAAACAGAACATTCTGATCTGATTCCAGTCAGTTTCACACGGCTATTGTGCAGCATCACAGGTGCACTTGTGCTGAGGGAGGTATTCTTGTACTTAGGGTGAGGGATAACATAAACATAATATTCCTGGGCTGAATTTAAACTCTGTTTCATGCTCACTTTGACTATTGAGCAAGGCACGTTGCACCACCCTGAAACAAGTCAATGAGGAAGCAGATATTTCACTGTTTCTACCTCGGTTCTCCTTGCAAGTACAAAGAACCTGGTAGTGAGACATACTGTCACTTTCTCCCTGCCCCCAGCACTGTACCATAACCACTACTCAGATTGTGCCATTCAAAGCATTACTGATGCTGCTCCACCAGTCTCAGAGCAGGTTCCACAGCAACCCTTGTGATGGTGCTTCTTGCTATTCATGCTTTCATGAGAAGTTCTGCAAGACCCCTGATGGTACTGTTACAGATGCATTGGCACTGCTCTGAACATTTTAGGGCAGCAGGGGTTAGGGAGATCAGGAGCACTGCGCTAGCCTGCACCAGGCTGAGCTCAGCTGTGGATCTGGAGATATTTTTGGGGTGTTGGCTCTTTTTTATGTTGCTTTGAGATAACTTTTTATTAGATTTGTTGTTTTGAGACTTGGCTACTTTGTGTGTATTGTACTTCTCTTAAATAGGCATCTAGTTTTTGACCGGAACACCAGGTCAAAAAGGGACCCTGGCGGCTCCGGCCAGCACTGCTGACTGGACCTTTAAAAGTCCAGTCAGCGGTGCAGCGGGGCCCAGGGCTAAGGCAGGCTTCCTGCCTGCCCTGGCTCCACATGCCTCCTGGAAGCAGCCTCCAAGTCCTTGCGGCCCCTAGGTGCATGGGCAGTCACGGAGGCTCTGTGCGCTGCCATCGCCTGAGTCCTGGCTAAGCACCTCCCATTGTCCGGGAATCACAACCAATGGGAGCTGCCGGGGCGGTGCCTGCAGGCGCGAGGGCAGTGGGCAGAGCCTCCCTGGCTGCCCATGTGCCTAGGGGCAGCAGGGACCTGGTGGCCACTTCCTGGGAGCCCGCATCCCCAACTCCCTCTAGCACCCCAACCCCTTCCCTAGCCCAGAGTCCCTTCTTGCACTCCAAACTCCCTCCCACGCCCTTCCCAAACCCCTCACCCCCAGCCCCACCCACTCCAGAGCCCACACCCCCTTCCATACTCTGAACCTCTAGGCCCCAGCCTGGAGCCTCCTCCTGCACCCTAAATCCCTCATCCCTGCCCCCACACCACAACCTTCTACCCCAGCCTGGAGTCCTCTTGTGTATCCTGAACCCATCACTTCTGGCCCCATCCAGCTCCTGCACCCCCAGCCCAGAGCCCATCTCCACACACACACACACACACACACACACACACACACACACACACATCGCCTGGACCCCTCTCCTGCACCCCAAACTCCTCAACCGTAGCCCCACCCAGAGCCTTCACCCCCCTCCTGCACCCCAACCCTCTGCCCCAGCCTGGTGAAAGTGAGGGAGGGTGGAGGAGAGTGAGCAACGGAGGGAGGGGGGATGGAGCAAACAGGTGCAGGGCCTCAGAGAAGGGGCAGGGAGGTAGAGTGTTCAGTTTTGTGCCATTAGAAAGTTGACAACCCTACTTAAAAGGCACCCACTCAATCACTCAAGAAGTGGCAAAGAACATCATAATGAAGGATAATATATAGCTACCATATTATGATCAAATTATGAACAGCAAATAAGGCTTCCTAATTTTGCTATCTATATGGTATCTTGCAGATTCTCACCTCACTGAAAGTTATTTAGCCTTGATTTGTAACCTCATCTGAGAATTTCAGTTCTTTTTTCCACTCATTCCCACGTCTCACCTTGTGTACAAAGATCTTTATTTTAAATGTATAGAGTGGAGTTGGCAGAATTCAGTTTAGTGAACACTTTGACCAAAATCCTTTATTCACTGTACAGGGAAGAATTTAATTTATCATGTGAAACATGACTGTATTCCCATCTAAAGTGTCTGTTTTATTTCTAAATCTGTTGTTTAAGGTAAACTGGCTGCCAGTTTATATATAAATAAGAATTTTTAATAGAACTTCATACTGTAAGTTCAGAAATGGCACTGGGCAATTAGGCCCCAATAGATGAAGGAGCAGGCTTATTACCTTTTATCAGATTTCATATTAAATGAGAGAGGATCCCTGGTTCTGGCAGCTGAATTCCAACAATGGAAAGAGTTGATTAAGGCAATGCATACATTACCTATTTTACAGTATTTGTAATACATGTCCATGTTTGGATACACTAAAACATCTCCTAATGGGGTATAGTACAGGCACTAATTAATTGATACTTTCAGGAATAATTGTTACCAGTGCTGCAGTCTAGTCTCTGGGTTCCATAGCATGTGCTCTGTCTTTATCCTGTTCACCGCCACCTCAATCTTAAACTATCTTTTTTTTTTTCTTCTGGGTTTAAAGCTGGCCCTGGTCAATGGTCAGGTTTTGCAAAATGTAGCGCTATAATCCTGAGTCCCTGTAATTAGGGTGGATTTAGATTCTTTTTAAATTTGTGAACAGTCTGGCCAGGGTCATGAACAGTTCACAGACTTGAGCAGATACTGTTTTGAAATCTCTCAGCCCTCCCGTTCTCACTGTTGTCTCTTACAGGGATATACAAATGGCCTGCCTCTCTCTCCTTCTAAACTTGTTCCCTTTGTTGGCCAAGGTCTTGCTCCTTGAAGTTTTCTAGAGGCATCAAATGGTCACTCATCTAAATCCAGTGCAGCTAGCAGATAATGGCTGCTTAAATAATTGGAAATGCTAGAATAACTGCAGAGGAAGACTGCAGCTGTGTAAGCCTTATGATATCAAGGGAACAGTCATGGTTTCCTGTATGCCAGATGACTATTCTCTGGCTGACCAACGAGCTCCAAGATTGAGTGAGATGAGAGTTTGGGCCTCCTGGCCCAGCCTCTCCTCTCCTTAGAAGACAGAAACAGTGAGTCTGGAGGTTGGGAGTTGCCATGGGACTGGTGTTGCTTTAGGAAGAAATGGTGTCATGGCATGGAAGGAAACGTGTGCACTTGCGGGGTGCTTCTGGAGGTTCAAATTTTGCATACACTGGCAAGCCGACTATCAGCCTCTGCAGCTGGACCCTGCATAGCATTCACTATTAGCAGTTAACTGAAAGTTCAGTGGCCCAATTGTTTTTTGGTGGATAATTGTTCATATTGCATAAAGCACCATTACAGCAGGTGCTGATGTAGGCGGTTAGGAAAGAGGCTGAGGAAGTAGTGGATGTGGAAACCAAACTTGATATCCGTATAGATGGTTCCTTCATACCAGGGGTTTGTCACATATTAGGAATAGGGCGTAGGGAACCTTCTTTACTGCTAATGTTCAAGCTGTACTATAGCTCGTAGCATGTATCATTCTTGTGTGACCTGGCATTTAATTATCTGACACCTCTGCAATACAAATCTCTATGCAATTAAGAGTATTATCCATAGTCAGTGCAGGGGTGAGTATGAAAACAAACCAAGTGGCCTACCATTAGAATTGGATTGTTTTGAATCCTGGATTGTACCATGCATAGTTTTATGGAACTGGATGCGGTCCTGTGAAAAGAAAGTCAGCAATAGCTTTGCCTGTATAGATTTACAGTAAAGTAGCTCTGATTTTCATTTGGGGTTGGCATACAAAATAGCTGTTTAATATTTCTGCTAACAGGAAGTACAGTAATCAGTTTTAATCGCTCCTTGTGCTTAGGCAAGTGAGAACAAGTTTTGCATTGTATAGATGTTAACATTTTTATCAACGATAAGTAGACTAGGCTGATTGTGGTGGGCTTGCCATCTAGGTATTAGATACTTAAAAAGAAATCAGTGCTATTGTAATGGGAGTTTGTTTCTGAGCACGGTTGCAAAAGATACCTTACTGCGTTTGTATCTGGGGGTCCCAGAAGGGACAGGAACTTCATATAGGTGATTAGTCTGTTGATGAAGCACTCATGGCACTAAAATAGTACATGCTGGATTGGTTCATGTGTTGATTAAATTTGGAACAGCTCTCTGGGTTTCTGCAGGAGTGGCAGCAGTATAAGTGTGGTTGTGCCTTCTAGGGGATGAAAAAACTGAAATTATTCCTCTCCCTAAACCTAAGCAATTTACTTATTTTTCCCCCATCTCTCCTCCCCACCCTGCAATTCCTTTAGGGAGTCTGTCTCTCAGTGGGAAAATACCTCTGCACCACCCCTGCTGCTGAGAAGGAGGAAAAGGTAGCCCTATAGCTCTGATGGGGCCAAAGGGTGGGGCTCTCCCCTCCTTCCACATGGTTATTCAAAGTGGCCAGGGGCAAACATGAGTCCCTTTTCCAGCAAGACAGGTGGGATTGGAGGCTACAACCCTCTGCCCCAAACCTCCAGCAGATGAAACAAGTGAAAAGACAGCTGAGGCTGCTTTAGCATGTTTGACTCCTCCCTCATCACTCCCTCTCATGATGCTATCCTAGGTGACTGGAAAGCCACACCTGTTGGTGGGGAAAGTTATTGCAGCCCCAGAAGCTCGACACAGGCATCTCCCATGACATTTCAACTGCCCAAACCCTTCGATTACAAAGTATGTCTGAAGCCCTGTAGTCTATAGCAATGTGTATTAGAGTGAACTTATTGCTGACACATGCTCCTTGTGGGTGGGCACGGCACACCAGGCTCCTCTTGTCCAGGGCCACCTACTGACAGCTCATCCAGCCCTGTCGTGGTCTACCTCTACTTGTGATGGCCCTTCAGCCAGATCACTTTATAGTTTCCCTCTGCCCCTTCCGAGATACCAGAACCCCAACAACCAATTTCAAGACTTTGAGTCAGGTCTCCAGCGGTCCTTATGTAACCCACACAGCTCCTGGGTGTGGTGTTCTGTCCCATCTAGGGGCACCGAGACACCCCTCCCCCTCCCTCTCTCTATATAATATACGCAGTAGAGGCTCATACACGAAACTCCAGAGTTCCCAGGTTTGATCCCGACAATGACCAGGGTCTGTCTCACATCCCTCATGTGAGGATTCATCACCTTTTTCTCTTCCCAAGATGCATGTTTCTTTCACGGCAGGAGCCTGGAGTCCTTCAACAAATCCCAAATGAAAATGCGAATTTAAACAACTTCTCCCTTTCTTGGGTTCAAACTTGTATCCCTCTTAAGTTTTTCCTTGGCTATGTTCCTCAGTCGAATGCCTCCCTGGAGGTCCAGGTCCTGCCATTTTGTCAGGGCTCACTTGCTCCACCCTGGTGACTTTGCCATTTCTCCTCTGGCCTCTTGCCAGAAATCTTTACTTAGGAGACAATCCCAGGGTTAACTCTTCCACTGGGCTTCCTTGTCAACCGTATTGGTCTCTATTGCTAAAAGCAGCACTGCCGAATTCTTCCCCTCTCTACCTGCAGCCATCTCTGGGATTCCTCTCTTTACAGTGACCACCCAGTTTCTCCCCCAGCTGGGATTTGTCTTTAATTGGGCCTGGCTCTCCTTCCAGGTACAATCAGGTGCTCTAACTGAGCTCTCCAGCTCCAGTTAATTCTTTTGGAGACACTGTGGGGTTCACATCCCATCACACAAAGCTTGTGCTATTATGGTTTTACTAAGCTATTGTATTGTCAAACACGATTCTGCTTCCAGAATGGGCAGGGTCTTAGGACTGTGGTTTTCAACCTTTTTTTTTATTTGTGAACCCCCTAAAATTTTTTAAATTGAGTTGCAGACCCCTTTGGAAAACTTAGATATAGTCTGCGGACCCCCAGGGGGCTGTAGACCACAGGCTGAAAACCACTGTCTTAGGAAGAGAGTCTGTGCTCCTGCACAGAAACAGTTTCTTGATAATGCTGGCACCTGCTTGAAATTAGCTCTAAAGTGGTTCAGTCTGAAACTGCTGCTCTGATCTCACAGAAGAGTATGCACAATTGGTCTGAGTGGAGATTCCTCTGAGTGTATAGAATTACTTCATAATATATTAACTGAACTCTCATGTCAAGATGATGATGTTCCAAATACATTACCTCAATAGGCTGGGTCGGTGACTCTCTTGTTTAATGTTGTGTGTTGTCCCAAGAGAAACCCAGTATTTGGGCATGATACAGGCCATTCACCCTTGTGTGGAGATGGGGAAACATCATGAACACTATCTCCACCCTTACTCTGGAAGTTGAAGTGAGCTGTAGCTCACGAAAGCTTATGCTCAGATAAATTTTGTTAGTCTCTAAGGTGCCACAAATACTCCTTTTCTTTTTGCGAATACAGATTAACACGGCTGCTACTCTGAAACCTGTCTGGAAGTTGAGTACACCCTGTAGCATCTCTTAACGGGTGGTGGGTAGAATGCCAGGAGTTTAGAGGTGAGATAAATCTTATGCTTGTTTTGGAATGGTATTATTGCATGGGAAAACTAATTGATTAAATCTGTTATATAAAGCAAATTAAGGAGCAGCCTGTTAATATTTATTGGTAACCATAGTAACTAAATAATGCAGCAGTCATGTGCATACTCTCCTGATTAAAAAAGATCTTTTTGGAATGATTTTCTGTTTTTACATGCCAGGTAGGCCAAATCCTGGTCCCTCTGAAGTCTATGGCAAACGCCTATTGAGTTCAATCTGTTGATTTGACCCTGTTGTTTTTATTTTAAATGAGTGTCTTTCAAAAAGAAAGATGCAAACTTGAGAGGAAAGGTTGTCACTTTTTGCTGGTGACCTTGCTTAGATTGATAACTTTTTTGCAGTTTTAGAGTTGTCTCTTTTTAAGTTCCCTACAGAAGAACAGAACTTTGTATGAAATGTTTTGAGGAAGTGGTTTAACCGTCTTGGAAGGTGATAACCATAGTTTCCTCCGAGGTTTGGTTTTATCATAGTGGAGTATGCCAAAAGCTGATGTATGTTTGAACTGGGTAAAACCAAAAAATCCCACCCCAAACCAAAATCCCCAATTCAATCCTCATGCACTGCCTTGAACCTTGAGGTTTTTATAAAACATTCAGAATCCAATCTCACCTCAGCATCTTGAAGAGGCAGTCGCTGCTATGTCCCATCAAGGGAAAAATTACTCTAAACATTGTTGTTTGGTCTGGTGGTGTAGCCATGTTGGTCCCAGACCTGAAGAAGAGCTCTGTGTAAACTCAAAAGCTTGTCTCTTTCACCAACAGAAGTTGGCCCAATAAAAGATATTGCTTCATCCACCTTGTCTCGCTAAACAAACTAGGCAAGCAAAGTCCACCATTTAAAAAAACGTTATTTAAAACATAGAGCCAAATTCTGTTTTTAGTTATTGCTGGACTAAGCCATTCTGGTGTAACGAGAATTTGGCCAATAATGCAAAATATATTCTGATTTTCTTATATACAGCGAGAGTCTGGATTTGTTGCTTATTTGGGGTGGGAAGGAAATGTAGGAAGGATGAACAAGCACTTGTTTCCTAAAGCTGCTAATGCCACATGGGGGAATTTTAGGGGGGAAGGTTTTGTTTAGGGACTGTTCTGCTTTTCTTTGAAAACACGTCAACAATTAAACATAATTAATAGGTCTAGATTGTGGTGTTTAGGTGCAGTTTTAAGTAAAGAGTGGCACATGGGTGCGCTGTTGCAGGAGCTATTGTGACTCCATCACCATTCCACCCAGGACATCCCTCTTGTGCCAGGAGGGGGAAAAGTGACTTACTGCACCCCTGAAAAGGGTGCAGCCAGCTCCTTGGTCAGCGCACAGAGGGAGATGACTAAGCTGCTTCCCACACTTTCCCCTCCCACTTGTTGCATGAGAGTCAGGGAAAGTAGCAGCAGTCATGCAGCTGTGCACAGAACCTGGACCTGAGTGGCTCTAACCCAGCTGTTCGGGGTGAGGTGGAAGCTAGTCCCCTCTACAGCCAGGTGAGGGCTAGGAAATAATATTGCCCATCATAATAAAACTCACAAGATGAGAAAGACAAAAAGGACAAAGAAAAAATAAAACTTAAAATGACACCCTGGGTAATTTAAAGAACAGTCTAAGAAACAGCTAGTCAGTTTACCAGCACAGAAATTAAGTAATTATCATAAATATGTTGGCATATAAAATGTTTAATTTTTATAAAGCATTTTAAACACAAAACAAAAGTTATTAAAAATCAGCGACTCTGGAATCATAAAGCAAATGTTGATCTGAACCACTGGGATCATAATCATCATCTGACAAATCTTCCATCTAGGCTGTTGTATGAACTAAAGAATGTAATATCATCCTACTCCAAGAAATGGCACCAAGTACCCATCATAAGCTGCTGCAGTTTAGCAGGTCCCCCTAAGGCAACAACTCTCTTCAAAGCATTATTTTCAACAAAATATTAAGAAAGGAATCTTATTGCTGCACAAGCATAAAAATTCCACTCATGGCTAGTAATATCATTGATTAAAAACAAATCCTCAAAAATGGGGGGGGGGCGGAAGTGACCTTGAAGGCTAGAAGGCACGGGCAGCTGCAGCACTCTCTTCAAGGAGTTTGTGTGCAGGGGATACTGGTTAATCACCCTCTTCGTTGATCCCCTCTGGAATGAGGTGATGGGCGGCCCAGGAAGTAGCACCAGCAGTGGCAAGCTCAGCTATAATAAGAAGAGTTAAAAACTGAATGGGTCAGAAGTTGGTGCTCTGAGGAGTAAAGTCTAGAATCCTCACAGGTTAGTTCTGACTGGGGGTTGTCACCAAATTGTCCTCAGGAGCCCTGGAAGGAGAAACAGCAGCCTTTTTGTTGTATCTTTCTTTCCCTATTTCTCCAGCTAAACCATTCCAAGAATGGATTAAATATCGTAGCCCCGTGGTTCTGTCATAATGAATGTGTCTGGCAATTTGTCAGTTACACTTAACACACAGGGTGACCAGATGTCCCATTTTTAAAGGGACAGTCCCAATTTTGGGGACTTTTTCTCATATAGGCGCCTATTACCCTCCACCCCCTGTCCCGTTTTTTCACAATTGCTAGCTGGTAACTCTACACACGGTGCTCTGTAATCTTTCACTTTTGAGGGAAGAGGAGCAACTTGTACCACTCTTAAGCAATCCCAGCAAGTTTTCCAAGGATTAGTATCCAAGGGTTCCAAATTCTAGGAGCAACACTGAAGGAAGCTGTGACCCAAAGGTCTGTTTGGTGTGGGGAAATGGGGCGGTCCCAGAAATTTATTTCTCAGAATTCACCAGCTGCCTGTTCCTTCACCCTCTGTCTGTCCCTTCCTGAAATGCTCAGACTCTTTTTGATTGGAGAGTTGATTGCTTTTAAATATATCTAAAGTTACAAACTGGGGTGGGGGGAAGCATTGAAAGTATAACCACAGTCAGTGCATTGGGAATAATATGGTATAGACTGGGAAGGGTCCTCTCAGCCACATGCAGCTGTGTTTACTTTGTGTGGCTGCTTTACAGTGTTTACTTTGCTAGTTCTTTAGCTTACTGAGTAAGAGGCCCGTGTTTTTGTAGCCAGATGCAGAGATCTGTCCTTGATGCAACATTGTACGATTGGCAGCCTATTGTACGATTGGCAGCCTATTGTATCTGTATGTTTGCAGTTATGAAATGGTCTGGCATATGAGAACTGGTAGTGCAAGGCTAGTAGCTCCTGGAATGCTGATGACTTTCCTGTTACGGCTATTGTATCTTCCAGAGAGGGGAAATTAAGTCCTGTCCTGAAGGGTTGTGTGTATTTTTCTCTGGTACTGATCACAGTACTTGTGTTGGCCACAGGGGTTGCTAACAGTAGGCATAAGCTGCTGAGCACTCTGCATGGAAGAACTACAGAAGCTGTGGCTAAGATTTTCAAAAGCAATCAATGATTTTTGAATGCTCAATTTAGGCTGTCTTGCTGGGCCTAATTTTCAGACGGGGCCGAACACCCACCCTGCCATAATCAGACCCCATTGAAGTGTATCATGTAGGGTACCCAAAAGTTCAGGCAACCAAACATGAGTCGTATTGAAAAATCTTATCCATAGTATGCTTAATCCCAAGGAAAAGGAACTGTGTTTCTGGGGAGGGTTTTTCTTACTGAACGTATGCATACATAGGCCTGATTCTGTTCCCACTTATACCAGTGTAAATCCTGATTGATGCTGTTGAAATGACTGGATTTACCACAGCATAAAACTAGTGAAGGTAAAAAAAAAATTAGGCCCTTTATAGGGGAAGCCAGGTCACATGCATATATTTGGTACCTAAATAATAAAGGCCTATGAAGGAGATGCATCTCTAGATCAGAATGCCTTGGATTATATGCAGTCAAATACAGAAATGTATTTGAAAGGGTCTGACATGTAGATTCATGGCCAGTTTTTGCAAGTATTAGCCAGCCGCCAGCCACCCACAAAATCAGACAGATGTGCTCCATCAAGGCCAAGGAGGTTATTGAGTAGATTCACTATTATGTGGAACAATAATGCCCTATTCTTAAAATAAGCACTTTGTTACCATCTGTTCCATTTTGCAAGGAATGCAGTAATTGTACCTAGAGTATTAATTTTAAAATAATGTTCATCAGAATAATCGGTCTTCTGAAGCTCTGTTGGAGTAAAAGGCCAAACTTCTTTATTGAATGTATATTTTGTACCTCGGAAAAATAATATGTCCATAGTGAGTCTGTTCAACCTTTCTGCCTTCACCCTTTATATTAAAAGATCCCACTTCTCACAGCTGAAATAGTCATAAGTGGATGTGCCTACTCCTCCTGTTTTATGACCGTGTGGGTTCCCTGCAAGATATTTTTTTGTCTCCTTAGAGAAGTATGTTTTAGCCTGGACTGTTTTGGAGGCTGAAGGTGAAAAATGATGTAGCTAAATACAGGCTCCACTCAGGGAACATTTTGATGGTGTACGCTAACAGCCAGGCTCAGGATGGTATGCCTGACAGTGTCCCAATCCAACCCCAGAGCCTTGCAGATATTTCCACTGCCCATCCAGCAAGGGGCTGCAGGATCATTGGGCATCCACTAAAATACAGATTGGAGAGCATAGAAAACTAAACAGTAAACTAGAGTTAGAAGAAAAACTAGAGCTGTCTGTTTTTTGCAGGAAAAAATGGTGTTTTGGCTGAAATGAAAATGTTCATTATTTGAAATTTTCTGGTTTTGATGAAAAACCTAAAAGATAGGATTTGAGGGTCTCAACTCCCTTTTTCTGCCCTGTTTCTGTTTTGTCGAAAAACTGAAAAATGTAAAAGCAAATGTTTCGTTTTGTTCATATTTGTTTTTGTGGAAAACTCCCCTTTTTGAGCCAACTCTTTAGAGACAGTAATACTATATCTTCAAAGCCGGATTCACAAGAGTGCTCCCAATTGATTTCAGTGGAATGATTCTTGAGAATAAAGGTTTGCAGATATGGGGGAAGGGGAAAACATGAGTGCAACCTACCTCTTTGTAAGATACTGAAAAGGGGTCATTCCCCTAAGGCTTACACTCGGGATGATATTTTCCTCCTATCTTTTACTGCAGTTTTCAGTTGGAAACACTGCTTTTAAAGTAGTGTTTGGCACTGCTCATCTTTCAATACTGATGATATGCAGGGCTGCGTCACAGGAAGGTGACGCTCATGCAGTAATAGCCCATTTTGGATGTCCGGTATGTGTATTTTGGTGCCTCCAGCTTCTGCAGAGCTATGAAGCTTTTATGATTTCTCTTATATCTGTAACCGTTTTGTTTTTTGACAAGAACTATAACTATGTACAATGAATGCATAGCATATATAAGAAAAGTAGGCTTTCCATGTTCTTTTGTGAGTGTGGTTCTTTTTACTTTTGCCCCCAGCAGGTTTAATTATTGCATCCAGTTGTGTTTTGTGCTTTCTGTTAGTTCAAAGCAAATGTTTCCTTAATAATTTACTACTAACCATAACTTGCAGTGTGTCATCTGGCTCTCTCACTGAATTCACATGCTATCGAGGTAAAATTTGATAATCTGTTTGTGGTGACATCTATAGGTCTTACCAGTTCAGTGTGATGCATCGGCTACTATGTGCATACTGAAATATCCAAGTTAGTTAGTTTTTTAAGCTTTCTAGAACAAGGAAGCTTTTTAGTTTTCAGTAACACTAAATCTCAGTTTAGCAGTTCATATTGTACTAATCCATGCTCCTTAAGAATGACTGACATTTATAAATGGTTTAGCAAAGGGCTAACACATAGGCAGTCCCAAAACAAAGCCTACCAGAATGTTAAAATCAATGGTTTTATTTAGGAAGGCTCAAGGAGGCAAAAGTGGCACTGAAATGGCACTATGTCAAAAATGATATTATCTGTTTCTAAGTCATAGATAACTCAAAAGAAAATGATTTTCAGTGCATATGGATCAGTGACCTAATAGGTAAAGCATAAGCAGGTTTTAGTTGTATCTACTACAGACTACCAAATCACACAATGGAACAGATGACCGCCTGCTTATGCATCTGTCTGTAACATTTAGAATAAAAACAAAAGCTATGTGATTATAGGACTGCAGATTAAGTGACATATGCTGAAGGTCTCATGCTGCCAATGCTAAAACATCCATGGAATTTCTAAATATTATGGTGATAATTTTCTAACTCAAAAAATGTTGCATATAAGCCAGGGGAATTCTATATTAAACTTCATCTTGCCGATAAAGAAGAATGGATCATAGAACTAAAAATTAATGGTAGGTTAGGTACAAGTGATCATGATTTGATCACATCTATAATGTACAAACAGAATAAAGTCCAGATCATTAATATGTACTTGGTACTTTAAAAGGGCTAATTTCACAAAGCTGAAAACAATTATGAACCCAGTCAGCTCTGAGAAAGAATTTAATCAGAAAAAGTGAAAGATAATTGGGAATTGTTTAAGAACACTTTACTAGATGCCCCAAAAGCTACTATCAAAGAAGAAGGCTGTATTGGTTAAACAACCTAGTTTAGAGGGGAAGTGAAGGCAACTATAAAAAGTGTGTGTATGTGTACTATCAAATTCCCCTTTCTTCCTTTTTATAAATGTATATAAATAAATGGAAGAAAGGGGAATTTGATAGCAATGAATATAAATTAGAAGCTAGGAATTGTTGAAAATTGATAAGGGAAGCAAAGGGCCACAAGGAGAAATCTCTGGCCAGCAATGTTAAGGACAATAAGAATGCATTTTAACTATATTAAGAACAAAAAAGAATCCTAACAATGGAACTAGTACATTACTGGATGGAAATGGAAGAATTATCAATAATAATGCAGAAAAGCCACAAGTGATCAGTAAATATTTCTGTTCAGTATTTGGGGAAAAAACAGATGATGACATATTGTATGATAGCATTCCATTCCACTAATATTTCCACTGATTATTTCAGGAGGATATTCAACAGTGGCTACTAATGTTAGGCATTTTTTAATCAGCAGGTCTGGATAACTTGTATCCAAGAGTTTTTAAAGAGGTGGCTGAGGTGCTTACTGGATCATTAATGGTAGTTTTCAATACATTCTGGAACTCTGGGAAGGCTCCAGAAGATAGGAAGAAAGCTAATATTGTTCCAATATTTCAAAAGGGTAACTGGGATGATATGGGTAATATAGGCCTGTTAGTCTGACATCAATCTTGGGTAAGATAATGTAGCAGCTGATATGGGACTCAATTAATAAAAAATTAAAGGAGGATAATATAATTAATGCCAATTAATGTGGGTTTATGGAAACTAGATGCTTTCAAACTAGCTTGATATCTTTTTTGATAAGATTATAAATATGGTAGATAACTGTAATAGTATTGATGTCATATGCTTGGACTTCTGTAAGGCATTTGATTAGAGACCACAGCTATTTCTTAGCAATAGGGGGATGTATTTCTGGGATAAGCCTACCAGTTAAGAATAAATAGTAAAAAAAAAGGTTATTTCTGAAAGCCCCAATCTTCTCCCATTTTTACAACTGGACTCAAACCAAGCTTTAGAATCTGCAACATTTTGCAGGTTTTTTTAATGTTTTGTGGGTTGTTTTTTTTGGTGGAACCAGAAGTGGAAGTGCTAAAATACTAGGATATGCAAAGCCAAGGGTCCACTAAGCATCTCAGTCCTTAAATGCTTATCTGAGCTATAACCAAACTCTGAACCTTATGAAGTTCTTTCATGATTAGCTCCCATACCTTTATCTATTACCAAGCTCTACAAAATTAGACTATGGAATACTCCTAGATGTGGATGGGATAAATTTCACAAAGTGTATCTGTAACTACCATCATCTTGGCCAACATACCAGGGATTGAACAGGGGAATTGTAGAATTGAAAGAGAAAGTGAGCTAAAGAGCTGGCTGGGGACTGTAACAAATGCTTATCCTCTGGATCCAACACAGAGGGGGATACAGAACACAAGACTTCAAACTATTAATATGAGGTTTTTGTACTGACATTCATGTATTGGAGTGCTTCCCACATACAAAGCTTTGTCAAAATATATAGGAAGGATGGGAATTTTGCATGGAAGCCAGAAGAATCTGCAATAAAAAAAAAAAAAGGTTATACAACCTTGTAGAGGGGACCTTTTATAAGTAAAGTTGGTTGTGGTATGTCTCTGTCCTATCTAATTTATATGAGTCACTGTGGTATTTGGGTGTTAACAGTTATATATAGCAAAAACTAAGAAGGTCTCATGTTCTCTAGTGTTACTTTTTTGTTCTAATGTTTGAAGAAAAATAATTGTGTGATATGTCCCTTTTGGTTCCAGGGACAAGTGTAGGTATCAAGAGACTATGATTTGTGAAGAACTTTTATGGTACAGGGGCAAGTGATGTATGTCCTTGCTTTCTTTTTATGCATCTACTGTCAACAATAACCCTATGACGAATACATCACGAACACTTGAATTTATAAGATAGATATAAATAGTGACTCTCCTTTTTAAAAAAAAAAAAAAAAAAAAAAATTAAAACCACATACAACATTTGTGACAAAGGGCTCTCTTATTTTACAGGACATCAAAAGTCAAAGCAGTGTTTACTTTTTGGGAAGCGCTGCTGCCAGCAAGTCATTTTGCTTGTCTTGAAAAGCTTTGTGTTCTTCTTTTGTGATAACTGGTTCTAATTTATGTAACAGATGAGCAATTATCTGAAAAAATAAGTCTGTGTTGGGAGAAATCTGTTTCTCTTATATAAGCAAATCTGATTGTTATAGAATGTAAATGTGGTTCTAAAGAATTACTCTGGAGGGTTTTTTTTTTAGAAAATGTAATTACAACACTCTGCAGGCAATTCTAGTTGTTTTAAATTAACAAAATAATAGTCCGCCTCTGCACCAAATCTTTCCATGCATAAGCTGTAAAAATGCATATTTTTACACACAAAGTTTGTCCTTTATGAAGAAAGTAAGTATTGACTATAAAATGAAAAAACTTCAATGTTTTTCAGCATTATTCTTTCTCTGTAGCACTTCTCTAATGTCACTTCCTGCACTCTAGATAACGAAGTAAAATTTTCCTACTTTCAGTGACTGAAATACTGCTGCTTTTTACAAAATCTGCTTTTCACATAAATTTCAAATGTAGTTGTAACTCTGAACTATGCAGTTGTGGTGCACAGTCTGACCACAAGGAGCTGGATTGCAGGGAAGAGTGATGATACTTTTCCAGGATCCACTCACAATCTCTGACTGTGGATAGTTGAATGTTTCTGCTAAGATGGTCAGCAGTAAAATAGTGGATCATGCTATTTGAGGCACCAGGACTGGAAAGACTCATAGGGAGCAGTTCCATCAAATTCACAATGAATATTAACAATACATGAACAACAACATAACAGTAAGCAAATGCATAAGGCAGGGGTGGACAGACTGTGGCTCCGAAGCCATATGCGGCTCTTCAGAAGTTAATATGCGGCTCCTTGTATAGGCACCGACTCCAGGGCTGGAGCTACAGGTGCCAACTTTCCAGTGTGCTGGGAGTGCTCACTGCTCAACCCCTGACTCTGTTACAGGCCCTGCCACCATTCCACCCCTTCCTGCCCCCTTCCGTGAGCCTGCCATGCCTTCGCTCCTTCTCCTCCTCCCCCGGAGCCTCCAGCACACCACAAAATAGCTAATCGGGAGTTGCTGGGAGGGAGGGGGAGGTGCTGATTGGTGGGGCTGCTGCTGGGTGGGAGGCGCTGGGAACGGGGGGCTGGAGCTGATGGAGGGCTGCTGACTTATTACTGTGGCTCTTTGGCGATGTACATTGGTAAATTCTGGCTCCTTTTAAGGCTCAGGTTGGCCACCCCTGGCATAAGACTTTATGTGATTGTGGTCTAAAGAGTTACCATTAAGCTTCAAAGTCAATCCCACATTGATATGAATGGATCTCTTCATGTCTCTTAGAACAATTGTTTCTTTCTGTCTTCAGAATTAAGAAATAAGAGAGCACTGCATTGATCCACATGTGGATGGCTCTCTTTCCAGCCAATAGGGTTAGAAACAGATAGGGTTACCAGAGAGGTGCCAGTGTGGCTTACCGCATACTGCTGATTCAGTCCAACTCTGACAGTTTGTGTGAGAATTAAATACTGAGTATTGCCAAGATTACTACTGCCTACTACTTTTAGACCAAAGAAGATTTTTTCTGCAGGCTCAGAGAACGATTGGAAAGTTATGTAGCACAGTAGCCATGATATTTAGTAAGATAATTGATTAGTATTCTGTATGTCTTTAATATTTTTCAGCCAAGATGGAAACTTAATTTTTCAATGTGTAAAGCAGTGTGTTAGGGTGTTCCAAACTTTACATCTCTCAGATCATCTTTCTGGCATACCAAGAAAGTGAGGTACAGTATTGTAGTTGCAAAAGAATTGATAAAGTAATATTGAAACCACTGGCATTTTAAACGACAAAAATGTCTTTAATTGAAAAAATGGATTACCTTTTCATGAGTACACACCAAAGATGAGTGAACTAGTCCATGAATGCCAAGTAAGCTTTCTTTCATCAGATCACTTTCCTCCTCTATTATAATTAATGTTATGTCAGGGGGATTGCAGCAGAGCAGTTTTTTGAGAATTTCTTATTTCCTAAAATGGTGTATGGTCCCTTCCCCGCCCCTCCCCCCCCCCCTTTTTTTTTTTTGTCATGGCAAATTTTAAATAGAATATTTTTCATCTGAGATGAATTCAGGGAGTATTGAATGCCTCCCGTTCTACCCCCTCCTGCACCATTGCATTGACAAAACATTTCGACTGTCCATGACAGTCGAAATACTAGTAAATAAACACAACTATGACATAGTTGGCATCACAGAGACTTGGTGGGATATTGGTATGGAAGAGTGCAGCTTGCTCAGAAAGGACTGGCAGGGGAAAAAAGGGAGGAGGTGTTGCCTTGTATATTAAAAAGTATACACTTGGACTGAGGTAGAGATGGAAATAGGAGACAGACTTGTTGAAAGTCTCTGGGTAAGGATAAAAGGGGTAAAAAACAAGGGTGATGTCATGGTAGGGGTCTACTACAGACCACCTAATCAGGAAGAAGAAGTGGATTAGGCTTTCTTTAAACAACTAACACAATCATCCAAAGTACAGGATTTAGTGGTAATGGGGGACTTCAACTACTCTGACATCTGTTGGGAAAATAACACAGCAGATCACAGATTATCCAACAAGTTTTTGGAAGATAGTGGAGACAATTTTTTATTTCAGAAGGTGGAGAAAGCTACTAGTGGAGATTTGATTTTGATAAATAGGAAAGAATTGGTTGAGAATTTGACAGTGGAAGGCCCACTGGGTGAAAGTGATCATGAAATGGTAGAGCTTATGATTCTAAAGAGTGGTAGGAGGGAGAGCAGCAAAATAAAGACAATGGATTTCAAAAAGGCAGACTTTAGTAAACTCAGGGAGTTGGTAGGTAAGATCCCATGGGAAGCAAGTCTAAGGGAAAAAACAATTGAAGACAGTTGGAAGTTTTTCAAAGACACATTATTAAGGGTACAACAGCAAACTATCCCACTGCATAGGAAATATAGACAGCATGGCAAGAGACCCCCCCCCCCCGGCTTTGCCAGGAGATCTTCAATGATCTAAAAGTCAAGAGAGAGTTCCACAAAAAGTGAAAACTAGGTCAAATTACAAAGGATGAATATAAATAAATAACACAAGTACGTAGGGACAAAATTAGAAAGGCCAAGGCCAAAAAGAGATCAAACTACCTAGAGACAAAAAGGGTAACAAAAAAACATTCTACAAATACATTAGAAGCAAGAGGAAGACCAAGAACAGGGTAAGCTCATTACTCAATGGAGAGGAGGGGTGAAATAATAATAACAAAATGTGGAAATGGCAGAGGTGCTTAATGACTTCTTTGTTTCTATTTTCACCAAGAAGGTTGGTGGTGATTGGACGTTTAACATAGTGAATGCCAGTGGAAATGAGGTAGTATCAGAGGCTAAAATAGGAAAAGAACAAGTTAAAATTACTTAGACAAGTTAGATGTCTTCAAGTCACCAAGGCCTGATTAAATGCATCCTAGAATACTCAAGTTGCTGACTGAGGAGATATCTGAGCCATTAGCAATTATCTTTGGAAAAGTCATGGAAGACGGGAGACATTTCAGAGGACTGGAAAAGGGCAAATATAGTGCCCATCTATAAAAAGGGATATAAGAACAACCCAGGAAATTACAGACCAGTCAGCTTAACTTCTGTACCTGGAAAGATAATGAAAAGGAGTACTTGTAGCACCTTAGAGACTAACAAATTTATTTGAGCATAAGCTTTCGTGAGCTACTGCTCACTTCATCGGATGCATTAGCTGTAGCTCACGAAAGCTTATGCTCAAATAAATTTGTTAGTCTCTAAGGTGCCACAAGTACTCCTTTTCTTTTTGCAAATACAGACTAACACGGCTGCTACTCTGAAACCTGGAAAGATAATGGAGCAAATAATTAAGCAATCAATGTGCAAACATCTGGAAGATAATAAGATAAGTGACAGCATGGATTTGTCAAGAACAAACCATGTCAAACCAACCTGATAGCTTTCTTTGACAGGGTAACAAGCTTAGTGGATGGGGGGAAGTGGTAGAAATGGTACATCTTGAAATTCGTAAAGGTGTTGATAACCTCTGACATGACCTTCTCATAAACAACTAGGGAAATGCAACCTAGATGGAGCTACCATAAGGTGGGAGCATAGCTGGTTGGAAAACATTCCCAGAGGGTAATCGGTGGTTTACAGTCACGTTGGAAGGGCATAATGAGTGGGGTCTCGCAGGGATCAGTTCTGGGTCTGGTTCTGTTCAATATCTTCATGAATGATTTAGATAATTGCATAAAGAGGAGATTTTTAAAAGCAGATTAGACAAATACCTATCAGGAATGGTCTAGATAATACTTAGTCCTGCCACGAGTGCAGGGAACTGGACTAGATGATCTCTCAAGGTCCCTTCCAGTCCTATGATTCTATGACCATATTGGTTCTGCTTTGGGGCTTTTTTCTTTGAGGCTATACTGCTTACTTCTGTACAGTCATCTGTGGATTCCTGAGGTGCCTTTTTTCAAGCATGCAGGTAATTTTATAGAATTAACAGCTATGCATATACCAACTCCATTTATGTGCAGGCACTTCAATTTAGATGTACGATACAGCAACCATTAGTGACACCAGCAAAAATGGATAAGGGAGAAAGAATAGTGTAGCCAATTAAAGTAACACAGAACGTAGTTACTAAAAGTTAACATTGGGCCAAGACTGGGTTAGACCCTCTACACATTGTAAGAGCTAGCTTATAACTTTACATACTGCCCTGAATAAGGGTGTAGCTACATGCCTTCTGCCCCAGAAGCAAACCAGACTAGACAAAGAATTGTGACTCAGTCACCATTTCTCCACTGTTTCCCACTTGCTCAAGGGGAGAAGTAAGTTATTTCACCCCTTTTCATGAGGCAGTTTTCCTGATTTTCATCCGAACCTGCCTGTGATTTGACAAAAGTTGATCCAACCACCAATGCTTTTGTGAAACATTTCAGGTTTGACAAAGCAGCACTGACACTGAAACTGTTTTGTTGTAACATTCCCAATCAGCTATCCTAAGGAACTTTGGGTTCAAGTCCCTGCTCTGGCACACACTTCCTGAGTTGATCTCAAAGAAGTCAATCTCTCTGGGTCTCAATTCTTCATCTGTTAAAATAGGAATGACAGCACTTAACTACTTCACAGGGGTGTTGTGAGGATAAATATCTAAAGATTGTGAGGTTCTCAGATACTGTGGTAATAGGGGCCACTTAAGATCAATAAGATCTATAGTGTGCTAGGGTGAGGCCGAGGTTTGGAAAGTAAGAGGAAAGCAACTTGAAAGGCTTAATCTTCAGTTCTGCCAAATTCTGAAAAGAACGGTATGGAAAATGTAGTAACACATTTTACAATTTCTTTCTTAATTGGAGAACTTAGAAAGCCATGGATTTATTTTTCCCTGGAAAAAATCTGTTAGTCAATAAACTGGGAGAAAACAAATCTTCTTAACTCTTTTTTCCCTGCTCTTTGTGATTACATTTTGTGCTTCTGAAACATCTGCTCATTTGAGACACTCAAAACATTACCTTATCTCCGCACTTGCTGTTGCTGATTTATTACCAACAGTTCTGACTGTGAATCTCCTTAGAGCAACTTCTTCATTTTGTCCATATTAACATAATAAACGTTTAATTAAGGCAAACAAACATTCTAATTATGCTTGATTTGTATATTTCAGCCCCCTCCCAAGAAATTGTGTGTATCTTTATTGGTGAATGTAAAAAACATATTTTAATGTTCAAAAGGGAAATGAGGTGTCAAGAAGGGCATGCAGTGTGGACTAGGAATTTTCAAACTTGTTGAGTATAGATACTGTTTACACTTCTGCCTCAGTCACAAATGAGGACTATTAATGAAACCTCTGTCCCTTTATATTTACTGCTAATATGCCTTTAGACTTTCAAGGCTTTGGGTAGCATCTTCTGACAAGACTACAGAGTATAAGTAATTTGTAGATTGTACATAATCAGAATCCAAAACAATTACTGAAATGCCAATCCTGATTCAGAGGAGAGACTGATCACGTGTTTAAACATGGCATAAGAAGTGGAGTACCATTAGTTTAGTCTCTAGGTAATCCCCTCCTTTCTCTAGAAGGTCTAGATTCAAAAGCTTCTCAGACAAGGCTGGATTTACAGCCTCAGGGCAAGCAAGATTAGAATATGGTGCTGGGTATAGGAGATACCAATTTATGCCTACTGAGTATTTGGCTCTAAAAGTTCGGTATCTTATTTAATTACTATCAAAACTAAACATTTGTCCTGTAAAAAGTCAGTTTTTTCCCATGCATATTTTTCCTCAACTAAATTGTTTTTTCAAAGGAGCATTGAAGGTATAAAATAGTGTGGTCTAAGAGCCAAACCACTGAGTTCTTTATCTCCTTTCTTTCTGCCCACCTTGTTGTTTTTCACCCTTTAAATCAAAGTTTGCTGAGGAAGTTACAATAACAGGCAAAGTAGAAGAAGAAGTGAAGTGAAAAATATTTCTTTGGAATCATGTGTTATGGCTTAACCTCTGACTGCTGAAAAGCCTACTTCCACTCCTGATAGCATGGAAGGAGAAAAGCATTATGGATTTTAATTTTTCTCGTGAGTTGCTATGCTACAAGCACTGCTCCTTTGCAAAGTAATTCTATATTTAAAATCTTTAGTGCCAACATGAAACCATTACTACAGTTCTTCCATTTTTTTTTCTCTGCTGAAACTTAGTTGGTGGTGACTATGAATATTCATTATATGATTGTTTTTGTTGCAGTGGTGCTTGGTACATTAGTTCATCTTCACTGATGCCCTTGACTTTAGGGGATAAATAGCAAAGTAGAGGTAGGTGACAAGGATTGATTAGCAATCCTGCTTCTAAGCAAAAATGTAAACACTTCTATATAAATCACTAGCCAATGAGTCTGCAGAATACATGTTAGAGGAATTAAGAACAGTTTGTAAGGCTGTAAAGCCCTCTTTTAGAACTGCCAAAATGCAAATCTTTACTTGATATTTCTTGTTCATGGTTCACTATGCCATTTCTTATCTACTTCACTCCTCGGTGAAATGCATTTTCTATTTTTATGGAAATTTACAATTTTCAGTTATTCGTTTCATAAATTGCAAGGACCCTTGCAAGTTGCAATTTGGAAAGGGAACAAGAAGTCTTTCAGCACAGTGTGGTCAGTTGTCTTAAGCACAGCTGTGTAAAACTGCACTTTTACTTCACAGGGGATTTGTGTGAACATTTTCCTTCTATTTCAGATATATCTGGGTTTTCATCATGAGATTGTTTGAGTCTGGGATTTCTTCATACCTGAAACTCAAAAGAGGAGAGCCCCTCAAAATTGCTATTTTTTCCCAATCTAATTGTGAAGTGAAATCAAGAACTGACCTAGTTTTGAGCAAACCTGGGACATGGTTCAAAAACTGTCTCGAATCTTTCAGTGAACTTGCTCTGGATTTCGCTTCACGGATTTGATTTAATTGTAAACATTTTGCACAGCTCTAGTCTTGAGCTTCTAAAAGGGTTAATTATTTCTGATGATGGACCAATTTTCCCTTACAAGTGGACTGTCTGTACCCAAGGCATTGGGTCAAAAGTAAATAGTGTTGTAATATACTGGGACATATCTGGTTGAGTTAAATGGAGAAGTAAGGAAAATATTGATCAGTTATTAGAATAAAAAGAATGTTTCAGAGAATAAAAAAATGAACCCTGGTTATTTCGCAAAAAAGAAAAGGAGTACTTGTGGCACCTTAGAGACTAACAAATTTATTTGAGCATAAGCTTTCGTGAGCTACAGCTCACTTCATCGGAAGTAAGCTGTAGCTCACGAAAGCGTATGCTCAAATAAATTTGTTAGTCTCTAAGGTGCCACAAGTACTCCTTTTCTTTTTTGCGAATACAGACTAACACGGCTGCTACTCTGAAAACTGGTTATTTCGTTTCTCTTAAAGAAAATTACCATCTCTTTTACTGGCCTTGATGATACCACCAGTGAAATGGAGTCTGAAAATGACAGTGATATTTTAGATAACTAATCTGAATATATAGATTAGCAATAATATCCTGACATCACCACCAGCCTGAATCCGACCAATGTTTGTTGTTGAATCTTTTGGAATTCAGTAATATTGTGGTTAACCATTGCTCCATATCTGTCAGATCATGCGTACACATGGCTGACTGCAGATGAATTCAGATAAACCTCAGAGAGCAACAGTTATTTTTCTGGGCCGCCAATTTCTTTAAGTAGTGTAGGGAAATGTGCATAAATTGCCATCTAGCTGGGTGCAATTCTAGGACAGTTGTTCG
Source organism: Dermochelys coriacea (assembly GCF_009764565.3). Taxonomy (NCBI): domain Eukaryota; kingdom Metazoa; phylum Chordata; order Testudines; family Dermochelyidae; genus Dermochelys; species Dermochelys coriacea. Next base: position 18,253,687 of record NC_050076.1, read on the forward strand.
AATGACTGTAACAATGAATGCAATTAACAATGCAGTAAATTCAATTGATTACTGCAAAATAAATTAACTAGATTAAAAAAATCAGTTGTGATTAATCACTGTTTTAATTGCACTGTTAAATAATAGAATAACAGTTTAAATCTATTATAAATATTTTTGAATGTTTCTACATTTTCAAATATACTGATTTCAGTTACAACACAGAATATCAAGTATACAGTGATCACTTGATATTTTTGATTATAAATATTTGCATTATAAAAAACAAAACGAAATATTTTTCAGTTCACCTCATACAAGTACTGTAGTGTGATCTCTTTATTGTGAAAGTGCAAGTTACAAATGTAGACTTCGTTTTGTTTTTGAGTGCATTTATGTAAAAAAATAATGTAAAACATTAGTCTCCAGGTTCACTCAGTCCTAGTTCTTGTTCAGCAAATTGTTAAGATAAACGAGTTTGTTTACATTTACGGGAGATAATGCTGCCTGCTTCTTATTTACAATGTCACCTGAAAGTGAGAACAGGCATTCGCATGGCACTGTTGTAGCTGTGATTGCAAGGTATTTACATGCCAGATATGCTAAACATTCATATGCCCCTTCATGCTTTGACCACCATTCCAGAGCACATGCTTTCATGCTGATGTCACTCATTAAAAATAATATGCTAATTAAATTTGTGACTGAACTCCTTAAGGAAGAAATGTATGTCTCCCGCTCCAGGGTTTTACCTGTATTCCATCATATATTTCATGTTATAGCAGCCTTGGATGATGACCCAGCACATGTTGTTTGATTTAAGAACACTTTCAGTGCAGATTTGACCAGATGCAAAAAAGAGACCAATTACTCCTGTGGGATTTCATACCTCTCGTAGATTTCTTAGATCCCCCTCAGAAAAATAAGAGAGCAAGAAATCTGTGGGGAACACAAACCCCTTCTCCAGCAGCCCATGTATGTCTGCTGGGAGCAGCTGGCAGCAGACAGCAGATTACCATGGGGGAAGGAGAGAGGCTGGGCGTGCGTGCGTGCATCTGTGGAGAGACATTATGGGTATGGGGCTGGGTGCCTGCCTGCATGCAAACAAGTGAAGGAGACTCACTCTGTCCCTCTAACTTGCAGTTGTACTTGCTGCATCCCGGGTTTGGAGGTGTAGGGCTGAATGAAGCAGGCTCTGTCCCTGTGGCAGAGCAGAAATATAATAACTAAGCAGGCAGGCTGCTAATGTTCCCATTGTTAGTTAATTGTTCCCATTCTTAGTCAAGGTTTCGGAGTAGCAGCCCTGTTAGTCTGTATCCGTAAAAAGAAAAGGAGTACTTGTGGCACCTTGAGACTAACGAATTTATTAGAGCATAAGCTTTCGTGAGCTACAGCTCACTTCATCAGATGCATTCAGTGGAAAATATAGTGGGGAGATTTTATATACACAGAGAACATGAAACAATGGGTGTTACCATACAGACTGTAACAAGAGTGACCAGAAAAGGTGAGCTATTACCAGCAGGAGAGCGGGGGGCGGAGACCTTTTGTGGTGATGATCAAGGTGGGCCATTTCCAGCACTTTACAAGAACAGTAGGAGGGGAAATAAACAAGGGGAAATAGTTTTACTTTGTGTAATGACACATCCACTCACAGTCTTTATTCAAGCCTAAGTTAATTGTATCCAGTTTGCAAATGAATTCCAATTCAGCAGTCTCTCCTTGGAGTCTGTTTTTGAAGTTTTTTTTGTTGAAGTATTGCCACTTTTAGGTCTGTAACCAAGTGACCAAAGAGATTGAAGTGTTCTCCGACTAGTTTTTGAATGTTATAATTCTTGATGTCTGATTTGTGTCCATTTATTCTTTTATGTAGAGACTGTCCAGTTTGGCCAATGTACATGGCAGAGAGGCATTGCTGGCACATGATGGCATATATCACATTGGTAGGTGAACGAGCCTTTGATAGTGTGGTTGATGTGATTAGGCCCTATGATGGTATCCCCTGAATAGCTATGTGGGCACAGTTGGCAACAGGCTTTGTTGCAAGGATAGGTTCCTTTGTTGTGTGGTGTGTGGTTGCTGGTGAGTATTTGCTTCAGGTTAGGGGGCTGTCCATCCTGTGACCATCGCTTATTAGCACCATAGTGTCCAGGAAATGGATCTCTTGTGTGGACTGGTCCAGGCTGAGGTTGATGGTGGGATGGAAATTGTTGAAATCATGGTGGAATTCCTCAAGGGCTTCTTTTCCATGGGTCCAGATGATGAAGGTGTCATCAATGTAGTGCAAGTAGAGTAGGGGCATTAGGGGACGAAAACTGAGGAAGCGTTGTTCTAAGTCAGCCATAAAAATGTTGGCATACTGTGGGGCCATGCAGGTACCCATAGCAGAGCCGCTGATTTGAAGTATACATTGTCCCCAAACGTGAAATAGTTATGGGTGAGGACAAAGTCACAAAGTTCAGCCACCGGGTGACATTATCAGGGATACTGGCGGCTTGTAGTCCATCTTTGTGTGGAATGTTGGTGTAGAGGGCTTCTACATCCATAGTGGCTAGGATGGTGTTTTTAGGAAGATCACCGATGGATTGTAGTTTCCTCAGGAAGTCAGTGGTGTCTCGAAGATAGCTGGGAGTGCTGGTAGCATAGTGCTTGAGGAGGGAGTCTACATAGCCAGACAATCCTGCTGTCAGGGTGCCAATGCCTGAGATAATGGGGAGTCCAGGATTTCCAGGTTTATGGATCTTGGGTAGCAGATAGAATACCCCTGCTTGGGGTTCTAGGGCTGTGTCTGTGCGGATTTGTTCTTGTTCTTTTTCAGGGAGTTTCTTGAGCAGATGGTGTAGTTTCTTTTGGTAACCCTCAGTGGGATCAGAGGGTAATGGCTTGTAGAATGTGGTTTTGGAGAGCTGCCTAGCAGCCTCTTGTTCATATTCCGACCTATTCATGATGACGACAACACCTCCTTTGTCAGCTTTTTTGATTATGATGTCAGAGTTGGTTAAGGTTCCTTTTCCTTGTTAGAGTGGTGTAAAGGGGCCTTATTATAAATTACTGTAATGGAATCTTCAGCTAGGAAAAGCTATGTGCTTTCTCGCTTTTTTTTTCCTGTGTCAGAGAGGCACAGTGGGGTTAGGTGACAGCTCAGGATGTATTTTACTTATCCATTTAAAAAAAAAATGCAGGACAATTATTAACAAAACTGTATGACTTTCATGTGTGAAAGTCTGAGCAATTTAAAGTGACATTCTACTCTACAAAACATCAAACACCAAAAAAAATTAATGTAATTTAAATGAAAATCCAGGATTACAAATGGAATACAGAGTATTGGTTACCAAATATTTGTAACTTAACCTTCATGTGTTTAGGAAATGCTGAATTACTGTGTTTTTTTTTTTCTGTATGGTAGTTTAAATAAATTACCCAAATAAGTGAAACTGGTGTGATTATATTGCATTATTTTGACAAATAAAATATGCAGAATTTTTTAGTTTTGGCACAGAATTTTGGATTATTTTGGTGCAGAATTCCCCCAGGAGTAACAAATATATGACTTCTAAAGATAGCTATAGCACTCAACCCAAGGTTTTAGAATCTGACATGCCTTTCAAAATCTTGAGGTACAAAGTGTGCAACATGTTGTCAGAAGTCTTAAAAGAGCAATACTCCAATGGGGAAACTACAGACCCCAAACCATCAAAAAAGAAAATCAACCTTCTGTTGGTGGCATCTGACTCAAATGATTTAAATGAATGTGCATCGGTCTGCACTTCTTTGGATCGTTATTGAGCAGTACCCATCATTAGCACTGTATTCAGAGTTGTAACTGAAATCAGTATAGATGAAAACATCCAAAAATATTTAAATAAATGGTTTTCTATTATTGTTTAATAGTGCAATTAAAACAGCAATTAATCGCAACTATTTTTTTAATCTTGTGATTAATTTTTTTTAAATCATTTTACAGCCCCAAACAATACATATATTGATTTGTCTTGATGCTGGTTTATTGTCACTTGAGGTAAAAAAAAAATTTTGCTGCTGATACCCAAAGCAGTATCAGCTTATTATATATCGTTTTGCAGTACTTGCTTACATAAACAAACTTCTGTATGCCTCACTTTTTACAAAAACAAGTAACCAGAGGATAAAAAGATAGCATCATTCCTAATCCACTCAATTTAAATAAGTAAAAGTGATTTCAGCGACTAAATATATCTAAGACCATGCAACAATTTTTTTTACAAATCATATTTTCCTATTTTAAATATTTTTCTCACCGCAGTTGCTCTGTGCAAGACCCATACAAATAACTGACTATCCAGAGGAAAAAGCAAAGCTGACTCAAACAAAATGCTGTTAAAAATACAAATTAAACAAACAAGAAAAAATGGCAATAAAATTGTATCTTATTTCAGGTATTACTTGTAACAACTGAGGATTGGAAAAAAAAATTCACACACGCAAGATTTGGGTTGAAATTATATCTTTAACTAAAGTGCTTAATTGCTACTAGGGCAATAATTAATATAACCTGTGAAAGGCAATTTAGAAGTTTTGACCTCTATTCAAGAAAGCACTTAAGGACATGCTTAAATTTAGTCATAGGTTTAAGTTCCATTGAAATCAGTGGAGCTTAGACGTTCTTCCTGAACTGAGATGCTCTCCTAAATTAGGGATTTTCATACCTTGGACTGATAATGTGGGGAAAAAAAATGAGATAGCTTCTCTGAGTTAGTGTTACCGTGAAGGAAGACAGGGCCCATGTATTCTGCAACAAAGTGGTTTCGGACATCAGCACCATGCATTTGCTGAGAGTGGGCACCCAAAAGACAATCAGATTTTATACAAGATGTCCCACTCAGCTGGGGGCTGGGATAGAAAGAAGAGATCACTTGTCTCAGACATTGTTTATGTCTGAATCCACTTTGGGATACTTATATGGCCGTATTTGAGTCTTCAATGTAGTTGTCCTTACTGAGGTATAGAAGAACTATTATCCTAATTTTACAGATGGGAAACTGAGACACAGAGCAACTAAGTGACTTTCGCAAGGTTATACAATACATCTGGCAGAGCAGAGAACTGAACCCAAGTCTCCCAACTTCAAGGCTAACTCACCAACCACTGCACTATTCTGCCTTTCTCATCTGCCCTACTACTTTACCTGCCTATTCCATTCTTGTGAGCAAATGGAGTGCTGCAAGAATTCTGGTCTTGAGGAATCTAAGCAGGATTTATTTCATTGTCTTTTTCACAAGCAAGGCTGAAGAGATTGGAAAGATAGTAAAATTCACACATGCATAAAAAAGAAATAAAGATAAACTGGTAGGTCTAATTTTTGGCCTACCAGCATTGACTGTCCCCATAAACAAATTGAGTGTATAACTCACTTGCCACGGATAGAAAGAGATCTAGCACAAACAGAATTTGAGTAATAAATAAAAGATTAAATGGCTAGGACTAAAGTTTTAAAGACCAGATTCTCAGTTGGTGTAACTGACTTTGGATTGTCCTTGTGCATTCTGCACCAATACTATTTGTTATGTATTGTTCCCATTTCTGTTACCTGTAAAATGAATTACTATGTTCAAATTTTTCTCTTTTCAGTTGTCTATGAGCACAGGTCAAGATTAGAAAAGTCTTTACAGAAGGAAAGGCTTGAACATAAGAAAGCAAAAGAAGGTAAACACTTGTTTTTCATTTTTCTCAGTTGTATATGTTAATTTTATAAATTATGGATCCCTGTAATTCACTGGTAGGTCCACTGCTATAGACAGGTTGCTAGACACAGCATATTGAATTTCTATGATATAAATATATGCACAAGTCCTTTTATTGGATATTTAAAAAAAAAAAAAAAAAACCACCTCTATTTCATGCATGCCATAAAGTACTCAGGCCCCGATTCAGAAACTTGTGTGTTTAAAGTTAAGTACATGCTTAAAACACTTGTGCTGAATAGAGATGATTTGTGAATCTGGATCTTAGTTAAATGTCCTTGAATAACACAGTACTGGACATATGCTGTGTTTGATTATGCAAATAATACATCTTTTTCTTTTTAAAAAGACACCCTCTGCAAAAGTTTTAAGAGTACAATACTTTTGTTAACTTTTCTAACTTATTTTTCATGGTGTAAATTACTTGGTTGAAATTTTAAGGCATGAGGTAATGAAAGTCCTGTACTCTTCCTAAAAATAGTTGCTGCTAGCTAGGCGATTCATGGCCCTTCAGTTAAAGCAACTTGTTTGATACAAAAGATTAAAAAGCATTAAAAGCTATTTGGGGTTTTCTTAAATCCTAGATGGCCCTAAAATCCTAGATGGTTTTGTGGTGCCATCTAGTGGACAATAAATCGTTAGCTTTGTAAAGGGCAGGTCATCTTTTTCAGAGTTAGAAAATAAAGAAGAGTACAAAGGTACTCGCAATAAAAAGGGGGTGGGAAGCGTTTTTGTGTTTTTTGCTGTTTGACGTTCCTGTGTTCTTGTGGCTGAACGAGATTTTCAAGTGTAATCTTCTCATAAGAAAAAGCACAATTTAACTTCCCCTTTCCTTTTAATAGCACTATTGGGCCTTTAAATCTAGTACATAAGACTTCTGAAACACATTTTGTTTCCTACCATTAGTCCCAGGCTTGCCTTGGCATACGTTGTACAGTACTGGTATAAACTGTTTTATATGCAAATACTTTGACAATCAGATTTAAAATTCAAAGTATTTCCTTAGTTTTTATAGTTCCTCAGGAAAGCTGTAAATGCAACATTCCCCAACTTTGTAGCTACTTTGTATTCAAAATACCTTCTTGTAAATGGGAATTCCATACACAGAGTACCTATAGACTGTGGCCCCCAAGCTTTTTTTGTCAGTGAAATATTTCTTTAATAGTCTCCTTTTTTTATTATTATTATTTCCTAGACTTTCTTGTTTATAAATTGGAAGCACAAGAAACACTAAATAAAGGAAGGGTAAGTAAAAAAAAAAAAAAAAAAAAAAAAAAAAAAGTTAAAGAATTGGTACCAAAAAATAATGACACTACTCTACAAAGGAAAGGATAGGGTATGTAATTAAAACCGTTCAAAAAGATAAGAGACTTACAGACCCTATTGAAATAGCCTTGACTTATTCTACTTTTGTTATGTATGTTAATACACCCTGTTAGAAAGATCCAAATGATGTGAGTTCTAGTAAGAGAGGGAGTTTCTTTCTAGGGAATTACTTTGGAAAAACACTCCTCTGCTTATACTATAATAGCTGAAGTTAATGGTACTCTTTTTATAATAGCTGTCTCCTATCGGCCAATCTTGACTGGAGAAAACTGAATAGGGAGAGAAATAGAGATAAGAAGGTATCATAAATCCTGTTGCTGCTGTCCTTTTCTTATTGGACAGAGCCAGAGTGTTGTAACCAGTGATTTTTTGATTGGCAAGTTAAAATCTCCAAGAAAGTTTGGTTTGTGCAATAGCTGCCAGGAGGAAAGTTGAGACTGTCATTGGAAATATATTTGAGGTCTGTAAAGAGCTCTTTATAATGATAATAAGTGAAAGCATATTGCTGTTTATTTTGGGTCTAAAGCGGGAAGAAAAGAGTGGGAGGCATAGTAATGTAATTAAAAATACAATACTACTGCACCTATTGCAGAATTGCTATACCTGATATATTTCAGAATCAGAGAGAGACCAGGTCAGGTAGGCTCCATGCTGAATTATAATTGCTAGTTTACAGCTTCTGTATAATATTCTTTACAAAGAATAGGAACATGAAAGTGCATCAGGATATGAGATTCTGCTGTCTCTAATTAACATTAATATTTTCATTTCTCAGCAAGATTCAAATAGCAGATATAGCACACTGAATGTACAACACCAAATGTTGAAGGTAGGTACCAGTGAGATTCTCTTCTGGGGGGTAGCAATATGGGATATAAACATAGTAATTTTTCTTGGCCCATCTCTAACAAAGATTCTCTATCTTGTTTCAAAAAGATATTTTCCTTTCATGAATGTACTTTAAGGATAAACTGATTGCATCATGTATTGAATAGCTGTGTTTTCTGGTGAGTTGCATAATTATTTGAGGAGGACATTGACATGCATACCACTAGGTAAAATTGGAAAGATTTTGCATATTAGAAATTGTACTCAACATCCAAAGTAATAAATACATTGACATAAATTCTGGAAATAGTTTCAAGAATTTTTATAGTTGGGATCCGGCAATCAAATAATTACTCCTTTTGCCATTGTTTTGGGTCAAATAGAATGACTTCAATGCAGATATTATGCATAGATCCATTGAAAAAGATGGAATTTTGTGCGTTATTCAATTATGCTTGTTGCAAGTATAATATGTAGTGGGGAACATGTACATTAAAATATGCAGTGGCAAGTAACTCTGTGTACACAATTAATAGCCCTTCTTAAATGGCAGCTAGCTCTGCTTCAGTATATTTTATTAGACTAATATCTTGTAATTTAATAATTATAGTCTTCTGGTGTTTAGTTATTTTTCATATTAGATGCAGCAATATGCATAGCAAAAGATTTCTGGAAGGTAACGAAAAAGAGAAGCTTAAAAAAAATTAAATGGCATGTTTAGCCAGTTAAAGTGTGTTTATTTGTAGGATTGCAATTTCAATAGCTAGCCAACGTTATGTGTTTTTTTGAAGTTCTTACTTGAAAAAGAATGAACACACAATGCAGGTTAGTTTTAAACTTGTACTTCATGACATGAGCCTTTAAGATTACTATAGCAAAAGAACTAGAGTCAGTGTCATAGACTCATGCCTTTAGGGTAGGATTTTTCAAAAAGTGCTCCACATTGACCTATCTCTGCTCCATTAAAATCAACAGTTAAACTCACCCTGACATCTGTAAGGACAGCGTATTGGTGTTTTTGAAAATCCTGTGCTTGAGGGAAATTTTCAGAAGTGCCTAAAGGATTTAGGAACATGGTCCCATTGATGATCATCATGGGAGTTGTGCTCCTAAATCCTTCCAGCATTTTTGCAGTCTTTCCAGCTCCAGTGGGTTTCCTGGTTACTCTTGATACATACTTATGAGAAACTTTATTAACCATCATAGATTAAAGGTTCCCTTGGATTTACAGTGATATCTCTGCTATTGCAAGTCTTTTGTATGGAAACTGTTAGCCAGTCCAGCACCACTGAAGTCAATGGAACTTTTGCCATTGACCTCAGAGGAGCTGGATAATGTATGTGAAGAAACCTTTGGGAGCATGCTGTAAAGAATTTTCTGATGTTTCCAATAGAGGTAATATTCCATATTGGCTGTAGACAAGTCATTGACAATATTTACTTCTAATATTGCTGTGGATCCAGATTATTAATGGAGATTTTCTGCCTCTGAGAAAGTGTATTCGGCAACTCTTGGAGGGATATAACAGCTGCCAAGGGGGATGGTAAGTCCCTGGAACAGGGAACTACAGAGACAGAGGCAATTTTGTGTTGAGTAGGAACTGTAGTGTACAGGCTTTGAATAATAAACTTCTTGTTATGAATGCTTTCTATTCATCTGGATTTAATTAACAAATTGCCAAAGATGATGATAGCCAGATATGCAGGTACAGAACTCCTTCCAGTGTTCAATTTGGCATTTGCAGAGTCAACATGAAGAATTAAAAAAACAGCATGCAGACCTTGAGGAGGAACACCGAAAACAAGGAGAAGACTTTAGAAGAACATTCAGCGATCACAAGCAGAAATATGTACAAATACAGGAAGAGAAAGAGCAGGAACTCTCCAAGCTAAAGGGTATATGCAGCCATACTCAGTCATAAAACTCAGCTTAAAACTCTTCACCTGCCACTGCTTTTTAAACGGAAATCAATACCGGTGTGTGTGACCAAGAATGGAGTTGGGCATGCGTGTACATGCACACTCACGCACACCAAGCATAAGAGGTCATCATTCATGCTCACTCAGCATTAATGAACTTGGCCTTGAAAATTTAAGGTTGTGTTTTTGTATAGGGGTCAGAGCAATACATTAATGTCAGCACAAGCTCCTTGGATTTCTGTGCACTGATCTCATGTATTTTACTACTGCAGTTATGTGGCATTTTATGCAATTTATATAATAATCCTTTTTTTGTACATCACCTTGAATTAGGCTTTCATAGTATTTAAGAGCAAATACTTTAAAACTTGTGATATTAAAATTATAATAGCATAAATCTGATTGAGTTCAGTCTTTGCATTCTGTTTTGTTTTTAATAGAATCTCTGTATAATTTGCGTGAGGAGAATAGACACCTGAGAAAAGCACACCAAGATATTCATACCCAGCTACAAGATGTCAAGGTTGGTTTCTGTTCCCTAGAAATAGAACCTCCTTCCAGTGTATGTGAAATTCTTTGCCGTTATTTCAACAACTTGGGGGTAGATTATGAGGGAAACGTTTAACTTTTCTTGAGGGGGAAAAAAAAAAAAGACTAAAATATATTACTTTATCTCTTGCCATCTATACTTTAGCTCAGTGGTTCCCAAACTTGTTCCGCCACTTGTGCAGGGAAAGCCCCTGCCGAGCCAGGCCAGTTTGTTTACGTGCCGTGTCTGCAGGTTTGGCCAATCGCGGCTCCCACTGGCCGCGGTTTGCTGCTCAAGGCCAATGGGAGCTGCTGGAAGTGGCAGCCAGTACGTCCCTCGGCCCATACCAAGCATGATCCAACATGGTCCTGTCTATAAAACTGTTTTGTTTTATTTGCAAAAGGAAAGGTTTCTTTATAAACTGCCATGTGTCTTTTGGTAAATGATGTTAATATTGATGTGTATTCCATTTCAGGTCCTATCTCTCCACATCTGCTCCAACTTTCAACTGTGGTTACAAAACTCTGGCTTTAAATTTGGTGTTTGCTGCTACCACTCTGATATTGAACTCCACATTAAACACACATTAAAAAAATCAAAGTGTGTGTTATTCCCAGTTAGGATTTTTAAATTTGAAAGATCTGTGGGGATATATTTCAATTTAAGGTTAACCTGGTGCAACCCAGAACAAACAATATGAAATGTAACATTCTTCTTTTTTATGTAGCAACAGCATAAGAATTTACTCTCCCAACATGACCAGCTTGTAGTGACGTTGGAAGACCACAAGAGTGCACTAGCTGCTGCACAGGTCAGAAAGGAAAACAGAGTATCAGCTCTCCTTTTTATGAGATCTGTTTAATCTTCCTGGATCTTTTTTATCTTACCTCCGCTGACTATAATCTTTTGCATGCAGCTTTTTGCATGGGAATCTGCAGTTAACACCTTGCTACACACTCGGGGAAAAATGCATGCCTTGAAGTGCTGCTGCTAAATTTGAAAATTATAGCAAATTATTTAATTTTTTTGGTCTTTGGCAGCTCCATTATGGGTCCAACTGAGCATATGCATTACTGATAAGAGTGATAGCTTTCCAAGTTTGATAGACTGCAGAAGGCTTTCCTTTCTTTCTCTTTCTCCTATAGAACTCTGGTTAACTCAAGGTGTCAAGGCTCCAACACTTGAGGAACACATCACATTTAAAGAACTGGTTCACTTAAAAAGCTGATGAGGTCTAGCTATGTTCTAGCATAACAAAGCAGGTGGAATGTAAATGACTAGCTGGTTCAGTAGATACAGAGTGTGCATGGAGGAACACAGAACACCACATGGGCTTTGGAGACACTAAAAAGGAGGAGCATTAACAAGTTTTAAAAAATTCTATATACACAGCCAGCCAGCTATTCCAGTAGTAGCCACATGTCCCAATAGTGAGGTTTAGGTCGTCTGCTTATCTTGGGGAAACTATTACCAAAAGATCAAGGAGGATAATGATGAAAAGAAACGTTCTGGGGGAAGCTAGGATGGTAGTGCCTACCTTTAAGTTAGTATGGTAAGAGAGTGGATCAGGAAGGAAAACAGGAATCTAGTGTAAGTGTAAAAACAAAACAAAAAAAAAAAACCCACGCTTATCAAAATCTTTGGAATCATGAGTGGGAACTACAGGATTGTGTGTTTCTTCCTAAATTCTGTTTGCTGTTGTAGGTAGGCTAATAGACCAGTGTTTTGATGTTCTTCCGTAATTGTATTTCATAGACTGAGAAAAGTAAAGACCTGTCATTTCAGATAGCAATATGTGCTGGAATCCAGTTTTTCAAAGTAGCAGGCAATAATCTTTCTTCCACTATTGGCTAAAATCCAAGGGGTCTGTTTGCTAAACTCTTCAAAAATAGGTCTCCTGTAATCCTACCCAGGGCCTTAGCCAAAGTCTACGGAAGCCAATGGGAAACTTTTCATTGATTTCGCTGGGCTTTGGTTCATTCCCTTAAACACAAAACATACACTTGCTTTTCTTTAAACTTTATCTGTCCACGTACATAATGTTACATTCATCTTATTAAACAGAGTACTCGTACATCTTATGAATTCTCTGAAATCAACAGGCGATACTTAACACAGTTTGCATAGCTTTTCTTGCAGACCTGCTGAAGAAAGGATTCACAGCAGTACTACTCAAACCATTCAAAATGCACCCCATTATTGTTGGACATATGGTAGATATTTAAAAGGATGGATAATGTCAGCAGTCAACACTACGCTGATATTTTGACCTGAATCTTTAAAGTACCACTTTAAAGTAGCTCAAAGAGCCAGAAAAGTTAATATATATTATAAACTCTATTTTCACACCAATATTAATTCCCTTTAAGCTAAGATCTTGGATAACAACTTTTAGCATGGAATGATTTGTATAGTGGGGTGGAGTATAGCATCAACCTTTGAGTCCTGAATTGGAGGAACTGAGAACACTGTTAAGAATATCCTGTATATAGTAATCTCTCTATATGGCCGGTAAGGGGAAAGAAAATTTAGATTCAAGGATAACCTTTTTGTTTAAGACCTTTATTCCAGTTTTATCTAGGGACTGTAGTTAATATTGTCTTTTAATCTTTTCTGTAAAATGTATAGTCAGAGACTCCAATGAATCAAGCAGAGGAGGGGGACACAGAGAAAGCAAGATCTCCCTCCAGAAAAGCCAGACTTGTAATTACTTCACATTCTGCTTTGCTTTTAGGCCTGTCCATTTTAATCGATGCCATAGTATTTTGAAGATGCTTTGAGGTGCGTCTAACTTCGGAGCTATTATCATATACTGCATCATGTCAATCTGTAGCACTGTGGATTTTGTTTTGTTTTGTTATACATTGATATATGATGCATCACATCTGTCTGCTGTACTATTGATTGTTATGATATTACATCGAATACACAAAGGGACCTAATACAATCACTGGGTGTGTACTGTAGCCAATAGCTAAACCTTCATTTGGATTTTTTTTTAAATCACCCCAAAAAAGTTGGAATTTTTACCAAAATAATAACTTGAAGCATTTTATTTTATTTACTCCCAAATCAATAGTTCCTCACAAAAGTAATAGAGAATCTGATGCCTTTAGAACCCATTCTTTCCCCTCAAATAATAAAGAATGCTTTGAGCGATTTTTAAGTGTTATTTAAAGCTGAGTGATTGTGTGGCAAGTTTTAGCTCCAAATAGTGTTAAATGTTTTCCTACAGAGTTATAAACCTTAAAACAAGGAGGGGGAAGTGGAACAGGAGAAAGTGAAGGGGTTATATGTAAATGGTAAGCCACAATGCTAGGCACTGCCTTTCGTGTATCTGATAGATGTAATTGGTTATGAAAGATGCCCCTTCTGAAAATATCCTGCTTTCTGAGTTGAATGTTTTTTCTTGTACACCTGCTTTATGGGGAGTAAATTGTGAATCCAGTTTCCCAATCCTGCCTGAACGTCCAGCATGGGTAGCTTGCTGAAAATGAACAGATCTTCCATTGGTCTGAAAAACATCAGTGCAGTTGCAAAGAAGTGGATCCCTGACATCTTACTTCGGGGTGTGAAGGGATGTTTAACAGCTCTAAATTTATCTTTTCCCTTCCCAATCACTCCCTTCCATTAGTGGGAGTGTTGTTACTTTATTTGTTGTTTTCCATTAAAGTTGTTCCAGCTTGATTGATTTTTTTTTCTCCCTTAATATTTTCTCTTGACTCTTGTCTATTGGTAACAATTCTCTAAAGGTTGTAGATAGCTGAGAATTTTAAATCACTTGTGACTGTTTGTTTTTTAAACTGGATTACTGTTTCTAAAAAGGTTTCAGAGTAGCAGCCGTGTTAGTCTGTATTTGCAAAAAGAAAAGGAGTACTTGTGGCACCTTAGAGACTAACACATTTATTAGAGCATAAGCTTTCGTGAGCTACAGATCCGATGAAGTGAGCTGTAGCTCACGAAAGCTTATGCTCTAATAAATTTGTTAGTCTCTAAGGTGCCACAAGTACTCCTTTTCTTGTTTCTAAAAAGAATTTCATCTCTTGCTACTACCAGATGAGAAACACTCCATGGCACTCTGTTTCTTTTATTTTAAAGCGTGCAAAGAAAATTTAATCATTCCCTTCAGCTCTTCCTATGCCTGGCATGAAAAACTAATCGCCATCTCTGTACTGTAGGAATTTTCCTGCGTGTTTTGTATTTGCATGTTCACTGTGATTGAGGAATATGTATTAAATCACGACTATCTAATGCATGGAAGCAAGCAGTCTTAGAATCTTGATGTTTGATCTGATTTGCATGTTGAGAGATTCTATGTACTATTTTGCCAACAAACTCACTCCGGAGTGAGTGTATATTTTAATAACATGCTTGTCTATTGTAGTACAATGGGTATATTTCAATTTTAGTCCCAGGTAGAAGAATATAAACAGCTGAAGGACACACTCAACAAAATGCCAAGTTTTCGACAACCTGAAAAGTTAGAGCAGCCAAATGTTCCACAGGAAGCGGCACTGGTGGGAGCAACATCTCCAAATAGTGACCTCCCAGCACATGAGAAAAATGCAGCTGAAGAGCAAAAAGAGGTGAAAATCATTGATTGCTGCAGCAATTTTTTTCTGTTATGAGTTTCAACAAGGGCTTGATGAAATTTTTTGGACAAAAGTCTTTTTGGGATGAAAAATGCAGATTCAATTTAGTGTTGAATTTGCCAGATTGTTTTGGTTGAAACACAAATTCTGAAGAAATCTGAACGTACCTTCAACATTTTACAGATCAAACATTCTTAGCTGCATGAAAAAAAAAGTGCAGGTTTACATGTAAAATCCAGGGATGAGCTCTTATTTTACATGTGTCTCTGCAAGTTGAGAATAAATATTTCTGAATCATAACAAATAGGCTCAAAGGAATTAGATTTAAATATCAGTAAATGTTGATTTCATCGTACATACACAAACTGATGAAAAAATATTTCCATAGATGAAAATCAAAATTTACAGATAGGCAAAGAAAAATGTTGCTTGAGAACTTGTTAGACTTTCATTTAAGCGTATTTACTTTTGACAGATTTTGACGTATGATGTTAACAATTTGTGTTTTAACTGTTCTCCAGCTTTAACTTCTTGAACCTCAGCATCTACTGTCATTAAATAATTTTGTGAAACCCCACATTTTGTGCAAATGTGAAAATTTAATAAATATTGATAAAAATTGAAAAAATGCTTTAAAATAAACATCAATATTATCCATTGACATGATAAAAAATAAAAATTGAATTCTGCCAAGCCTAAAAATGAAACAATTTTTTTTTTTAAAACTGTAAGGTAAATATTTTGGGCTTCATTTTAGATTAAAAGTGGGTGAGTTATTTCATGTAATTGTCATTTTTTAGTTGCATAGATCCAAGGAGTAGATTCTGATACCCATGCTCACATTGAGTAGTACCTTACTTCAGAAGTAGGCCCATCGGTTCTGGTTATTGAGTGAAATTCTACTCAGCACGAGTAAGTGCATCAGAATCTGGTCCTTAATTTTTATTGTAGAACACAGTTGACTTATGCCGCCTTTACTCATGTGGAGTAATATTTTACTCCACAAGTTATCACTGACTTTAATAAGACTCCACTTTTAGAATAATGTGCTGATCATCCTTAGTAAGGCTGGAAATCTCACCCTTAGCATTTTCTAGAACATAACCAAATCTGAGAAGAGTATAAATTATGAATCGGATATTCAGCAACTACTACTTTTTGCAGGCACAATTTTGTGCCCTAAATAAATTGTATCCTCTTGTGCCAACAATTAATATGGATGCACATATTAATAAAGATGACTCTGTTTACACCTACAAATAGGTAGACAGATGTCTCAGCTGCTACTTCAGATCACGTTGAGGTCTACATGAAAGAGGCCTTGAATGATTATCAGACCTAATCACTGATGATGATAAACAGGTGGACAGTTTCTTTTATGAACATTATAAAATATTAAGCCTTTATGGAAGTCATACAAATGTTTTATAGTGTCATGGACTCTAGAAGTAGAGACATCTCTGAAATATCATGGAATTAATATATCATTTTACACAGGTACCCCAGAATGAGGAGAAGCCACAGGAAAGGGAAGAAATAAATTCCAAGAGAAGAGAAGATGAAGATGAAACTTTACATTTGAGCAGAAAAGCAAATGAGGGTCACCTTCACAAAGAACTGAATATTCAGCAGCAACAAGAAGCAGGAGAAGATGAAGAGCAACACATGGACCAAGTTGAAGAGGAGCACAGAAAAGAACTTGAGGAGGAGGAAATGGAGCAGGCAGGGCAACCTGAGCACTTGGTGGAAGAACAAGATCAAGCACCAGAAGAACATGACTGGAAAGAACGGGAACATAAAGAAGAAGCAGCCAACATGCTGGGTGAACACGTTCACTCAGAGGTGCAAGATTCTCTTCTCAACAACGGCCACCCTTTCTGGCACCTGTCAACTGCAGGCCCTGCTTTGCACCTGTAATTAATTGCAGACGTAATTAGTATCATTTGGATTTGCAAGCAGTTGAGGAGTAAGGCAACATTTAAAACACAGCACTTAAATGCCTGGGACTCTAAGCATATGCTTAAAGTTAAGCACACGATTAAGAGTTTTCTGAATTTGGGGGTTAATTTCTAAGTGACATTAATTCCACTTGCAAATAACTGCAGGTGCAAAAGGGAAGCCACATTGAGTCCAGTCTAAAGCTTGGGGGTTGTGGGAGGGGAAGGTTTGTGTTTGAGTTTTTTGGGGGGACTTTCGTTACAATATTAGATTTGAAGTGTCATCCTGTGATAGCAAATGCAATTACATTTCCCTTTCAGGTATTGGTATAACTTCAGTAAACACTCTTCATTCAAAGTGTTTGCTAATATTTTCACAAAGCATTTTAGTTGTAAAATGAACAGGCCTAAAGGAGTAAAGGGAATGTAATGTATAGTAAGAGCAAGGCATATTCTGTGGAGCTTTAAATGGAAACAGTAAGACCTGGAAATACATTCTGGGCCAGGTTTCAAGCAGAAAAATTAACTTGTTGGTCTCATCCTAGCCCCTGTATGCATTTATCAATCTAACAAAACAAGCATAGAATTCAAGCATGATGGAAAAACTTTGGCTGAGGTGCTCTGGACTGGAATCGTCGGTAGGGACATAGTAGGCTATGAGGCAATAATTTGGCTGCAATGGCAGAAGATTGTGCAATACCTGCCTCTATTGTGCCTGGTTGCAAACAATGTTTAGTCTCTCATTTAAGACCTAGTCAAGCTCTCAGGGTCTATAATTTTGTCAGTAATCTCGATTATTCTTCCATGGCTATCATTTTTTTAGTAATGCATGGGAAAAAAAAGACAATTTGGTGATGCTTTCAAGCAGTGTCGTTTACCCAACTGTGCTTGAGTAGTTCAGCACAGTTTGCATTTAGTTCAGATGTTACACAGGATGTATTTGGAGTGTGGACTGGAAGACATGTACTATATATTGGCGATAGCCATAGGATAAACTGCATTTATCACAAACTTTTGATTCTTTCACCTGCACTCTGCCCACATGATCAACCCTACCTCCAGACGGCCTCAGACAGCCAACAGTACCAATATTTTTTTAAGTTTCTAAAATATGTCAAGTGCCTGTCAACATGGTACCTGTCTTAGTACTGTGGCAGTGTCAAATTTATCATGCTAAAAACTTTATACCACAATCTCAGGTATTCTAATTCCCCTTTTTAAAAAAAAAAAAAAAAAAAAGGCAGCTGTGATTATAATGAGAACATTTAATGTGTAGCTTTAAGTAAGATGATGAAAGCTTCAAAAGTGAAGTTTGACTTTATGATCACAAAACAGCTATTTATACATTGTTCTCCATCTCGTCCATTGCCTGCATAATTCTACCCCTCCTCCCAACCTCTCCTTTTCTGGCATCAGTGGTTTTAGCATGTCCATTGCTAGTAATATGGGTTCTACCAGGAAAATCATTCCAATAGTGATGGGAAATAGATACCCAAGAAGGCAGGTTCAGAAGTGTATATATTCAAACATGTTTCTTTCACTTCTTGACACAGAGAGTAACAAAAAGATACAAATTGGCCTATGAAGAACAGTTGGAACAGCAGCATCTGGCTGCCCGAAGAGCTGAAGAAGCCAAACAGCTAAGGGAACATCAGGAATCTCTACACCAGCAGAGGCTGAAAGGGCAGTTATTACGGCAGCAGCAGCTTCAAGAAAAAGAGCTTGCACTACGGAGACAGGCTGAACGAGGAGAAGAGCAGTACAAAAACCAGCTAAGGTTAACAACTTATGGGTTTCATGGGGTATGTCTGCACTTTGGTGTAAATTGCACCTCGAGGAGACATACCTCGCTAGCTGTCATCGAACTAGTGCACTAAAAATAGAGGATAGCAAGAGGGGCTAGCTGCATGCCTAGTGTGGTGAACGTTTATACATATTTTCCTAGTAAAGTTATGTGGCTTGCTTTGTGCTACCTGGTTGTTATTCCATACCCCAGAGGTGGCTGCACGTCAGCAGTGCTGTACATAGACAATTTCAGTTTTTGAAATGTGTTAGGATCTTTTAGGATGAAAAGCACCCCATAAATGGAAGATATTTTAAAATAATTTCATGAGAACTTGATGCTTGTGAAAGTGAAGGGCTAATACCACTTGCTTTGTGCAGCCAATAACATGAGTTAAGGTTGAATTTTTAGCATTAACTTTTTGAAGTTTATAAAAAGAAACAAAATGGTTTGATTCATATCCCTGATGTTCAAACATTTCTGTGGACTATTAAAATAAAGAACCTATGAGTGTACATCAGGCTCCTGTAAATGTAGCTTACAGTCTATGTACTGTAGATCAGTGATTCTCAAAGCCGGTCCACCGCTTGTTCAGGGAAAGCCCCTGGTGGGCCGGACCGGTTTGTTTACCTGCCGCGTCCGCAGGTTCAGCCGATCGCGGCTCCCACGAGCTGCGGTTCACTGCTCTAGGCCAATGGGGGCTGCGGGAAGCGGCGCGGGCCAAGGGATGTGCTGGCTGCCCTTCCTGCAGCCCACATTGGCCTGGAGCGGCAAACCGCGGCCAGTGGGAGCTGCGATCGGCCGAATCTGCGGACGCGGCAGGTAAACAAACCGGTTCAGCGCGCCAGGGGCTTTCCCTGAACAAGCGGCGGACTGGCTTTGAGAACCACTGCTGTAGATCATATTCTCTCCCCCCACCCCTTTCAGTCTCCTATTTAGTGCCTGTCTTCAGTTAATGCTATTTCTGCTCTTCTGCTGAGACAATTTCAAAGCCATTAGTGGCCTTCACTTATTTTTTGAAGCGCAAACCTATATAATGATCTTTACAGAAATATTTTCTGAAACACACAGTAATAAGGAAATTAACATGAGAAACATATGTGTTTTTTTTTTTTTTTTTTAAAAAAAAAGCCTTATTACCAGGAAGTGAATTAGTACTGTCCAAATCCCCACTTCTAGAGGGAGTGCCATACACGCAAACTCCTTGCCAGATCAAAGCCTAAATTGCTCAGGTATATGTGTATCACTTCTTTGCTTTGGGGCCATTATTAAACAGATTTTTCAATACAAGACTCTTTGATTTCAATTCTTAGCACCCTACATTTTCAAAGCACTGTACAGACATTAACTTGTGTCCTTATAACAGCCCTATGAATAAGCCAGTACAGTACTACCCACCATTTCTATAGATAGGAAAACAGATGCAAAGGCTAGTAAGGTATCCTACACAAAATTGTCTTGATCCATAACGTTTATTTCCTTTTGAAAATGCTAATGGAAAAACTTAGCTAACAGGAAAGTAAACCTGAGAATCCTTTAAAAAAGCAAGCCAGAACTGTCTCTGTGAAACTGAAACTGTATTTTTGCATATAATTTTTTAGCCAACAAGCTCATTATGACAATATGGACCATGATATTGTACAAGGAGAAGAGGGGCAAGGCATCCACGAAGAGGATGGAGGTGAGACTGAATTCTCTTTCCCTTCCCCCCCATCTGAACTGTCCTCAGTGTCTCATCCATTCAGAAATAAATATAGCTGCTTTGGATTCCAGTAAGAGAGCACTGTATTTTCTTTACAATTAAAATCAGTGACTACATTTCATTGGTGATTTTTGGTGGTTGTATTGCCTAAGATCGGTGCAGTTATGATTATATACAAATGAGAAGAAGGACGGCCTTATGGTGAAGGCAATAGACTGGATCTCAGGAGATTTGGGTTCAGTTGTTGGCTCTGCCACAGACTTCTGGTGTAACTTCGGGCAAATCACATAGGAAGCTCTTCAGGGCAGGGACTACTACACATATGTACAGCACCTACCACAAAGGGGCCTTTTTCTCAGTTGGACTCCAGGAGCGGCTGTAATACTCATACTAATTAATTTTGTCAGTGTATGAAAGGGACAATCGGCACCAAGATGAAGCTGAAGAAGTAGAAGATCAAATTAATGCAAATGAGCAGCAAGAACCAGAGCATCAAACAGAGAACCAGCAGGCAGATGAGCCAGCGGTAAGACAAATCTGGCTGTTGAAATAAGATCTTGGACACAATTTAAATTCTTTTATTTAATTTTATTTGTTTTGTTAGAAATGAGTACGGTTGTCATTGTTGAAGGCATTCTGTCTTTCAAACACACCCCAGAACTGTGCTTCTGGTATAAGCGTGCATGAGGATTTTGACACTGTTGGGACTTAAACTGGAACACTCGGATACAAAAGCAGTAAACGAGCATTTCATCAGCTGTCCGTCACAGCAGATGCCACCTTGAAGGGGGGAGAATCCAATTCTACATAAATACCTCATTATATTTTGTTCAGTTTTGTGGTGTATACAGGATCTTGCATACATGCATTTTTATTTAGAAGACTAGATTGTGTGGCAAATATTTGAAGAGAAGAATATTTATTAACCCAAAGATGTTACTGGTGCCTCGGTAGCTGCAGTATTAAATCTATGGGATAATATCCGATAATAAACATAAAGGAAAAACAGCATTTATTGAATAGCAAAGGTGGAGGAGCTATCAGGCATTTTCTCCCTTAAGTAACTGATACAAATGTGGCTAAGGTCAATATATCATAGCCTAGGGTAACATGGAGAACAACTTTTATGAGCTATATGGAGTCCGACCAGATCAGAGTTAACACTTAACTATTCTGACCTGTCTGTTGTCCTGACTGAGCTGTACTCTTATCAGGCATTATCACTTACTGTATTATCAATAACCAAAAGCCTTGCAATATCCTATGTGAAGTGAGTTGGTAGCCTCAGTCTAATTTCTAGTAGACAGATGTGCACATCACAGCTGTATCCTTATTACAGCCGACGAACTTATTTCCAGTGCTGTAAATCTGACACTTTTCATAATCACCGAAGTTTTGATTCAATGCCCACTGAAGGCAATGGAAAAACTCTTATTGGCTTCAACAGGCACTGGATCAGCCCAGGTAACTATTACTAAAATAATTTTCAAGTGAAATGGAATTGCTGAGACTCATGTACTTATACAATACACCCTTCTAAAAATTACAGAAGGCAGCAGTGGAAGATGTGAACCCAGCTGATGATCCTAACAATCAGGGAGAGGATGAGTTTGAAGAAGCTGAACAAGAGAGAGAAGAGAATCTGCCAGATGAGAATGAGCAGCACAAACAAAATAATCAGAAGCAGGAGAATCCTGAGATGGAGGAGCATTTAGTGGTGAGCAGATAAAAGGAAGCATCTGTAGAACATGTGCAATTGTGTGCATGTATTTACAGCTATGTTAAGAATGGCTGTTCTAAAGATGCTGTACAAGGAAGGACAGTAACAAACATTCAAACTTTGATACTAAGACACAGACCTTTGTTTTAATTGTGCAGTTTTTATACTCTCTACAGTTCACGCAGGTAAAATTACAGAACTGCTTCTGGTGATATCTTGACCTTGTCTCTAATCCCATCATCCCCATCCCCACTGCCAGGCTCAATGCCGTTTTGCTACCATCCCCGTGCTTCCTGCATGAACAACTTCCCATTATAGTTCTCCCAAGCCACTGACCTGTCTTCACTTATTTCCCTCATAAAGAATTTTACTTCTTCCATGATTCCCACAAGCAAGGTTTCCCAATAAACAGCCTGGTCTATTTTTTCCTCTGTGCTTCCCATTGCATCCTGCCTATTGTATTTGCCGTTAGACTGAACTTTGTATGACAGGGACTGTACTTTTTTGTCTGTATGCTGTGTGTAGTCTGATTTCTGTTGTACAATGATTTCATTATAATCAATCCACTGTCTTTTTTTTAATTTGACTTGGTGTAAAGGATGTAACCAGTCTAATATTAATAATATTCAACAAATTACAAATTTGCTACACTATTATTCTGGAATATAGCATATTTTAGTTGCAGTGCAAGTAGCTCTAACCATCTGTATTACTAAAATTAAGAGACATGCATGGTAGAACTGTTTCCCTTCTGTTTCTGCAGATGGCAGGAAATCCTGACCAGCAAGAAGATAATGTGGATGAACAATACCAAGAAGAGGGAGAAGAAGAGGTAATAAAAAGAGCGTAGAGTATATGTGGAACATAGTAGCTTTTGGGAAGATGGGAGGTAATCATCACTTCTCCCTTGGCCATTGATGTAATACTTCAATCATAACTTTTTTCTTTTAAGTACTTATGTTGATGTATGGCAGTCCATTAATTTCCTACGTCTTTTTGAGCATTAATTATGCAATTACTGAAAGGATTAAGCTGATCACAACTCAGGAAAAAACCCACAAACCTCTAACCCTCCAAGTGTCACTGAAAACCTCATTCATGCTTTAATCACATACCTCTGTTTCATGCAAGCAGTTTTCCCAGTTAACTACTAACTCCTTAGCTCAGATTAATTTATCCGTGGTTCTTTTAAGTAGTTTGAGCTATTTAAGCTCCCAGTATGCATGCAACTGAATAGCCAAGCAGCTGTCAGTACATTGCTTTCACACTGAGAAAACAAAGGAAACAACTTTGTTTTTCCTCTTTAGAATTTTGAGTTGCATGCTAATCATGCGTGCCTATATGCTGCTCTGCAGCTCTTCAACACTAAACTAATAATGGCCGTTTCCTGCTTTACCTCTAGTGCTGTACTACAAAGCAGTAGATAGGATTGCTCAACACTCACTTACGAAGTTCTGCTACTTTTTGTTTAGATTAAATGGTATGTATTTAACTTGTGCCAGTTCCTTAAAATATGTTGAAATCAACCCAGGTCATTAGCAACAGGTATTAAGTTGCCTCTGACAGCTTATTCAGTGTTTTACGTGAAATGATTTGGTGTCCATAAAAGAACTAACTGGTACCTTTATTGGAAGTATTTACAGAGTAGTTTAGAATCGAATGGGTATGGAAAATGAGCTACTCTCCCCAGAGGCAGATTACAGTTTGATGGGGCCCAGGGCCAGAACAAGTGGGGGCCCCTCCCCACCCCTTCCATCTGAAGTCCCTCTGTTCCCTCCCCCCCCCGCGCTCCTGCTGGGGAGCGGGGTCAGGGTAAGAGGGGGCTTTCCCCGTTCCGGCCAGCACTCCTGCCAGCAGGTTCAGGGCACAGGGACATCCAATTGGCCAGGGGACCCTGGGCATGGGCCCTGTTGGCTCAGTGGCTAATCCGCCACTGACTCTCCCATTCCTAGCAATAGTCTTTTCGGCAAATGGATCCAAGTATATCACCAGAATAGAGTGAGGAACTTTACACTGTTGCTCCTTACAAATTTTCCGATAGACCAATCAGAAAACATTGCAGTACTGGCGAGCCACTGGAATAACCAGTTTTTTAAAAAAATAGTGGGCTAGATTCTAATTTTCACCATTCCCTCTTTATGCTACTCTAGCAGTGTAATGGAGCCATAAATCTTTAGTAAATTATATTTTCATTCAATTTAAGGCCTATTTATGTAGCTAGAGTGGTGTAAAAGGACCTTAGTGTGAATGTGAGTTGGGTCCAAGCCTTTTCACTGTACCCAAGCAGTCAGAAACGTAGTCACATTGGAAAAAAAATTAAATATAATCTTTAGGTTTCCTGCATCTGGAGTATCCAGTTAAAAATCACATCACTTGATCCTACAGCTATTCCATGACCTGACCTCCCATAAAAGGCAATAGGAATCTTGTGGGCAAGACTAGGGCAAAAATAAACCTGCAGAGCTGTGCAAGGAGACTGACATGTAGAATCATAGAAGATTAGGGTTGGAAGAGACTTCAGGAGGTCATCTAGTCCAACCCCCTGCTCAAAGCAGGACCAACACCAACTAAATCATCCCAGTCAGAGCTTTGTCAAGCCAGGCCTTAAAAACCTCTAAGGATGGAGATTCCACCACCTCCCTTGGTGACCCATTCCTGTGCTTCACTACCCTCCTAGTAAAATAGTGTTTCTTAATATCCAACCTAGACCTCCCCCACTGCAACTTGAGACCATTGCTCCTTGTTCTGTCATCTGACACCACTGAGAATAGCCGAGCTCCATCCTCTTTGGAACCCCCCTTCAGGTAGTTGAAGGCTGCTCTCAAATCCCCCCTCACTCTTCTCTTCTGCAGTCTAAATAAGCCCAGTTCCCTCAGCCTCTCCTCATAAGTCATGTGCCCCAGCCCCCTGATCATTTTCGTTGCCCTCCACTGGACTCTCTCCCATTTGTCCATGTCCTTTCTGTAGTGGGGGGCCCAAAACTGGACACAAAACTCCAGATGTGGCCTCACCAGTGCCGAATAGAGGGGAATAATCACTTCCCTCAATCTGCTGGCAATGCTCCTACTAATGCAGCCCAATATCCCGTTAGCCTTCTTGGCAACAAGGGCACACTGCTGAGTCATATCCAGCTTCTCATTCACTGTAATCCCCAGACTCTTTTCTGCAGAACTGCTGCTTATCCAGTTGGTCCCCAGCCTGTAGCAGCAGTGCATGGGATTCTTTCGTCCTAAGTCCAGGACTCTGCACTTGTCCTTGTTGAGCCTCATCAGATTTCTTTTGGCCCAGTCCTCCAATTTGTCTAGGTCACTCTGGACCCTATCAGCCTCAGGGTCACTACACATACTAGTGAGAGAATACTAAAAAGATTAAAGAAGAAATTTAGTCTTTTGTGTACACACCACTAAATGTCAGTATCACATGTCAAGCCTGAAATCTAATTATAGGAGCCTCCTGATGGGATTGATTTAATCATAACTACTGTACAGACTTAATACAGTTGTTTGAATTTTGAAGGAGAGGGACAAACTTGATATAGAAATCTCAGTTCCAATCTGTGCAATGTGTGCATATGTGTTGGCTTGTCGTGGGGAACACTGTATGACAATTGTACTATAAATTCATACATTTCTTTTCAGAGTAGGTGAACAATGTGCTGGTGATGATTTTTTTAAACAGGGTTTTTGTTTTGTTTTGCATTTTAATATTACAATAGAACCTCAGAGTTACAAACTAACCAGTCAACCCCACACCTCATTTGGAACTGGAAGTATGCAATCAGGCAGCAACAGAGACAAAAAAGCAAATACAGTACAGTACTGAGTTGAACGTCAACTACTAAAAAAAATAAAGGGAAAGCAGCATTTTTCTTCTGCATAGTGAAGTTTCAGAACTGTATTAAGTCAATGTTCAGTTGTAAACTTCTGAAAGAACCACCATAATGTTTTGTTCAGAGTTACGAATGTATCAGAGTTACGAACAACCTCGGTTCCCGAGGTGTTCGTAACTATGAGGTTCTACCGTAGAAGGATTATATTTGCCACACGCTAATTTTAAAGGAAGCCAGAAATTTACAGAGCTGTATTTTGTGCCTTTTAGGTACAAGAAGATTTGACTGAAGAGAAAAAAAAGGAACTGGAACACAATGCTGAAGAGCCATATGGTGAAAATGATGAAAATGTAGGTACAATAAAATAGTAGATTTAGTTGTCTTTAACAAAGCTACAGTCATGGTAGACATTGCACAATAAAGGTTGTAGCTCACTTTTAAGCATAAATAAACTTTCAAACTCTGCCTCAACTTCCTCCTGCCCTAATTCACTTCCTATTCCTCCCAAAAATCCTTTCAACCTGGAGCCTCCAGCTCTAGCATCTAGAATTCCTTCATCAACTCTTCTAGCTTCACATGAGAATCACCTCTTTTTCATCTGCCATTACCTATTTAATTGCATCTCTATATTTGCTTCCCACCCTCCCACACACACATCTGGGCTGCAAATTCTATGCTGTGCCTGCAAGACACACAGCCCAGAAACTCTCTCTGAATCCGTATTGTGTTGTGTAATGTGCTATTCTGTCATGTATGAGGATTATAGAATTCTGTAAATATTCCATTTATAACCGCATTTAATCATGTAACTCACTAAAGGTATCATCCTGTCACTGTGAAATCAATGGGACTTTTGACATTAACTTCAACAGGATCAGACTGTATGTTCATAAATTTTCATCCTCACTACAGCCTCTGTGGCATAATACAGGGCTATAAAACCCCCAGAACTAGATAGGGGACAGTCCCCCCTGCCACAGGAATTGTATAGGACAGCTGCAGCCTGCCTTATGTAGGCCACTTTGCAAGCCTCAACATAGTGGATAGAGTTAGGGGCAGGCCTATAGCTCCACCGAGATTTTGGGTTATGACGCGTCTGCTTCCAGAGCATCCCAGAATTCAGAGTTTTAAAGCCACCTTTGCCCTCAATTCCTCAGAACTATAAGTTCTGTCTTGCACCAGAATTTTATCCTAACCTAGCCATGTGTTTTAAGATAAGCTATAACCACCACACAATATATATTTTTAAAAGTTTTATGAGTAAATGTACTTGTGACGTTCCCCTGGTGCTATCTGGACCGGTGATAAGCTAGGGCCACTCCAATCCTTGACTCTGGGAGCCAGCCTTAACCTGCTCTGCTGTGAGAACCCCCACTTTTGGGCTGTTCACACACAGCCTCTGGCATGTAAGCTGCTTCTCGGATTGTGCAACAGACACAACCCTAGGAACCTCCGTCTTGCAATGTCCAGTTATGCCTGCTGGACGCTGCAAGCCTATATGAGTTTGTCATTTTAACAAAGACATTGATATGTAACAGGCTTGCTATCCGAAGGTGAGTCTCTGACACGCTTCAAACCAAACGCACTGCTTCAGGTAGAACAAACAAATAGATTTTAAGTCAAAGCACAACAAGTCAGATTTAGTCAAATGAAATAAAAGCAAAATGCATTCTAAGATCTTAACAATTCCAATGTCCTTACAAACTTAGATGCTTCTCACCACAGGCTGGCTGGTTGCTCTTCAACCAGGCTCTCCCCTTTGATCAGTGCTTCAGTCGCTTGGTTTGGTGGCTGTAGACATAGGTGGAAGAGAGAGGAAGAGCATGGTGAACGTCTCTCCCTTTTAGCATGTCCTTTCTTCCCTCTTGGCTTTGCGTCCCCCTTCAGAGTCAGTTGAGCATTACCTCATCGCAGTTCTAAACTGGCCAAAGGAACGGGGGTGACTCTCTCGAGAGTCCAACCGATTCTTTTGTTACTGCCTACGTCAGCGTCCTTTGTTCCTATGAGGCTGGACTGGGTTTGTCCCATACCTGCCCTGATGAGGTGTGAACTACCTCTTTGCTCTTGGAGAGATTTTGCCTGGGCTTGTTTTAAGCCATGAGGATACATTTTCAGCTTTATAACTATATACCTGAAATTATAACCTATGACATTACTGTAACAATTACTATAACATCACTATAACAACCATGCTCAGTGCATCATGAGCCTTCCAAAGACACCCAACATGACAAGCTTTGCATTGGATACCACACAATCATTTTACAAGGATGAACATGGGGGTGCTAGGTATTCCCCTGAGGTACAGAGTGTCACAATTTCACTGCATCCTTCCGTTTTTGTTTTATCTTTTCAGGTTGATGAAAAAAACAATGAAGGTGCAGACCATGAGCAAGGAGTTCATGAAGAGAACAACGCAAAAGAAGGTCATGAAGAAAATTATGAGGAGGAAGAGGAGGATGAGGAGGAAGGTGGTGCCATTGCAGCAAAAGCCCATAGAAGAGGGGAAATGTAACTCTTTGTTGTTTTATGGGTTATGTTCAACAAAAGATTCTTGCTTGAAATGAACTTTTTTCTAAGGATATTTAATTACAATAATTCAAACTTTGCCTTTTATGTTTTTTACTTTTCTATTAGATGCTTTCATACATATATGTGAATACACTATTTTGATATTCTAGATTAGCATCTCTTTTATATTAAGGCAACACAAAGACAGACAGTGAAATAGGTCTCATTCTTGTCATAATTCTGGTAATGTTTTAAAAGAATATTTTTGGTATAAATTTAAACTTTCCTATTGTCCAAGTTTGGAAAGAGCATTCAGTCTACACTGTAACTTATATGGGAAGTGATCTCGGGCCTGAAACTACTCAACGTTAGTCACTCAAATAGTTTCATTGCCTTCAGTGATTCATGGGTGAGTAAGGGCTAGCTGAATTACACACTGAAGCCCCCATAAGCATTACAGGATTGGTTTAACATTTAGGCCACAAATGAGCAGTCCCATTGGCTTTAATGGGACTATTTGCATGCTTAAAGGTAAACATTGGCATGTGTGTTTGCAGGATCTGATCTCAGTATGTAGATGCAGTGCAACTTTAAAACATGCAAGCTATAAAAGCTTTAAGAATATGGTGTTGTTAATAGCTGTTAAGGTTAACAGCTGTTTATGTACAATTATTATAAACTTAATTTTAATATGTATCAAGGTGTTTCAGTTACAAAAATCACAGCAGATAATAAACGATGGATAAAGTGGATAAAGTACATGTAGAATGCATTATGTAAAGAACGACTCAGACAATCTATAGATGCAAAATCAAAATAGTCCCATCAGTTGAAAACATACTCAGCACAGGAAGAATGAAGGTTTACAGAAGAATAACTGGGTGATACTCAAACTAGTTCATAAAATCCGTATCTGGCCCACTATCCTCAAAACATTTTAATAATCATTTGTGTGTAAGGCCTGTTAAACATGCATTTTGGAGAGTAAAAGGGCTTAAGGCATTTTAAGTGAGTTAATAAGACTGGTACAAGATATCCCCTTCTGAATTTAGGGCCCAACATTTCTTGCGGAGGTCATCCAGAGGGATGTCTGTATATACACTGTTGTGCTCAGCTGCTGAATAGCAAACCAGCGACAAAACTTCTGTAAGCACACTGCAGTGTGTTTTGCTTCCCAAGTCCTACAATTAATGTAATTGAGGTGCATGAAAATATACAATGTTTGTACTGTTACACACCTTTGCTGTTTAATTTAAAGGGGTTAGGCCTAAAGGCTATAATCAAACCATTTTGGTACTCTTGAATTAACCCCTAGAGAATGGAAATCTGGATTTCTTAGGCTATGTCCCATTGCTGGAAATGAGGCATACAATCGCTACCAGCGTGAAGGTGTTAATATATAAAGGAAAGTGTGTTTCTTTTTCTCTTTACACTTCTTTTGAATGATGCATAAGTAATATCTTTTTAGTTTAACTTTTTAATATGATTGTAATTTAATTCAATTTCTACTAACTCAATTATACTTTTTTAAAGATGGTTTTACTATTTCTAATTTTTTTTAAAGTGCCCTATATATTTCTTACATTGCATAGGAATATTTTGGTCAAAATGTATTTTTGATTTTCTGGTTACCATATTTACATTATGTATAAAAATGCCTGTTTATGTAATACTGTAAAATGTATATAATATGTACATAATCGTCAGAATACAATTATTTTGATAAATTGGTCTGTTTTTTTTAATGTCACTGTTGCAGAATTTAATTATTTGAGGCATAATAAAAACTTGCCTGCAGTCAATAAAGCTAGAATGTGGGTTACCAGTCTTTTTGCAGTGTGACATTTTATTGTTGTTGTTCTACATGTCCATTCTTATCTTCTGTGAATGTGTTCATGGAGGGGGCGAGGTTGGAGAAAGAACGGCAGAATTGTACAGCAAGGGTGGGGTTTTCCAAAGCACTGCATGATGGCTTTATTCAGTTTCCAGGGAAGTCAGTGGTAAAACTCCCACTGAACTCAATCAGAGCAGAGTTTGGCCAGTGCTTTGAGTGCATCAAAAATTCCACTGTAATTGTCCAAAGGGTTACAATACATTGACTGATTTAACTGTTTGTAGTTGGCAGGGCTGGATTAAGGCATAAACTAACTAAACTACATCTTAGGGCCTCGCAATATGAGCTTGCAATATGAGAGGCCCCTCAAAAAGAAAAAACTGAGAAAAATTAGATTCTAAATATAAAAAGAAAAGGATGCATCCGATGAAGTGAGCTGTAGCTCGTGAAAGCTTATGCTCTAATAAATTTGTTAGTCTCTAAGGTGCCACAAGTACTCCTTTTTTCTTTTTGCGAATACAGACTAACGCGTCTGCTGCTCTGAAACCTCTCTAAATATAGACATTTTTGATCAATTATGACAAAAATATACACATCTGGCTACACACATATCCTTACCTACCCTTACCCTTCATTAATTGTTCATTATTGACAGGCGAGAGGCCAGGGCTGAGGAAAAAAAACCAATAATTGCACTTTTAAAATTATTATTTCTATGAGTAAGTCTACTATCAGTCTTCTAAGGCAGTGTCTTGTTGGCCAGCTGCTACTGGTAAAATTCTGACCATGCCTTCATAATTTATTTAAATAAATAACTAGTCTTACTGCCGATAAAATCAGGAAAAACGTGAGGTCGGAGACGGCAGTGGCATGAAGCCATCCTGCCAAGCTCATACTCGTATGGGACTCGTCCTAGGAGTGACATCATGTAAAGCCTCCCCCTTGGTTTTTAATCCCCGGAAGGCCGCCATCTTTTGTTTACAGTCCAGCATGCTCAGTAGTGTATATATCAAAAACTCCTGCTTTTCTTCATTTTTCTTAATTATTAGTGTGTGCTTTCTTCTTTTGATCTGTGCATACATGTAACTCTGTATTTTAGTGCGCACGCCGCTTTCTGCTGCTTGCATTATCCATGCTTCACCTGACTGAGTTTGCAGGCGCTCATCTTATGGACTTGGGTCAAGTGAATCTTAAGGAGGATACATTTTGTTGGCTTTCCTCTGTCAGTTTCAGGAACCTTCACAGTAAATATTAGAGCAGGGGTGGCCAACCTGTGGCTCTTCAGAAGTTAATATGCATCTCCTTGGATAGGCACTGACTCCGGGGCTGGAGCTACAGGTGCCAACTTTCCAATGTGGCAGGGGGTGTCACTGCTCAACCCCTGGCTCCGCCACAGGCCCTGCCCCCACTCCGCCCCCTCCCCTGAGCCTGCCATGCCCTCGCTCCCCCCTCCCTCCCTCCCTCCCTCCCTCCCAGAGCCTCCTGCGTGCCACAAAACAGCTGATCGGGAGGTGCAGGGAAGGAGGGAGAGGCGCTGATCAGCGGGGCTGCCAGTGGGTGGGAGGCGCTGGGAGCAGGGTGTGGGAGCTGCTGGGGGGCTGCTGACTTTTACTGTGGCTCTTCGGCAATGTACATTAGTAAATTCTGGCTCCTTCTTAGGCTCAGGTTGGCCACCCGTGTATTAGAGAGTGCTCACAAAATGATAACTAGAGGGTTTTGAGAGAAGTGAAGGAAGATATACATATATATCAAAATATTCTGAGTTGATGGTGAGCAAGTTATTTCAAACAATGTGCATATGTGTTTTATAGGCTATTAAAGCTGATAATATTCATTATATTTGCTTAATATAGGCATTTTTCTCAGTCTCAATGTCTGGCTAGAGATTAGAAGTGTTTTTTCTGGTAAATTCTCTCTCTTCCACGCATATAACTTGTTGTCACTTTGTGTGTCCGATGTGTTTACTCAAGATTAATTAGTGGTCCTGGGGGAGACAGAGGATAGAGAAGCAAATGTGAACAGAGATCCCTGCCTAGAAAATGCTGTAAGAAAAGCTATCTGCCCTAAGCATTGTGTGCATCAAAAGTGACAAATTCCGTAGCTTATCATTTGAGGACATAATCAATAACTTTGCTCTCCAATAATCACAAAATTAAATTTCAGTGTTAAAATTAATATCTTGTGCAAACAGACATACTGCAGGTTGTACTGCTTCCATTAAGTAGGCTGGTCTCTGCAACTGTAACTGCTTTTGTGTTGCGGTAGATATAAAATTTTCATATCTACTAATTAAGAAATCAGATGCAAATATATTAATTTAATTCCATTTTTACAACTTCGCCTCTGTATATATATGCAAATATAAAGCTTTCATGTTTATATAGTCAATGTCCTTTCTGTGAAAATAATAAATTATTTTTTTATGGTATGGGGCCTCTTACATTTGACAGAATTTAAGGCCTCAGAATGTCATAATCCAGCCCTGGTAACTGGGGTCTTTAAGCCATACTTGAAAGAGAGACTCCCTTCCCATATTGATCACTGAACTGCTCTACACCTTCCCCATCTAACACAGAACATATCAAAGAAGAAGTGACAGCAACAGACATTGCTCCCTTAAGTCTTTTGATTTGCTCCTACTTTAAGAACCAGTTATCCCCCCACATTTACCTAGCTGGAGGCTCTTGGTATCTCTGGTGGCTGTTCAAACTAGTCATTCTTGCTTTTCATGGCAGCAATGCCATTTCCAGTGGGGTGACTATAAGATTGCCAACCATCATGGGAATGGATTTACACTCATGATAATACTGATTTTTCAGATCAGTTGCCAAACCAAAAACACAAATTATTTGCTGAGCTCCACTTAACTGCTTTGTGGAAATTGAGCCACTATCATTCCAGCTGTTTTATCACATATGTAGTACTATTTCCTAAGGATGTGGTTGTATACCCTTTCTTTATAGTGCAGTAGTGCCCCCAAAATGCCAGGCTGTAGTTTCATGGTGCTTACTGTGGCTGCAGT